>NC_087451.1:38782602-39111590 GCF_036321535.1 Camelus dromedarius
CAGATCATGGCTTGAACAGAATAAGTCTGCAGCAAAATTAGCTCTTTCTTTTCTTTTCTTTTCTTTTTTTTTTTTTTTTGATTTAAAAAAAATTAGGGGGGGAGATAATAAAAGGTTTATTTATTTACTTTTAGAGGAAGTACTGGGACTTGAACCAAGGACCTTATGCACGCTAAGCATGGCTCTACCACCTAAGCGATAGCCCTCACCCATAGCTCTTACTTTCAAAGGTTCCAGTTTTAAAGCATGGAGTTTCAAAAAATACCCATTTATTTTCTTCCCGCCTTTCATCTCCCATGTTCCCATTACTAACTAATACCAAATAAGCCAACAAACAAAACAGACCTGCAACCCCGGTAACCTATTTTGGGCATTTGCCATGGAACCGAGATTTCTTCCACAGGAAAATGGCACTCAAGCAGGAGCAGGTATCTGAGGACGTTTTCATCCTGGACCCTGTTGTAACTGGAAATGGCATTCAGGGCCCACAAGCCCAACTCCCCTGTTTCTCACAGTTGAGGGTTCAGAGTGGAGCTGTTCAGTCGCAGACGCGCATGGCTAGCCTGGTCGTTAGAAGCATTTGGATATACTAGGAAAAGCTCGGACTCAAGGGTGAGTGACACAGGCCTTGCTTTGCCCAGAGACCCTGGGCTTCCTTCACTTCTCTGGGCCTTCCTGCCCATCACACTGGGGTGTTGGACTAAATGGTCTTTAAAGTTCCTTCAGTTCAATGATTAAGGAGTCTACTCTTTTAATATCACCCCCACCCCCCAAAAGAAAAAAAAAAAAAAAGGAGTCATGGGGGTTTTACCTAAGAACCAGCTGGGGGTCGGGGGAGAAAAGACCCCTAAGGTCCTTTTTAAAAAACAAAGCATGTTTTAATTATAAGTCAAATTTCACTTTTAGGGGAAAAAACAACCCTTAGGCATTTTCTGTTCTATTTAGTTTAACTTTAATCTTTCTTCCTGCAGATAAACTCTTCAGTAGAAAAGTTTGGGGAAGGTTTCTCACACTTTCCACCTAAGGGGGCCAGTTTACATACAGAAAAGGACTCCCTGGAAGCTGATTTACTGATCTGACAGAAAGTCACTGCCAAGAAAGAAAGTTTCATGTTCAAATGACTTGACTAAATCTCTCATGGCATTTCTGATGCTAGAGGGTTAATCCTCTATGGAGACAGTGACAAGATGCTGGACTTTCTTTTTTTTTTTATGGATTCCACATTCATAACCAAGTACTTGGCAATCTGCCTTCTCATATGTTACGAAACAAAAATGTGTTGCCGTCAGTGTGTTTTTAATGGGCCAAGCAGTTTGTTTGATTGCAGTACTTGGGTCTAGACTCAGAGACACCAGAACTTTCCTGCTGCCTTGTCACTGCTTTGATTATTATCTTGGTTTCCCTCTGTCTTTCTAAAGAACAGCTTGAGGCCTCAGGGGGGTGATGTCCTGGGAGCAGGCACAGGCCCCCAGCCGCGGCCTAAACCCTTCAAAGGGATTCGCATCCAGATTTGCACAGTATTTTGCAAAACTTGCAGGCGTCCACCAGTTTTAGATTTTGAAATTATTGGCACAGCCCAAGTCTACCGTCGAGAAATTCTCATGAGTGGGGTGGAAAT
This sequence comes from Camelus dromedarius, assembly GCF_036321535.1. Lineage (NCBI taxonomy): Eukaryota > Metazoa > Chordata > Mammalia > Artiodactyla > Camelidae > Camelus > Camelus dromedarius. The sequence continues at coordinate 38,784,221 of NC_087451.1, forward strand.
GATTTCCATAAACAAAGCAAACTCCAGTCTCTGCAGCCTTCTGTAGAAATATTTATACCCAAAAAGAAGGGTCCCTTCCAGCCCTGGGATGCTATAATGTAAACATTTTGCTATAAATGAAGTGCTTTGTGAACAAGCTTGCCCATTCCCTTGGAAACTGCGCATAATTTTGCCTAAACACGTCTTTTGGCCCCATAGGCTTGGCTGAAAGGTAAACACCCCTGATGATTCCCCTTACAAGAGAAGGGCCAAGTGTTTATTGGATATAAGGTGGGTTTTTTTAAGGGGCCTTTAAAAAAGTCTATTGACTTTAAGCCTTATGACCAGCTTTCATGGTATTCAGCAGACCTCCTCGGAGCCACAACAATGAGCCCTCGGGTAACAGTTAGATGTGGTGGCCCAGAAGACGGCATCAAAGCCATGGGTTGAGTTATCAGTAGTTATTCAAATTCCTACTTGCACACAGCTGGATTTCTTTTCAGTGTAGCCTAAAAAAATTTTTTCCTGGCCCTTGTACCACGTTCGCTCACGTGACTTAGTTACATAAAGGCTTTATTTGAAGTCAGGAGCGTCTCCGACACTACAAATGACAATTGGAAGTGGATGGTGGTTGCTTTCACCAGATAAAGCTGTGCCTCCTGGAACTCTCCTTACAGATGAGTAAGAGGCCACGGCCCCAGGCACCACAGAGCCAGCCTCCACCGGCTCCAACAGCTGAAACTCACCCTCCTGGTATTCCTGACCTCTCCCTTGCCTGGTCCCCTTGTCCTTTCTGCCCGGTCTCTTCTTTTGTCCAGTTTTCCTTCTCCTCCTTTCTTCCCTGTTCAGCTGGAGTTGTAGTCACTGAAGCAGAGGCCTTAACTGTATTTCATACTATTTTCCACAGCATCCATGGGGTTGCTTCCATTTTCTTCTTTTCTTTCCAAACATCTCCAGTCTCCACATACACGTACTAGGCCACCCACTCCCAGATCCACTATCCTTTGTGTCACCAGGCAGCCCCAGTTCTGTCACTTGAGTCACAGGTTTGAGAGTTTCCTTATCGATTACTTTCATCTTGCTTTGGAATATGAGCTTATTTACTCATCCAAATAACCATCCTCTTCCTCCTTAATTTTTTGGATGGAACGTGGCTGCCCAGCCTCTCTTGCAGCTAGAAGTTGCCTTGGAACAAAGAGATGTAATCAAAACCATTATGGGCAGTGTCCAAAAAATGCTGTTAAAAGTGGACGTGGGACACCCTTCTTTGCTCCTTCCTAGTTCCTACTGATTAGAACAGAGATATGTGCTGTCTGGAGCTTGGATCATGAGGACACACACTGAGCACATCAAGCAGTAAGATTTGGTCTCTGTTGATTGGGGAGCCTCCATCCCAGCCCTAGACTGACTGCCAGCTTCTGTTACTCAAGTGAGAAACTAAACTTCAATCACATTTTTCTTTTTAGGGGGGAGGAGGGGTAATTAGGTTTATTCATTTATTTTGGGGGGCGGTGCTGGGAATTGAACCCAGGACCTTGTGCATGCTAAGCACGTGCTCTACCACTTGAGCTATCCCCTCCCCCTAAACTTCTATCACATTTAAGCCACCATTATTTTTGAAAGCTATGTAGCCAAATGTACATTCTCACATATGGAATTTATCCAATCATATCGCACATGAATCAAACTCTGGACCCACACAGAAGGATGGGCCTTGCCGAGAAAGGAAGAAGTTTGGATGACTCCAAATCCTTTTGACTAGTTTTCACATGTTTACCAGACTCCTTCAAGTGCCACAAGTGACATCCAATAATGGCTTTAATGACCAGAGGCAGAAGATATTTTAACATTTTGTAACCTTTATTTTTTGGCATAATTGCAGATTTATCAACAAATTGCAAGAATAGTACAAGGAGTTCCATGCAGCCTTCACCAACATTCCCCACATGTTAACATTTTACCCCATTTGCTTTAGTGTTCTTTTATATCAGTTTTTTTTCCTGAAGCATTTGAGAGTAAGTTGCAGACACGTTGCCCCTTTACCAGTTAACACATCGAGTGTGTATTTCCTAAAAACAGGGGGTTATGCGGCAACATAACTGCAACAAAATGATCAAAAACAGAAAAGTTAATTCTTATCCAATATTATTAGCGAGCCTATTGACTTTTTCCCGATTTTGCCATTTGCCCCAGTAATGTCCCTAATGCCCTAAAGAAAGGACAAGAGAAAACTCCAAATGATCTGCCTCATTCTGTCCTAGTGTCTTCCTAATCCTCTTCAACCTGGAAAAAATTTTATCTTGCCCTGTCTTTCCTAGCCTTGACATTTTGGAGGAGACAGTTCTTTTGTAAAACGTCCCTCCGTTTCAGTACATCTGATGCCTTTCTCATGATTGGATTCAGCCTGTGCATTTGGGGCCGGAATCCTCCGGAGTTTATGCTGTTTTATTCTCAGTGCATCATATCGGGAGACAATTTGTCCCATTAACAGTGATGTTAACTTTGACTATCGGTTAGGATGGTGTCTGCCAGGTTTCCCAACTGAAAGTTATTATTTTCTCTTTGTAAAATTAATAAGTATCTTTGGAAAAGTGTTTCCAGAACCAATTCTAATATGAGACAAGTGGTCTGGACTCCCCCCACCAGTAAGCAATCCTCAAGACACCAGCAGAGTATCCAAGAATTCAACTCAATTCTGACACTACTTACCCAGAGACAGAATTCCACAGGGAGAGGGCTCAGTCCCACAAGACCACCATCCACCTCAGATGCCTGTCACAAGCCCACGTTATTATTACTTGTGCTTCTGACCGAGTGGCTATAAATCAGAGGTTCCCACAACTCTCTCCTCGAGTTTGATTAATTTTCTACAACGCCTCACAAAACTTGGGAAAACCTGTTTACTCATCAGATTACTGATTTATTATAAAAGGGTTTTAAGAGATACAAATCAAGAGCTAGATGAAGAGATACAAAGGGAAGGTTATGGGAAAGGTTCTCTCTGAACACACCACTCTCACCAAATCTCCGCGTGTTCACCAACCCAGAAGCTTCCCAAACCCTCTCCTTTTGGGTTTTTATGGAGGCTTCATGACACAGGCATGATTGATTAAATCATTGGCTATTGGCAATTCATTCGACCTCCAACCCGGCTCCTTTCCCCGGAGATGGGGGATGGGGACTGAAAGTTCCAACCCTCTAATCTCATGGTTGGTTTTCCTGGCAACCGGCCCCTACTCTTGGGTGGGATCCAAAAGTCACTTTCCCCGAAGCGTTTTCAGGAACTCAAGACAAGAGACCAAATATTATCCCATTGCTCTTGTAGCTCAGGAAATTCCAAAGGTTTTGGGAGGTGTGAGCCAAGAACGATAAATGAAGACCAAATATGTGAGAAATATATATTTGGGTCATCTGAATGACCAAATACATATTTCTTATAAATCATGATATCACAGTCTTGTGGAGAGATATTCTGAGACTGTGTAAATACCCTGATAATCCTCCAACTTTCACCCACTAATTTTAGCATTCATTGATGATTCTTGCATGAATGAGCTATTACTACAATGGTTGCCCAATAGTGATTTTATAACACTTTTTTCTCTTATTGTCTTTCCCAAGGAGGATTGAAACTGATGTATTTTTAAAAACTTTTATTTATTGACTTTAAAAAAACTTTTTTCATTTTTTGGGAGGGAGGTAATTAGGTTTTCTATATATTTGGTTATTTATTTATATGGAGGGACTAAGGATTGAACCCAGGACCTCATGCATGCTAAGCACATGCTCTGCCACTGAGCTATATCCTCCCCCCTTATTTATTTACTTTTTAGGCCATGCTATTGACATATGAGGATTGAAATTTCAAACATGAAAGCAGGAACCCAAGCATGTAGAGGTTGTCTCCAGAAACACCATAAATAAAAGTAATTTCCCTACTAAGAACTCTCTTTTTGAGCCCAGAGCATGTGTCTGGCACTGTCCCTGGGATTCAAAATAAATGAGACAGCTCCAAATCCTCAGGGAGCACACTTTTTAATGTAGGGGGCACAAATGTGAACAGACATTTTTCTACAACAGGATAAGTGCCATTCCTGGGTGATTTAGAACCAGGTGCCTTGCATGGCGGGGGCTAGTTTCCTCTGTTGAGTGGCGTGAGAGCACCCGCCCTGCTCTGTCATAAAACTGCATTAAATTGCACTGATTTCTGTGTAAGATAACGAACTTTCTGGAAAGCAGAAACTTGAACACTGTCTATCATCATTAAGTCTGAGGAACTTGGAGGCCCACAGAGAAGCAAGACTACAGGAAAGAAAGAATTCGCTAAGTAAGGCAGCTTCCCTGTCCTAGAACCTCATTGTCCTGGCACCCTGCTTGTAGGAGTCTCATTCAACATCATGTCAAACACTAAATACACCCACATCCCATAGTACATCAATTTATGTGTATGCATATTAGTTTCATATGAATTGACTTTCATTGGTTAGTTGACCTACTATATGTTGTCAGCTTTTGATTAATTTCAAATAAGTTTTTTTTTTTACAGTCAAAAGCCAATATATTTTTTTTAGGTCTCAAAAAAATCTTCTTGTAGATTTTACAAAGCTCATAGGCCCTAGGAACTGCACTTGAAGTCATTGATAAACTTTTTTTTAAGTTGAAAGAAGTTTTATTTATCTCAGAGACAAATGCCCCTGAATTAATCAAATTTACTTCTTAAAGAAAAAAAAAACTTTATAGAGATGTAATTCACATACCATAAATTCACCCATTTAAAGCATACAATTCTGGGGACGGGTACAGCTCAGTGGCAGAGTGCATGCTTAGCATGCACAAGGCACTGGTTCAATTCCCGGTACCGCCATTAAGATAAATAGGTAAATAAACATAATTGCCTCCCCCTACAAGAAAATAAAAAAATAAATTATACAATTCAATGGTTTTTAGTACATTTACAGAGTTGTGCAACCATCACCACTGTCTAATTTTAGAACATTTCATCACACCAGAAAAGAAACCTTGCACCCATTTAAAGTCCCTCCCCACCCTTCCCCTAATCCCCGGCAACCACTGAACAATTTTTTGTCTCTATCGATTGCCTTTTATGGACATTTTATATAAATGGAAACATGTAACATGTGGTCTTTTATAACTGGCTTCTTCAGCCTCCTGTTTTTGAGGTTCATCCATGTTGTAGCAAATATCAGTACTTCATTCGCTTGTATTATGATTGGTATTACGCTGTGTGGATGTAACACATTTTATTTATCTGTTCACCAGTTGATAGGTAGTTGGGTTGTTTCCACTTTTTGACTATCGTGAGCAACGCTGCTACAAACATTTTGTGCAAGTCTTTGTATGGACGTTTTTTTTTTTCCTAACAGTGGAATTGCTGTGTCATGTGGGAACATTTTGAGAAGTCGCCAAACTGTTTTTCACAGTGATTGCACCATCTTACATTCCCACCAGCCGTGAACGAGGGCTTCACTTTCTGTACATCCTCCTCAACACTTGTTACCGTCTTTTCTACTCTAGCCGTCCTGATAGGTATCACGTGGTATCTCACTTTGGTTTTAGTTCACATTTCCCCAAGGACAAATGAGGTTGAATGTTTTCATGTGCTTACTGACAATGTCTGTATCTTCTCTGAGAAATGTTTTTCCAAATCCTTTGCCCATTTAAAAATATTAATTGTTTTCTTCTTATTAATTTGCAAGAGTTTTCTCTTTATATAGTCTGGTTACAAGTCCCTTATCACCTACAGAATATGCTAGTTTTTCCCATTCTGTGAGTTATCTTCACTTTCTCCATGATGTCACCTGAAGTGTAAGAGTTTTTAATTTTGATAAAATCCAATTTACAAATTCTTCTTTTTATTATTTGCACTTTTGGTGTCATATCTAGGGAATCATTGCCTAACCCTAGATTATAAAGATGTATGCCTGTTTTCTTCTAAGAGTTTTATCATTTTTGCTCTCACATTTAAATCTATGATCCATTTTGAGTTAATTTCTGTGGATGGTATAAGATATGAATTCAACTTAATTCTTTTATATGTAGATATTCAGTTGTCCCAGGACCATTTGTTGAAAAGACTATTTTTTTCCCATTGACTTACCTTGGCATCTGAATTTTACAATAGCTCTGAAAGCCAGATGCAGTGAAAGAGTCTGAGAATTAGGAAAAAGTGGTTATTTTCAGGTATGTTGTGGCTGCTGATACTTGAACTTGTCCTGCAGCCCTCTCAGACATCTTGCAAAAAGGCTAACAGCCTTCTACCTCCTGAGGTAGTAAAATGAATTTCTGGTTTTTTAGAATGCCAAGGACATTTCAGTTTTATTGGCATTGTGCATGGTAGGTTTCCAGTTCCATCAGCACCTAGTGGTGGTCATAGCAATGGAATCTAAGTCTATGCTTTTGTGGGGAGGGTATAGCTCAGTGGTAGAGCACATGCCTAGCATGTACAACATCCTGGATTCAATCCCCCGTACCTCCATTAAATAAATAAACAAATAAACCTGATTACTTATACCCCCTCCCCCCCCAAAAAAAACCCCAAACTAAGTATTATTCTTTTGGAAAGGATGTCTACACTGCTTGTGGTATTTAAGTCAGTAACACCATCCACTGTACCAGTCTGCCTTACAGTGTCTCATTCATGGTGACTCTGTCCACAGGTGAGAGAATATTCTTATTTCTTTATGTCTTCTAGTGTCATCAAGCCCAAGCATTTACATATGGAAATTTAAAATTTTATTCCTATTCTTTTATGACAAATTCCTTTCTGTTTACTTCTCCTTTATACGGGGGCTTTATATTGTGGGGTTTGGTTTTGTTTCTGGAACTATGTGTGTCGTGTCGGTAGGTTATCTCATGTGTGAATCTTTTTCCAAGAGAACATAGAAAATGTTACAAAACATTTAGGTAAAAAGAGAGAGCTGAGTCTAATCCAGTTGAAAACAACTGAGCCAGGGAAGGATATGGTTTCCAGCTACCTTCCCCTTCCCACTCCAGGTGGCGTTGGATCCGTTCTTAAGCTCTTCAAGAAAGAGTTGCTTACACAGTAATTAGTGTTCAGTGTGTATCAGAGAGTTATCCAGACCAGGCAGAGGGTACTTCTTTTGTCCAAGATCCCCTGCAGGCATCAGCAACCCCCTCATCATGGATTATTAGCAACAAAGAGCACCCACCCAAGAGTGAACCCACACCAGCGACACCTGCCCAATTACTGGCTCCACAAAGAACAGCTAGAGACACTGTGTGAACTAAAAAGGCTGGAGCCTGCTGGGGAGTCGGGGGAGAGGGGAACTCCCTGAATGCAAGTAGACTTTGCCCTCCCCTTTCCCCTGGGAAGTATCCCACAGTATGCGCCCTTTCTCTCTGGCAGCCATCCTGGTTTTCCAAGGGCCACAGCAGGTCCTAGTTTCCACAGACCTCACACTGGTTCTCAACGTTTCTATCCATTCCACTCCATAAAAATTCTTACCTGTGTAGATTTTCCTCTGAGCTCATTCTCCCAGTCTCATCTTCCTGTCAGTTCAGGACTGCCAACCTACTCCTTCAAATCCCGATTTCAAACTTGACGTTTCAAGTTCACACTTGCTTCCTAGTTTGTCCCTTCCCAAGTCTCCACACCAGTTTCCACTCTGCACCATGACCCAGAACCCAGGCCTGACCCACCCTTGCTCAGAACCCAATTTCACTCTTGTTCCATTGCCTCATAACTGCTGACCAAGCACACCCTCCCTCGAGCCCAGCCCTGACTGAGCTCCTGGCCTGGGCTGGAATCCAAGGCTGGATTTGCCAGGGAGAGAAGGCTGGACAGACTCTCTGACTTCGCCTTTGCAGAAACCAGAGCCACCTACCCTGACTTCATCTGTCTCATAGTTGCCATTACTCTGCTCCCGGAGGTGAGGATGGGCGTTCTCAACATCACATCTCTTTTTCACCTTTGAAAAAGAAGTTAAGAGCATCCAGTGTCCAATGTCTACACCCAAGAGGAGCAGGCCTACTGGGGAAGCTGCAATCAGCCATGTGGGCAGGTTCAACCATTCACCCTGCAAAAAAAGTTCTCTTTGCCATTTCTCTTAGGGAACTTCTTGGGTTTGTTTTAAACCAACTATTATTTGTGGTACCTGCTAGAGAATACAAGGTCATGGCCAAGATGCATCCGCATTACCACTTCTTCAATACACCTCCTTTCTACGAACACCTAACCACTTGCTACATGTGGAATATATTGAATCTATCAGCATTCTGAATATAATTCATTTTTTTTTCTTTTGATAATTTAGAGACAACCTCTGGACTGTTCTGTGATGTGGCAGAAAGAGAATTCTGTTTCTGCACGTCTCTCCTTTCTCTCTGTCCAGGCAGCCCTTGCCCGTAGCCCCGCCCCACTTCTAGGATCCTTCCCCCACTCTCTCTGCCATCCATCACCCTTCCTCACAGAAAGGATCAAGCCTATTCTCCTCCTCTGTGTCTTGCAAATTTCACAAGCCTCTGGTGTCAAAAGGATGTTGATTGTTTTTCTCCTCTGCCAGGTTCCTGAGGCTTCTGCAGAGCAGCCTTTGGGCTCCAGGAACTCAGTACTTCCCAGCTTTCCCAGGGAGAAGGGAAGCGTGAGCTCTGATTTCAAAGATGGGGGGAGGTTCCATTTGGACCTGCAGCTGGTTTCTCCTAGCATACTTAAAATCAAACGTCTTTTGCCTTGGCCAGGATTAATTTTCTTCCAAAGCCCTGTCCTGTCTGGACAACATAGGACATTTGCATTCCTTCTATTAGCACAGCTTTGACCGGTTCCCATAAGCTAATCCGTTAAGCCCTGGGCTTCAGAACATGCACATTCTCCTTGCCCACCGGTACATGACAAAGCACCCTACCTTGGCTGACAATGATGGCCGGCAGACCGGAATTGCAAGGAAGTTTCTCCCTCCACCACAGGCTTGGCACCTTGGGGATGGGGGCAGGATAAAAAAGTTCAGTGCATCCAGTCTCGTTACAACTACAATCATTATCTGTGTCTCTGTGCTCTACCCCGCAGGCTGGGGGAGCCTGTGGAAGGAACGTTTGCAAATTCTTTAAAAACTGAGTCAGCAGATGTCCGACCTAAATAGTAAATCTCTCATAAATAGAACTTCGGTTACGAAACAACATCAATAACAACAACAAATCTCTATTTTTTTTCAGGCTAGATTTTATCACCTAGATTAGGCCAGACAACCAAGTTTACAGTACAGAACTTATGGTGTGTTGCTGTTGGAATACAGACACAGCATAAACACCCCAACAGTCCCATGTCCGGGTCATCATTTTCAAAATTGGAATTCCCATCATGAAATCCCATGACTTCCCTTCTGAGGGTTTTTGTAAAATTAAGCAAAGTACATTCTAACCGAGATATTTAGATACAGGGCCATTTTGACTAAAGGAAATCATGTGACACTATATCTAAAAACCAACTTTTCAAGGCCATGAAATTTTTCCATTTGAGAATTTCTGGAGCTTATGACACTTGATCAATTCTATTTTTGTGTCAAGGATCAACTAACCAGTGTCCAGCATTTAGAAGATTATCAATAAGCATTCAATGGAACTTTAAAAAAAAATCATTGGTGAGAAATGATAAAACAAGGAGCAAGCAAAACTGTGACCCGTATGGCTTGGGTTTTTGTTTGGGTATTTTTTATGGAGTCCAGTCCCAGACAACAAAGAGCACACAGGAATACTGTCTTTAGGGATCACCTGCTTTTCTGCCTTTTGTCTAAGGAAAGGTACAGCCCAAGTCTGAGATACAAGGAACTGCCAACCAACCCAGACTTTCCAGGTAAAAACCTGGTACTTGTGCCATAATTACGAAATGCCTTACCTATGATTCCTGCAAATCCTACATCAGTAATGTCTATGTGATTCCAGATTCAGGAATTGACATATTTCAGTTGAAATGTCTTTCTTGACTACAGACTAACATATTATGGGAATACTTGCCTCTTTCTACCTGAGTTGCAGCAAATGTTCTGACAGTTTCATGCAATTCATCAAATAAATCCCACTTTAGATGTTATAGTAGTCCTTTCCTGCTCCCCTTCCATCAATCAGATAACCTTTAAAAAAAAAATTTGAGGTATAGTTGATGTGTAATATTAAATGTTTCAGATATACAACATAGTGATTCACAATTTTTAAAGGTTGTATTCCATTTATAGTTATTATAAAATATTGGCTGTATTCCCCGTGTTGTACAATATATCCTTGTAGCTTACTTATTTTATACATAGTAGTTTGCATCTCTTCATCTTCTACCCCTACCTTGCCCCTCCCCTCCTCTCTCTTCTGAGTCTTTTTCTTTTTTGTTATATTCACTAGATTTTTATTTTTTAAATTCTGCATGTAAGTGATAGCATACAGTATTTATCTTTCTCCATCTGACTTATTTCACTAAGCATAATACCCTCCAAATCCACCCATGTTTTTGCAAATGACAAAATTTCATTCTTTTTTATGGCTGAGTAGTATTTCTTTGTATAGCTATACCACATCTTCTTTATCCATTCATCTGTTAGGCTGCTTCCATATCTTGGCTTTTGTAAATCAAACTACCTTTTAATTAAAAGCCCAGTGAAGAAATTAAAATACTTCATGAAAAGTCCAATGCTTAAGTTGCTGACTTATGGCTTAAGTTTTAAGGAAGTGAAAATGATAGATTCCAAATTTGGATCAAGTTTTCATCCAGCAGAACATCTGGACCTCATTCTTGCTGTTGATTGAACTTTATCAGAAAGTACCCAGGACCCAGGTCAACCTCAGACCCAGATGTAATGACTTTTCTAAGCTAAAGCAGTGATCCTAACCTTCTCCCCACCTTCCTCCACACGTGTCACCGACAGCATTCTCATGCTCCCACCCTGGCCAGCTGGCTGCTTCTGTACCAGGCCATGCTTTCCCAACCCTCCAGCCCCACAGCACCCTCCCCCCACCAACTTTCCTGCTGCAGGACCCCCTTCCATAGAAGCTGAAAATCCAAGACTCATCTCTCAGACTCCTGAAGGCTGGAGAGTGGGCATGTGGCCTTATCCTGGCCAACAGGATCTGAAAGAAAGTTTTTAGGAAAGATTTTCCACTACTGCAAAGACTCGTGGGAGGAAATGCCTTTCTTGGCTAGGTATGTGCATGTCTGCAATGCCTATAACTGTTCAAACGTCTGTCTTTGACTGTGACGAAGGGATGCTGCTGACGAGTTGAGAGAGGGGCCAAATGGAAAGTTGGAAAGCACCTGTATTCTCAGTGTCATGGCTGAACCACTACCTCCACCCCAGGGTCCACCACTCTGACTCTGCACCTCCGATTACGTGCGGTAACGAATATCCTTACGGGTTAAAGCTAGTGGTTCTCAAACTTCTGGTTTCAGGGCCCCTATAAGCATTTAAAAATGACTGAGGGCCCAAAAAAGCTTTTGTTAATGTGTCTATGACTCAATATTTACCATGTTAGAAACTGAGGCAGAGAAAAAGTTTAAATATTTATGTATTTCTTTATTTTCTAATGAAGATAATAAAACCATTTCTTGTTCATATAAACAACATGGACTTAGGAAGAAAATAGTGGTATTTTCCAAAAGAAAAAGAATTAGTAAGAAGAGTGGCTGTTTTACCTCTTTACAAATCTCTTGAATGTCTGAGTGAACAGGAGACGGCTGGCTTCTAGTAACAATTGATCTTGCACTTGATCTGTTGTGATCTCACACATCACATCCGCTGGAACACCTCCACTTCACACTTACGAGAGAAGGCAGGCGGTCTTGGTGTCATTATGAAAATGCTTTAACCTCATGGATGCCTTAAAAGGGTCTTGGGAGTCCCCAAGGGTTCCACAGATCTCACTTTAAGAAAGGGTGGTCTAAGCCATTCTTGATGGGATAGTCTACTACCTGGAGCAAAAATCCTGTAATTACTAGACCTCCTCAGGGCTGGTGCATCTTTTCCTTCCCTGCCTCCCCTACTACCCACCTCATACTCCTCCCTCAGATTTTTTGCATAATTCCCTCTCTCTTCGCTAAAGTCTCCATCAAAAATTTCATACCCTCGGAGAAACCATCTTGGTAACTCTCTCCTTACATAGCATTTATTGCTAGATTATGGTTTTTTTTTTTTTAACATTTTATTGTTTAAGAACAAAAGCTTCACACAGATAGGTGTTTTGTTCTATTCACTGGCATGGGCACTCAGTAAATATTTGTTAAATGAATAAATGGATGAATCAATGTGAATGATGATACAAGGCTAACCTAGAAACTCTCTGATTTATATGAAAAATGAATCGTTTTTCAGGAAGTAGAGTAATGGTTGCCAAAGGCCAGGGGAAGGGGGAAAATGGGAGTTTTTATTTGATGGATACAGAGTTTCAGTTGGGGAAAATGAAAAAGCTCTGGAGATGGATGGATGGGTGGTGAGGGTCGTACCACAATGTGAATGTACTTAACACCACAAAACTGCACACATAAAAATGGTTAAAATGGTAAATTTTTTTATCACAATAAAAAAATTAGTTATTTGCAAACTTTGGTACCTGATGACAAGGAATAAAATGAACTACAAGATAGCTCACACCTGAGGAAGCAGCTATTCCTCTGCTAAAACATTGATTATTTTCATCATCAACAAAGCACTGGTCCAGCTGTTGGTTGGATTCATTTGCAAAAATTTCCATTCTCAGTCGCTTACTCTTGATAACTGAGTCAGCTGGGGAGGGCTCCGTCACCTATGTGCATGAAAGCAGGGGGAAAGCTGTGCTCGGAGCTGTTTTATACTTTAACTTGAGTAAAGTCGCAGGCTGGGACTCACTTTCACACACACACACACACACACACACACACACACACACACACACGGAGTATCAGGAAACAGCCCGTCCATTTTGGCTGCAGAGGCAGGGATTTTGGTTTCCTTGGCTTCTGAGCCGTCTTGGAGCGGAGCCATCAAGGGAAACTGAGCAAGTACACGGGTCCGTCGAACTTGGGCTGCGTCCATCATGGACACAAAAAACAGACTCTCCAGCCGCTGGCCCAAGGGGAGCAGACAAAAGCATCGTTGATGTTGAAGCTGTGGAAAGCTTCGGAAGGCCCCCGTGGGACGAAGCTGAGCAGGCAAAGAGCTGACTGACCCTGGAAGGGAGCACCAGGCTGGGGTAGGATCAGTCTCTGCCCGGTCCCGACGGCTGACACCCTGTGCGTTCTTGGCGAGGGAAAGAGAGGCAGCCTGGCCCCGCAGGCTCTGTCTGGTAGGTGTCCTTAATGTCTGAGGAGTTCTTTCAAAAGGACAACACCCACGGAAAAAATTCTCATGGTAGACTGTCACGTGGAAAATTCTAAATAAAAGGATTATATATACATGTAGATTATATATGTAATATACATATGTGTGTGTGTACATAATACGTGTGTGTGTATATATATAAAAAATATAATAAATATATATCTCAAAAGTTTTTTAAAGAATGCATTGAAAAACAAGACCTGGGAGGGAGGGTATAGCTCAGTGGTAGGGTGCATACTTAGCGTGCACCGGGTCTTGGGTTCAAATCCTAGTACCTCCATTAAAATAAATAAGTAGGTAAATAAACCTAATTACCTCCCCCTAAAACAAAGATAAATAAATAAAATAAAAATATATATGTAAAAAAAAGAAAAACAAGACCAGGATGAACTATATTGCAATATTATCAGTGATAGTCTCCAGTTGGTTGGATAACAGGTAATTATTGATCTCTCATTCACATTTTTTCTGTACTTTAAAATTTTCCAGCAACGAGAATGTGTTACTCTATAGCCGTAAACACATTTTAAACTCCACCAACCCAGTAGCCCCTCAGCATGGGGGAAGGTGTGGGCTGCGGAAAAATGGGTGGGGAACCCTCTTGGAAATATTTGGCAGTGACAATGAGTTTGCTGCTGAGGGGAGGAGGGGAGACGGCTGGAGGGCCAGAGGCAGAGTACACCCCTGCTCTGTTGCCGCTGCTCTGGTTTCCCTGATTGTGGGCCTGCGTGGCAAGAAACACAGGAGCAGATGTCTTTTTTCTCCGGGGAAAATATAGTCTTAACTCCCAGAGCAGAGTTCACGTCTCCCTCCCCACCCAGCGCCCTGCCCCACACCCCTCACCTGGCATTCCAGGAAAACTTTCCACAAAGGCTTTCCCAGATGCATAGCTCTCAGATCTCCACCTTTCACACTTCGGAGGGTGTGACCCAAGTTGGGGGTGGGGGTTGGGTGGGGAGGGGACCAGTTGTTTTCTGCTTCGATTTCAACCATCCTTCCTGCCTGCTCAGCCATGTTGGGACCATGTTGCTCACACCAGCCGCCACTGTGGAAAATGACATAGACAGTTTGTCCTTTGGAAACAGCCGGCATGTTCCTTGGAAGGAAAAACTGAGCTCATCCCAAGAAATAGGAGAGAGCTGGGGATGGCACAAGTAATCTCTGGATTCCACAGAAATCCATTTCTGGTCTTTTTGGGGTTTTTCTTAAACTATCGTTAGATTTTTTGTAGCCCCTCGTTGCCCAAAGAATGAATTTTCTTCGTGTAAACCCTGTGGGGAAGCTATTGCACAGCCACCTCGGAACAGCAGAATCACGGCCTCTTCATAACTTAGTTGAAGTTGCTCCCTTGGAATTCTCATCTTATAGCCGGTTGGGCAGGAGGGAGCCTTAGGTTGGGCAGGAGGGAGCCTTAGAACATGGCACTGAGAATGTTCCAGTTGCTTTGGGGGATGGTCTAGTGGTTACGAATACCGTGGGGAGGTACAGGTCAGGCTGAAGCTGAGTGAATGCTAGAAGCTGGCTCCAGCCTTAGAGAAGTATGTGGCGGGGAGAAAGAGCTAGAAAGTTTCACCGCTGCTGCAGCTGCGACTCACTACCTCCAGGTGTAACTCAGACTCACCGTCAGGCTGCGTCCTGCAGGCCTGCAAGCCCCGCACTTGCCCAGCCTCAAGAAAAAAGCCGAGTCAGCGACAGAGACACCAGTGGTTTAATGGATGGGGGAATCTCACACATCCAAAGAAAAGGGTCCTGGATCGACAGTCCACCACGGACGGCAGGTGGCAGGCAGGACGTGGCAGCAGGCTTTGTTACTGGTGGGACAGGGAGGTGAGCAGTTATAGAGGGAATCGATGGCAGGTTGACTCATCGGTTACCAGGGAAACCAGCACAGGAGCACACCCCTCACTGCCCCTTTGAGAAACTATCATAGTGGTGATAGTTCTGATCTAAACGTTAGCACCATCGCTAGCTGGGGCGGAGGGCAAGTATGTAGGCATTTACTGTTTAGGCTCTCTGGTTAAGAGGGAAGGTCAGCCAGGTGGGTAGGGTGTAGGTGAGGCAGGGACTGGTTGGGCTGCGGATGTACAGAGAGCAAGAGGACAGCCATCTTGAGTGGCCTGCCCTCTCACACACCGCAGCACCACAGCACAGGGGAAGGGACGGCCTCTTCACACCATCATTTGGAGGCTGCCGCTTGCTACGATCTCTTGAGGGATAGCTCCAGAGGTGGGAATGGAGGAAAGAGGACAGGAGGAGGGCTTCAGTAAGTGTCAAGGAAGGTCCTGGTTCTCCCACTGTGAAGTCAGGGCCCTTTCACACTCTTCCCGGGCTTCGAGTGAGTCCCCTTGGCCCGATGGCCCGAGTATGTTTTTCACTCTCCATCCTCCGGCGGACACACAAGAAGGTAAGACTAAGAAGAGCATCGGATTCCCCACCCAAGGGACCATGTAGCCGCTGTAGGTGGCGCCTTCTTGTGTCACGTCATGTGTCTCTGCAGGGCCTGCCTCTTGCCCCAGTGCGGGAGGGACAGCCCAGCTCTGCCCACCAACAGCCGGGCACCGACCACACAAAGTTGGGCACAGTTCACACCATCCCTCCTCACACCACCAGCACCTTCACAGTTTTCCCTGGTTCCCCACCGGCCCCTAGAGGACGGTCACCCTTGTCCTCATGGGAGTTCCCCAACCTGGCCTCCCCTCCTTGCCTCTGTCATCTCAATAGGAGGATGTGAACTCTCTGGTTCCCTTTTATTTTTTTTATTGAAATATAGTCGATTTACAGTGTTGTGTTAATTTCTGGTGTACAGCATGCTGATTCATTTATATATATATTCTTTTTCATGTTCTTTTTCATTATAAGCCATTAAAAGGTGTTGAACATAGTTCCCTGTGCTGTACAGTGGGACCTTGTTGTTTATCGATTTTATATATAGTAGTTTGTATTTACAAATCCTGAACTCCCAATTTATCCCTCCCCACCCCCATTCCCCATCCTCCCCTGGTAACCATAAGTTTGTTTTCTATGCCTGTGAGTCTGTCTCTGTTTTTTAAATAAGTTCATTTGTGTTCCTTTTTTTTTTTTTTAGATTCCACATATGAGTGATATCATACAGTATTTTTCTTTCCTAGTCTGACTTACTTCACTTAGTATGATCATCTCTAGGTCCATCCACGATGCTACAAATGGTATTATTTCATTCTTTTTTTATGGCTGGGTAGTAGTCCATTGTCTGTATATATATATATACACACCACATTTTCTTTATCCAGTCATCTATCAGTGGACACTCAGATTGTTTCCATGTCTTGGCTGTTGTAAATACCACTGCTATGAACATTGGGGTGCATGTATCTTTTTAAATTAGGGTTCCCTCTGGGTATATGCCCAGGAGTGGGATTGCTGGATCACAGGGTAAGTCTATTTTTAGTTTTTTAAGGGATTTTCATATTGTTCTCCATAGTGGCTGCACCAATTTACATTCCCACCAACAGTGTGGGAGGGTCCCCTTTTCTCCACACCCACGGAATTTCACGCTGTCCTTGACATTGAAGAGAACTGAATCCAGTGAGTCACAGCCAACTATAGGCTGAACTGTGTCCCCAAAATCCATAGGAGGAAGGCCTAACCCCCAGAACTTCAGAGTGTAACAGTATTTGGAGATAAGTGCTTTAAAGAAATGATTAGGTTAAAATGAGGCCCTTAGGGTGGGGTCCTGATCCTTAAAAGAAGAGAGGGACTCCCAGGGTGCCCGCAGAGGCATGAGCACGTGAAGAGGCCCCAAGAGGCCTCAGAGGAAAGCAACCCTGCAGACACCTTGATCTTCGACCTTTAGCCTCCAGAACTATGAGAACATAAATTTCTGTTGTTTGAGCCCCCTGGTCTGTGGCATTTCATTACTGCAGCCTGAGCAAACTAATACCAGGCCCAGTGGGCTCTGAACTTGGGTCTTGGGCCACACACACACACACACACACACACACACACACACACACACACACACACACACACACACACACGACAGCCCCTCTCCCTCAGTTGGGTGGGCAGGGGATTGTCTGTTGAGGTGGAGGGTCTGATAAAGACCTGTGGAAGGAAAGCCCCTGCCTGTCCCCGTGAAGTTCGGACAGTGAGTCAGGCTCTCTGATTCCTGCCTTGGGAGATGGGGAGGGGGACAACCACTCCAACCCTCTTCTTGGGTCTCGCCTCATAGATGAGCCCAATCATGTGGATGCTGGGAAAGAGGGAGAGAGACCCATCCTTTGGCCTCCTTCCCTCCTCATCCTCCCACTCCGCTCCTTCCAGTCCTGTCCCTCCATGTCACCACAAGGGCTCAGCCCTGCCTCTCCTGCAGCCCCAGTTCATTCCTGGGGCTGCGATGCACAGGACTAGCACCAAGACCCTGGGCAACTCTCAACTGCTCATACCTCGGCCACTGGCGTCCACAAAAAGGAGGCAACTGTTTCCGGCTGCTGTCTGAGAGGTTGAGCCTCCTCAGCACATGCCCAGCTTTTCCTTTGGAGAACAGGAGAGGGGAGGGGAAGGAATTTCAGACCTTCCTTACAGCGATTGTGGGGGAATGGGCTGGGACCCGTGAGCAGAGCTGCCCCCTAGTGGCTTCCAAGGACCAGGCCAGCTTCTCCAGGAAGTCCCATTCTTCAAAAACAAACTTAAAAGAAATCAAATGTTGGAGGGGGTGCCTATTTCCCCCGCTTTTGCTCCTTCCCCCTATTCCTCTAAGGAAGAGAGAAAGGAGACTAGAAAAGAGCAAAAGAAGCAAGATGGGAGTGGTGCCGGAGGGACCTAGGGAATTTTCAACCTGTTTAATAAACGTGAGGCAAAGCTAAATACTCCCCTAAAAGAACCATAAGATTGCTTGCTCTTTGACGCCTCAAGTTTGGCCCTTTTTATCAGATTAGCTAGAAATCCATCCTAGAAACTTTACCAAATACTTTACTAGGACAGATAAACTTATTTAATTCTTATATAAACTCTAGACAGAGGTATTATTATTATTATTATTATTATTATTATTATTATTATTATTATTATTATTATTCCCATACAAGTAGGGAACTCGAGTACAAAGAGGTGAATTGAGTTACTCAGGGGCACACAGCTATTGATTAAGGGAGTCTGAAGCGGGGAATCTGCGTCCAGGCTCCAGCAATAGGACCACAGATTAACCCCTCTGCTGAGCCAGTCAGCCCCGGGGTTAAGGGTTCTTAGGACACTCCTGTCCACAGGATTCACCATACATTTCCTCCCTGATGTCTCGGGTCCCTCCTCCAAGCTCTGACACTCTCCAAGACCATCAGATACAGAGGTGAGGCACAAGATGATGTTTGCTTCTCGCAACCTAATAAGCTCTTTGTGACCCTAACTCTTTGGGCAAAAGCATAATAATTGTAAATGTAGTGAATGAAAGGGAGACCAGGAAAATGTATCTTTTAATGGGCAGAAAAGCCAGTTATTTCCAAAGATTGCAAACCATCCTCTGATCTCCTTGGTCCCAACTCATTTAAAACAGCCTGCCAAAGGGAAGTAGCCAGCCCAGAAGGCTACCATCCACCATTCATTAATTCCACAAATACGTATTTCGTATCCAACAAATAAGAGTTCCTGTTGTATTCCAGGCACTATTCTAGAGAGGGAGACAGTCATTTCTTAAACAAAGAAATAAAAAGGAAGAAAATAAATAATGAGATAATTTCAGACAATGATAAGTGATGTGGCTAAAATAAAGCTGGATGATGGGAGAGAGAGGATCTTAGGACAAGGACCATCTTAACCAGAGAGGTCAGGGAAGTCCTCTTGGAGAAATGATATTCAAGCAGAGACCCAAATGAGAAGAAAGAGTCCAAGAAAAGAAACCAACCATGTCAAGATCTGGGAAAGAGTATTTTAGGAAGAGAGAGATTAGCATGTGAAGATGCTGACCTAAGACAAATCAACATCTCCAAGATATCCAGGGGGAAATGAGTTGATAGTTGGAGTCTGAGGTTCAAGGGAGAAAGGCAAGGGTAGCAGATAGTGACTTGAAGGTCATCAGGCTAGACATGTATCTGAAGCCCTGGGATTGGATGAGATTATCTGGGGAGAGCATGGATGGAAACGGGAAGACAGCAGGGGAGAGACCCCAGACCCTCCATTAACAGCCAGCAGTCTGGCGATGTTGGTGAAGAAACAGCCACTGAGGTAGGGTGTGATGGTAACTCTGGCATAGAAGCCTGGAGAAGAAAATGTTTCAATGAGGCACTGGTTAATGGAGCCAAATGCTGCTGAGAGACCAAATAAGATGGCAATGGGACAGCTGATCATTGGGACACCTGCTCATTGGATGTGAAATGATGGAGTACATTGATGTCCTCAAAAGGGCCCCTTCAAAAGGATGGTAGAGATGAAAGACAGATCAAAGGGCACAGAGGAGAGAAGAGAGGGGAGGAGGCGGACACAGTAAGTAAGGCTACAGGAAATGTGTGTGTCAAAGTCTCTGACCCCTCGTACTCTTACACCCCCCTTATCCAGAAGAGGAGGGAGCAGGTCTCTGTTTGCTGTCTACCATCCTTACAATCCCAGTATTTTGTTGCAGCTTTGATCACTAGGAAGATTTACAGATGGCTTAATTTAAAGTCAGTAGAGTCATGTGGAAAATACCAACTGTCTTAGCCTGGATTCCCCAGAAAACACAGCCTAGGAGGCATAAGCTTATGTGCTCCGAATGTATTAGGGCATACGATTTCAGGGAGCAGGAGTGAGGCAGGGACCTGGGTGGGGAGGCCCAGGAGAAGAGAGAGGTAATAACGGGAGGAAGATGCATTATTCAACCTGCTGTTTCTCAGTGTGGTTGACTGCTCAGTCCTAGGGGACTGTCCTCCAAGAAGTCATGTGACCTGCGTCTTAGGACATTGTGTCCAAGGGCGCAGAAGCAACCCTCCAACTCCCTTCTCTGACTGGCAGAGTCACCTCATGGGATGTTAAGTCCCCCTCCCTTTTGGTAACACAGAGTTGTGTGGGCGCCAAGCTGGGGTCCTGCTAGGTCAACAGGGAAGTCCTAGGGCAGGAGGAGAGAATGGTGGAGCAGACCCAGGATATGTTGTGGCCACACCAGTTTGAAATCCTTTGTGTCTACACAGAAATGACCACACCTTTGTGGCTGGACAAGTGACAGATGAAGACAAGAAGATCTCAAGTGGTGCATGAGAGCTATCTGACAGGTCATTTGAATAATAATTCAAATGTGACTATAAGAATATAAGAAGCAAAACATCAGTGAGGACAACCAAGGTAGATGTTCTGGAATGTTTACAACAGCAGTGTCTGTAATAGGGAGGAAAAAATCAAGAACAAAAACTAGGAAAAACTATTCAAACAAAATGGAAACTGGTTAATAAATGATGATATTCAATACAATAAAAATCTATGGCTTCATTAAAAAGAAGGATGATGGGGACAGTGGGGAGAGACAAGAAGGAAGGATTACTAAGGGACACCAGGAAAGTTTGGGAGGTGACAGATATGTTCACTATTTGCTATTGGTGAGAGTTGCTGAGGGTATACAGATCCTAAAATAGCGTTATACACTTGAAATTTCCTAAGAGAGTAGATATTAAATGTTTTCGCCGTACATACATACAGGGTAACAATGTGAGGTTTGTGAGGTGATGGAAATGTTAGTTAGCTTGACTATGGTCATCACTTCACAATGTGTATATATATATATATATATATATTCAAACATTGTATTGTACACTTTAAATACATATAGTTTTTTTAAGGGTATAATCTGGTGTTTATTCACATCAAAGATTTAACATGGGGTTCCCATTCCAGTCCAGCTTCCAGAACACAGCCCTGCAACCATCTCCTAAAGAGGATGCTTTCAGAAGAATATATATAGTTTTTATTTGTCAATCATACGTCAATAAAGCTGGGGGTAAAATGGAAAAAATAATAAAATAACTTAAAAATTAAAAATTAAAAAATCTGGAAACAATCATTCAGTTAGTGGGGACTGGTTGATAAATGATGGTATTTAATACATTGAAAATCAACACACCCATGAAAAAGAGGAGGTAGGTCTGTACAAGGAGATACGGAAACATTCCCAAGACATATTAAATGAAGAAAGCAAAGCACAGAGCAGAGTGTCTGCATGGTCTGTCTTGTGTACATTTTTGGACAGATTTTACATATGTTAAGTATGTTAGGATGTTTGGGGCTGCCAAATAACAGGAAACTAAGACTCTAAATGGCTTAAACAATAACATTGTCTTATGCCTTATAGTTTATAAGACCAAAAGTGAAGTGGGTTTCAAGGTGTAATCACTCTGGATGTAATAAACTCTCTGCTCCACAAGGGAGTCCTGCCTCCTTTCTCTTCATCCTCCCACAACATCTGCCTCCCTGAGTAAACTGTTTATTCCTCAGACAACCCAGGAGTAGAGGAGGGAGCATCCTGATAACTTCCCCTCTCGACTCATACGATGTAGCCCTTTGGGAAAGGGAGATGGGTCACGAAACACAAAGTCTTCTCGGAATGGAAGAAGGAAAATATCTGGCTTGTTGGGTGTTGAGTCTCCCCTAGCAGTGGGGACACAGCAGAAACAGCTCAATAAATTACCTCCACATCATTCAGTGGGGGAGAAAGCCCCAGAGCCCCGGTTCTCTGTACAGGTTCTTTCCGGGGTGGATCGATGCATAATTACATGACATAACACATGTCATGATGATACCATCTCAAAAGACATGGCACCCAGTGCAACGCTACCAATCTGCAGTGTAACGACTATGACTAATAAAGAGTTTGAAAATGTGTTTGACAGAAAGAGCGCTAGAATGTAATATTGGACACTCAGCAGAAAACCCTGCCGTAAACATTCACAAATAGCGTGGGAAGTTAAAAGCCAGGAAGGAAGTGAGTGATAGTTATCTCAGGGGAAGGAGCGTAACTTCCTCACAAAGGCATAATAAGCCTTCTAGGGACACCTGTATCCCATCCAACTCTTACCTGACAACTGAGTATACTTAGAGTGATTTCAAGTAGTGACTATTTGCCTGAATCTATCCCCAAGCATTCAATAGTCATTGGAGTTTAGCAGACTTATTTCGATAATACAGTATATCTCAAAATCCAGAGACGTACATAAATGATTAAACATTTGATTTCAAGATCTGAAAAAAAAATACTTCAGGCCAAATACGAAGTTGTGAAAGTTCAAATAAGAAAAGGACTCTCTTCTCTCTTTGTCCAGGGAGAGTACAAAAACTGTCTTTAAAAAAAAAAATTAATTTGGGGTGGAGGAAGGGGGAGCTCAGTAGGCCTATCTATTTATCATTAGGATTTTTCTTTGATGGGGGTACTGGGGATTGAACCTAGGACCTCACGTATGCTAAGCATGCACTCTACCACTTGAGCTATACCCTCCCCTCGCAAAAACCTGTCTTTCAAGAAGGACTTCACCAGATCACATTTGTTACCTTGGTGAATTTTCTACAGGCCAAGTCTGACTTTTGGGCTTATAGGCACAGAAACCCAGTGTTTCCAGCTTAAAGAGCAGGTTCCTTTTTCAGAGATATATACTATCCATCCATTGCAATACTGGTGTGTAACACCAGAGTGACCATTTACTCGTCATTAATGAGAAATTTGTCAGCCACATGATCATGCAATCAACCCTTCCTCTGCTGGTAGGCAGACACAGACGATGTCAGAAAAATTATGTATGTATCTCTGTATACATCTATGTATATACATATTATTTCTCATTTGAATTTTATATTATTTTATTAAAATATAATCACATAAAATGTACCATTTTAATCACTTTTAAGTATAGAAAGAAGTATTTTAAACTTGGGAATTAAAAGAGATTGCTGGGTTTTCTCTCAGTACAGTGCTGATCCTGACTTTCCACTGTCTGGGCTATTTTAAAATTCTGCAGGAGCAGAGATTAATTTATAGGTTTGTATCCACTAGTGATGTAAATAATGCCTGTCTGGGAAAATAGATAATGTCGAGACATTACAGTGCATGGCCTTTTGGATGTTAACAAATTCTGTATTTAACTAGAAGTTTTATTCTTATATAAATACCCTTTTGAGATGGTTTTAACCTCTTATTGGGTTCCCTTATTAATTAATTATAAGTTGAATGAAATCTTTGATATGAGTATTTTTATATTAGCATGAGTCATGATCTTACCTTCTTAAAAAAAACTAAGGTGAAATTCACATAACATAAAATTAACCATTTTAAAGTGAAAAATTCAGTGGAAAATAGTACATTCACAATGTTGTACAATCATATCCACTTCCAAAACATTTTTATCACCTCAAAATAAAATTCTTTATCCACTAAACAGTTACTTTCATTCTCTTCTCCTCCCAATCCCCGGCAGGCACCAATCTGCTTTTCCTCTTGGATTCACCTATTCTGGATATTTTATATAAATGGAATCATACCATACGTAATCTTTTGTGTCTGACTTCTTTTCACTTGGCATGTGTCAAGGTTCAGCCTCACTGTAGCATGTATCGGCATTCCTGATTTTTCCTTTTCATGGCTAAATAATATTCTATCATATAAGTATAGCACCATTTATTTATCCTTTCATCCTCTGATGGCTGTTTTGGAAAGTGCTGCTATGAACATTTATGTACAAGCATTTGAATACGATTTCCAGTTGTCTGGGGTGTATGCTTGGGAGTGGAATTCCTGGGTCATATGGTAATTCTACTGGTTACGTTTCTGAGGATCCACTAAACTGTTTTCCACATGACTGAACCATTTTACATTCAATTTTATCTTTTTGAAAATAATACTTGGTACTCAGTAATACCTCACAAATTATCATGAACTTTATGATAAATTCAATCACCATCCTAAGTTTGCTTATTGATCATTGAGTCCGACCAGGTGAGCTCGTTACATGATTTTAGGCTATTTTGCACACTGTTTCAGTTCCTTGAGAGAACTGTTGCCATCAAGGGGATCATGGATTTGGGGTTGTAATTCCTGTACCCATTTCCACATCTAGGATGGCCCTGTCTAAAATAAAAGTCCAGAAAACTTGGATTTGGTGAGCTGAGGATCTCTCTCTGACACACACCAGTGTGTACTTCTGTGATTCTAATTTTTCTTTGGCTAATTCCTTAATTGACTTTGTGTATATATATTATATATGTGAATATATATATATTTTATATGTATATATATATATGTGAATATATATATATTTTATATGTATATTATTTATATATATATTTTATATGTATATTATTTATATATATTTTTATATACATGTATATGTATTTTATATATTTATATATAAAAGCTAGTCAAATTATCTGTTTATTCTTCATAGTTCACACATTTTGTATCCAAATGCTAGGCACTATTCCAGATGTTAAGCATTTAGTTGTCAACTAGTTATAAAAGTTGGTCTCTAGAAGCTTACCTTCTTGTAGTCAGATTTAGCCAGCCAGGGAGCCATCTGCTTTGGTGCAGGCTATATAGCTATTAAAATCTAAGTCTCAGAGGAAGAATTTATTTCCAAACACTTACTATAATTCCTAAGCACTGACAGCAGAAGAAAATTACATTATCCTTCTCTTTCAAGGTTTGCATTCTAAAAGGTGAAGGAGATGTGGTCTTACACAGCGTTTTCATTAAGTGGGAACACTGTGACTAAAATACCTGCCCGGCATTCTACACGCAGTGGAAATCAATGTGGAAGCACCGGGAAACCGGCTGTTTAGTATTCTGGACGGAGGCATTACGTTGTGCATTCAGCAGAAGCAGACATGATATGCATTTTAAGAAATGTCTGTTTTCTCCCAGCATTGTCTTTGCTCTTTCTTGAAGGTTAGTTAGCTCTTTTAAACTTAGCTAATTCTTTAAATCCTCAAAAATTTTACATGAGTACAATGCTAAAATCTTGATCAAGCAAGATGGGTTTGCATTGTATTGTTTTAACTTTTCTCCTTTTGGCATTTTCAAGTGACATTTAAGCTTTAAAAACAGAAACAAAAACACACACTATGAAACCAGAAAGTTCTCTTTCCCAGTTCAAGAAAAAAGTCCAAAGTTCAAATTAAGATATGAAATTAAATAGGGTACTAAGTTTGGTAATACTAGATTTCTTAAAGACAAAGATGATTTTTACTGCAGAGTTGGTACTCATTACGTCTTAAACACTAAGGCTGTATATATGGCAATACAGAAAAATTAAGAAAAGGTGTGTCTGTGACACTTTCTTCCTTGTAGATAAAGCTTCTGCTGTTGAGAACATTATTTCTACAGCCTAAAGTTTCTGAAAACTTAGCCCAGATGTTTTGTGTGTGAATGTGTAAATAATGTTTATTCAGCTATTTTTATGATTCATACTGTATAATCCTTTATTTTGTCCCAATGATGCCAAATGTGCTTTAGATATTTTGATTTTAACACTCTAAAATGTCCTTAATGGGTTTCAGATACAAGACTATCTATCATGAAGATAGGAGTGCCTTACTTAGTGCTAACTGTTCTACTGGGACTTAATGCACGTGATACACGTTCAACACAGCCGACACTTGGTCTGATAATTCTGCTCACAAGTGGTTCCTATTCCATTGATTCTGGACCCCCTTGAAGGCGGTTCAAGAGAACAGGCATTCTTGTGGAATTTGTCTGCATGATTAGTAGGATAAGATTGAAAATAGTAACAGCTTTACCAGGAATTGGTCCCTCTCTGGTCTACCACATCATCCCTTTGTATGTAAACATACTTCTGGCTTTAAAAGCTGATGTGTGTATCAGAGAAATGTAAATCAAAATTATAATGAGCTATCACTTCACACAATGTCAGAATGGCCATCATTAAAAAGTCCACAAACATAAATGCTGGAGGGGGTGTAGAGAAAAGGGAACCCTCCCACACTGCTGGTGGGAATGTAGTTTGGTGCAGCCATTATGAAAGAGCATGGAGATTCCTTAACAAACTGAAAATAGACTTACCATATGACCCAGCAATCCCGTTTCTGGGCATATATCCAGAGGAAACTCGAATTCAAAAAGATACATGCATCCAAATATTCATAGCAGCACCATGTACAGTAGCCAAGATATGGAAACAACCTATATGTCCACTGACAGATGACTGGATAAAGAAAATGTGGTATGTATACACAATGGAATACTACTCAGCCATAAAAAAGAATGAAATAATGCCATTTGCAGCAACATGGATGGACCTGGAGATCATCATTCTAAGTGAAGTAAGCCAGAAAGAGAAAGAAAGATACTGTATGGTATCACTTATATGTGGAATCTTAAAAAAAAAAAAAAAAAACACACAAATGAACTTACTTACAAAACAGAAACAGACTCACTGACATAGAAACAAAACTATGGCTACCATATGCGGTGAGTGCAGTGGAGGAATAAATTGGGAGTTTAGGAATTGCAGATAATAACTACTATACATAAAATAGATTAACAACAAGGTCCTACTGTATAGCACAGGGAACTATATTCAATACCCTGTAATAGTCTATAATAAGAAAGAATATGAAAAGGAATATATCTATATCCATGTATATGAATCACTATGCTATACACCAGAAATTAACACACTGTAAACCAACTATACATTAAAAAAAAAAAGCCCATGTGCAAATTGAGTGAAAGGTACAAAGAACTTCTCTGCACAATCTTTACAACTTCCTCTGAATCGTTTATGTTTTTAACTCAGTATTCAGATATCCCTAAAAGGACTGAAAACAGGACTTCAGAGAGTTGTACATCCATAGCTGAAAGGTAGAAACAACCCAAGTGACCATCAACAGATGAATGAAGAAACAAGATATGGTAGATCCACACAATGGAATGCTATTCAGCCATAACAAGGAGTGAAGGTCTGACACAGGCTACGTCATGGATGAACCTTAAAAACATTATGCTAAGCAAAATAATCCAGGCACAAAATGGACAAACATTGTATGACTCCATATACATGAAATGTCTAGAGTAGGCAAATTCATAGAAACAGAAAGTAGATCAGAAGTTACCAGGGGATGGAGAACTACTAATGGTCACAGAGCTGCGGTTTGGGGTAAAGTTTTGGAAATAGCAGTGATGGTTGTACTATATTGTGAATGTAATTAATGCCACTGAATTATATGCGTACAGGGTAATTAAAAACTGGAAGTTGGAATCAAAACTAAATTCCAGCCAGATATAATGAAGAGTTTTAAAGAGATTAAGTGGTTAAAACAGTTTAACTCAAGTTTTTAGGATTCTACTATGTAACAAAATGATGGATACAAAGACTAACATGGTTCCCAATCTCACAGAGACAAAAATAGCAAGGTGATGAAACTTTTGCAATCTTCAAAGAGATGTCATTCAATTCTTTCATTATAGTAAATATTAAGCTCCAAGTAAGGGGCATTGCTTTATATCCATTCAAAAAGTGACATTTCTCTACATCTCAGGGGGCAGGATAAAACTAGACTTTCATAACACTCGACTCAAAAACGGCTGGCACTGGATAAGCATCACCCTGCAGCCCAGTCCTAGCTTTACTGCTGTCCATGCTCTCTCAGCATTACTTACTCACAAAACTTATCTTCTAAAAACTCAACATTTTTTTTCCTAGCGTTTACTCCATTTTCAAGAAGTGGTTCTCATAGTCTGTAGATCAGCAGCACCCGCCGCACCTGAGAACTTGTTAGACTTTAAGATTCTTGGCGCTCCCTCCCCTAGAACTACTGGATCAGAAACTCAGGCGGTGGGGCCCAGCAACCCGTGTTGTAAGAAGCCCTGCAGGTGATTCTGATGTGCTGAGTCAGGGAACCATTGGTCAAAGCATAACAAGCCTGTCACCAACCCCTAATCAGAAAGAATTCAGGGGGAAAAGCTAGCCCCGCGGCTTTTGAAACAAACGTGCAAAATGTTTTCCCACTGCTTAAAAACAGGTTTAGGGAGGTAATGATTTTGAAAGAAAAATGAAAACCATCTATGGCTTTTTGTATAAACAGTAAAAGAACTGAAAAGAGAAGTGATCTTTTAAAGTATGAGTTTATTCTCCAGATTTTCTTAAATACTCACAATTAGTGCTTTTATTGCAGCTATATCCAGAACTGAAAACAATTTAAAATATGTATTTTTATCATACATTTAACACTTAAAAGAGATAGAATGGAACGGTATGAATTTTAGAGATGAATTTCCCAATGATTCAATAGTAAGCATATGGAAATTGAAGACAATTACAGAAATAGTGATTGAACTCCAGAGTTAAGAACATAAATTATATAGAGATAAAAGGGTAGAAGGTATTTCATTAAAAAACCCAAAACCAACCAAACCAACCAACCAAAAACACCCAGTGGCTCATGACCTCTCCTGCTGGTCAGTAACCTAATAAAAACGAGTCAAGTATTCTCTTCTCCATATTAAAACAAAGTGGTTCAATCCTTTTCATGAATGCCAGCTTTAGGTCTGAAACATGAGTCAGGATTTTAGGTTCTGAACATCTCAAATATTTTACTGCCTTAGGTTAATGGATTCTTCTTTGTAACACTAAGAAATTGGTAATGACTCTTAAGGTTGCTTGGACAGAAGAAACAAACAAAAATAATGAATGAGCAATTAATCAAGTGGGATTTGGTCACTGGGACAGTTACAAATGGCACCAAATCAGAACAAACAAAAAGCTTAATTTGCAGATGAGCATGTTAAATAAAAAACAAAGAGGAGTATTTGAGATCTTTAGAGCAACATATTTCTAGAGCCAAACAGTCTAGATTTGGTAAGTTAATGACATTAATGAGAAGCTAGATTCAAATTAGTTCCAACTTGATTTACAAATTAACAATGCAAAATGACTTTATTTTCTATCCTTTTCATTCAAAAGAAAATTGAAACCATATTCTTACTGCTAGTGTGAACGTCTG
Organism: Camelus dromedarius; assembly: GCF_036321535.1. Taxonomy (NCBI): domain Eukaryota; kingdom Metazoa; phylum Chordata; class Mammalia; order Artiodactyla; family Camelidae; genus Camelus; species Camelus dromedarius. The sequence continues at coordinate 38,813,449 of NC_087451.1, forward strand.
ATGTTTCTGAGCTTGCCATATTTTTGGTTAGTTTTTAAGATAAATGATAGCAGATGTTATTAATGTGACCAATATATTAAATTTCCAAAGAATAAAATGAGATTAATACTATGTTATTATTTACAATGACTCAGCAAAATAGTAGAGTTCTCGCAATTGTCTCCAGCCCTGGGATCATGAAATAGGGCAGTTCAGTGACCATTAAATGGAAAATGAATTATGAGAGCTTCTGTTTCCAGAATGCCTTTTCCCCCGTCTTGTCATTTATATTTTTAAAAAAGTAGACCTCATACTTTCTTCATTTACACATCATTTTAAATAACCTAACATCGTTTCATTTTTGTTTTCTCTGAAATCAAGTTAAAAAAAACTTCTAAAATTTGCTCACATTAAGTGATCTCAGATGTATGACAGTAAAACTACTTTTGTTTAATTCTATTTTTAAAAATGTCAACTCTATACCATTTGCCAAGAGGGTGGCCTGAAGTCTCTTTTTTTTTTTTTTTTTGAGTCGTTTTTAAAGCATTTTAGGTTGTTATCCAGTGCACATACAGTGGAAATAAAGCTCCTATAAGGAGAATGAATTTGGAGCATTAATGATGTAACTGGATGTGTAAGTTAAAGCCACAAAGGAGTCTTATAAAAATGACTTTGTGTGTTAAACTGTGTCAACACGTTGACGATTTAGTTCAACAACTGGACAAGGCAGGGAAAAGGGGTAAAAACAAGCTACTGCGACTGAAACTAGTTTGACTCAAAAAAAAAAAACAAAATTTATAGCCTACTGGGTAGCTCTGTACACATTTAATCTAGAGACTTTCTGCCACAATACTAAAATACAAATTCTTCACAAATCACAAAATGTTATCCCAAATGTTCTTATATGTTCTATATGTTGCTTTTTAAATTCTACTAAATAATTGATAGCTTTACAACAAAATTTATTTTATTTAAAAAACAAATTGCTATCCCACAAAATGTCTAGAAACACAGGTAATCATAGAAAGTAAACATGTATATACTGCTTTTATTATTATAATTATGGTTGTTCACTGAATGAAAACAAATAATAGCTAAAAAGATTTCAAATGATAGAAAAACACATTTAGGTAAGTTATGACAATTTTTTGAGTAGCCAGACAATAGAAATGTATTGCATATTTTTGCACCAATTGCAAATGCAAAGTTAACAATGAAATCGGGGAACTGAAAAATCGAAGGGGCCTCAAACATATTCACTATCTTTTAAATTTTAGACAAAAGAGCCGAGAATAGGAAAAAAAAAACAAAAAACAAAAACCCAACATATACACCATAAAAGTCTTTTTTTTTTTTTTTTAAATGACTTCCAATTTTCTCTCTTTTCTAAAAGCATCAAGGGCACGAAGCCCCTTATTGTAGATTATGTATCATCTCCTCTTTGGCTATGAGGTGTGTAGTTTTGTTAACTAGAGACATCAACGAGTTCAGTTTCTGAGACCAGTCATTTAATAAATTATTTGGATCCTTGGGTCTCTGGAAGTTGATGATTCCTGCCAACCTGTCTACTTTAGCAAAGATGGTCTTGTTAACTACTAGATTCGAGAGAAAAGCCTCTGACTCCTACAAGAGAGAAGGACAAACTGGATTAAGATAGGATAAAATTTTAGACAATAAACATATTTTAAGGAAAGTTTAGAAAATAACTCTTCATTCAAGAATATGCAGGGCTAAAATTCACTATTAATACTTAGCAACTGCTGAGTTCCTGCAATAATGTACTTATTCTACTGAGAACCCAGGGAATGATTAGAAGGATCAGAGTCAGGGCTCAGCCAGAATCTCCCTGCAAACTTAATGCTGCGGGTTCCCCAAGAGCCTGTTGCCAACAGCAGCTTGATCTACCTTTTACAATGTTTCCCCCTAAAAGGGGGAAAAAACAGTTAGTTTGTTTCCAGAAATGCTGAGGTAGAATATATACTTTGCCACTTGGCAAGTATGTAGCCATGGACAAGACACTTTAATTCTCCTCCAGAAATAAGAGCTGGTGAACTAACCAAGGATCAAGGCTTCTAACCCTACCATTCCACGATTCTTCTTTTTCTTCTAAACTGTTAGGACTCCTTCTGGTGACAGAAATGGCTTTTCAGACCATTATAACCCACTTCACTTAACTCTTATCTCTTTGGTCTTGTACATTTTACCAGCATGAAACCCGGACCTGAATACGATACTCCTCTAATACGTCCTGGAACCTCTTCAGGTGAACTGCAAGTCCAGTCTCCCTCATGTCTTACTTCTACAGCTCACTTATGGGAACCTCAGCATATTTGTTATAGAAATATATACTTTGGACTTCAAATCAATCAATGTGAAACTAACATATTTAAGTGAAGATTTTAACTAGGATATTACTATTAATATAACTATAAATTTGCTATTTAGGCCATTCTTTGGTATTCAGAGTGCTCAGAGAGCTTGGGGAAACTTTCTATCACCTAAACTTAAAATTAAGCAATAAAACAAAATTGATTTTCTCACTCGATTTTTACAAGCCAATTGATTTTTTAAAATGAATGGCTACAAAAAATGATGTTTACTACTTACATCAACAGATAGATCCAGAAGCTGTGCCATCCTCTTCATTGTTATCCTCGTGTAATATTTGGCCATTATTCTAATATTCTGAGGGGAGAACAGAGGGCAGGGAGGGCATAGCTGTCAGTAAGGCTAAAAGTCCATTTGTTTTCATACCCAAATAGGTTTAGTTAAAATGTCAAGTCTCAGATCTTTTATTTTTCTATAGTCCACCGCTGGAATGAAGCTGGTTCTAAATGTCAAAAACAAAACTAAACCCTTAGATATTCTAAGCTTCAGTAGTTATTTTAAAGTTATTCTGAGTACACTCTACAACTCTTTTAAAATATGTATTTTTAGGTCAAAATACATAGCCAAAATATAGGCTTAACTAAATTAGTTGTTCAAAGTTATTACTGAACTAAAATATTCTTGCAAAATACAAGAATCTAAAGCTAAGTTTTTCTAATTATGACACAAATGTTTAAAAGGCTAAAATTTTAAAAAATGATCAAGATCATGTGAAAACACCACTTGATCATTAGAACTACATAAAGATAATTTGAAATTAAACTTCCTAATTTTCACTGGAAATGGTGCTAAAGTTAGAGACACCCCTTTGCTATTCTTAACGTTAAAGTTACTAACAAAGCAGCAGCACTCACAACGAAAAACGGGGAACAGTGGGGAGAAAAATGAACTCATCTTTGAAGAAGCTGCATCTCCTCCCACTTCTAATCAGGCTCGATGGCAACACCAACCTCTCAGGCAGCATGAGAATCACTCCAGATCTACCCTCCTCCACCTTCCTTCATCCTTTAAATTTAACCAATGACTAAATTCTATTGATTTTCTTCTTTAAAATCGTTTATTCCATTCCATCCACTCTTCTTCCATACCTTGGCTACTGCCTTAATTCAAGCTCGGAAAGCCCCTCCCTTAGCTAGTCTTCTCATCTGTCTTTTCTCTCTCCCAGCCTGCTCGTCACCTTACTCCCAGAGGAATCTTTGTAAAATACAAGTCTGGTCATTATCCTCTAGGTTTTTACTACTGGGGTATACAAACTCTGCTGTGATCCAGAGCTTTTCTGCATCTCCAGCTTCCTTTCTCACTGTGCCCTTTTCTTGGAGGCCCCCTGCTGTGTGCTGCCTTCATGCCCTGCCTTAGACTCTCCCAACCACCTTCCCTGGTCTGCATGCTAACTACATCCTCTCCTCACAAATCTTCCCCCTGCATCAACTCTTCTGTGTCCTGCCTGGCCGTTCTTCCAGGTGGAACCAATCAGCTCTCCTCCCATGCTTCCCTCTAGTCTATTGTACTTTTATTTATAAATGCATCTCCCCTCTCATTAATTTTTAAGCATTCTGAAGGTAGGGACCATGTCTTATTCTCCCATGTGTCTCAGCATTTTGTACAGTGTGTGGCACACAGAAGGCTCACAACAAATATTTGTTATGTGAATGAATGCGGACATAATTCAATCTGTAGGGACACCAAGAAGATCAAAGGTCAGGTGCAAGACATGTTACCCATTTCCAAAACCAAGTGTCCGAGAGAAAACAATCTCTCTACCCAGACCCATCCCTCATATTCTTAAGAAATTCCTTCTGGTTTACATGCTATAAAATTTTGGATCCTTGAGAGGTCCTCTCAAAATACAGCATGCTAACATATAGTTATCTTTTCTGAAAAGCCAAAGATAGATGGGGGAAAAAAAAGACAAGTGGGGTAATAAGATAAATTCGGGGGGTAGGGGGGAGGTATAGCTCAGAGGTACAGTGCATGCTTAGCATGCACAATGTCCTGGGTTCAATCCCCAGTATCTCCGTTAATCAATCAATCAATCTAATTACCTCTCTCCCCACCCAAAAGATAAATTCTGATATGCTTTGGGAAATACACAATAAACATTTGACAATGAATTTACATCACTACTACACTGGGTGTAGGAAAAAAAAATCCTCAAGTGAAGAATTAAATATAGAACATCCAAAAGAAACACTTGATTATCAAACTTGAGAAATGAAAGTTTATGCTCAAATTTGGCAGAGTTTACTTCTAAACTGTCATCTCCGTCATGCCAGATGCTTACGTGTTCAACAACTCTGTTCTTCAAGTCTTTCCACCTTTTTTCACCTTCCTCCGTGTAACCAAAAACATCAGTTGCAGGACTCTCCAGAGAACCTTTCCTTAGTTCCATTCCGTAGTCTTCAACCAGTGTGGACCAACGCATCAACTCCATTGTGGTAAAAAGTTTTAAAAGATCCCTGGAAATTACCGAAAACTTAATATTCCAAATCTGTAAAATTTAAGTTTCATCTAACACAACAGCCAATGTTAAAATGTCAACAAACATGGTTTTTATAACATTTTGTTGGTGGATCAAGATACAAATTGATGATTATTTATGTTACCAACTTTACTACCTTTTTTTCCCACAGTAATTCTGAATACAGCATTCCCCTGCTTAACATTCTGCTCTCTCCTGTATTGTGTCTGCCAATCTCTGGACTAACTGACTGTAAACTTACTAATGAAACAGAAAAAAGAAAAATAGCTTAAAAAAAAAAAAAGCCCACTGTCCTTATGATACAGTCTATGCCTGTTTTATATAATGAATTTTCAGAAGCATGTATTTCCAAAAATCACAAAGCCCCAAACATTTACTAATGATAAAAATTTATCAAATGGTTAATTAACCAAAGGCAGCTACAGTGAGCTTGAAATAAAACTTCTACTTGGTAAGTGGTTTAGAATGAAGTGTGTTACGATCTCTTAACATTAATTTCTAATGCAGTACTAAAAACCACTCTTATTATCTCTAGTTTTATTCTCTAATACAATCTATCAGCAACCAATTAAGAAGTGTACAATGAAGTTAACCAATTTTCTTTCAAAGTGGCACTTCTACTGAGACATACTATGTTAATTATAAAAGTACTTACTTGTATTTTGGAATTTCTTCTAACTTTTTGTCACCACTTATTCGGTGAACCAAATCTGACTGTTCATTGTCAAAAGGAGCCAAGATAACATAAAGGACAACACTTTTCAGGGCCTAAAAAAGGCATACAACACAACAGATTACATGTGCGATGAGAAGCAAAATGGAAACTTCAGCAGAAAGTGAAAATTAATGGAATAATTGTATATATTTGTTTTTAGTATTGTACTCAAAAGCCTTAGGGAAAAAGTCCTGTTAAGTTTCACCTTCTTCATAGTGTCTTTCTGTCATATTTACTTTTCATAAAACTATTATAAAACAATTATAGTCAACTTTTGCTAATTTGGATTACTACCTGGGCTGACTTTTTTTTTTTTCAATTGAAGTATAGTTGATTTACTTAGTCTCAGGTGTATAGCAAAGTGATTCAATGATACATATACATACTTTTTCAGATAACTTCCCAGAGTAACGCTAGGTCTTTATCTGTGACCTTTATTAGAAGGTAACCTGCTGGATATATTTCAAATAGTAAGCCTACAATTCTTCAAAGGCCATAAATCGCTTAGAGCATTGCTACAATCCACCTGAACCCGCAAGGATGAAGTGAATCATCAACATACTGAACAGAAAGCAGCACCTGACAACTGCGTATAATCACAGAAGTTAAAATGACTTCAACATACATTAAGAATGCTGGAAAAAGTTAGGAAGAAATTCTTCCTAATAAGTATATGTTCTTACCTGTTGCCACTTTTCACTTTCTGCCTGTATACAGGGAGTATCATAGATGGCTCTGTAGTGCTTACAAATAGACAAATAAGATCCTTCATGTTGATCCAGCTGAATCATTAAGTTATAGTATTTCAACTTTAATTTCTGAAAAAAATGGACAAAATTAATTGGGGCTTATGGGTATTTTCCCCAAACACTTTTAAAGTAAACTAATAGTAAGAGATGGGCTTACCTCTGTATTTTCTTCCTGGAAAAACTTGGTGTTAATTTTTTTGCTGATGATTTGTGTACGAATGTAATCTTTCACAGCTAAACAGAGCCTCATTTGCTCCAAAATAAATTCTACTCGCTCTTTCTTTTCCATTGACCCATAGGTTTCCACCTAGCAGAGTAAATCCCCAAGTAAGTTAATAATATTTAAAAATTGCAATAAAACTAAATAGACCTTGACACAACATTGTAAACTGACTATACTTCAAAAAAAAAAAAAAGTAAAAGAAAAACTAAATGGACCTTAAATATTCACATTTGATAAACAATAAGAACATTCACACCTATTGGGAGAGTGTTGATGATATCTAAAGCTAGTTTCCTCCAGGAAATTAAAATTTTAAAAATTATTATACAGTAAAATGGATTTATTTCTTTGGGTGTAAAGTTTTATGAATTTTAGCACATGTATGGATTTGTGTAACCACCATCACAATCAAGATATAGAAGAATTCCATCACCCTGAATAACTCCCTCATGCTCCCCCTTACAGACACACGCTGCCCCCATACATAATCCCTGACAACTAATGATCTGTCTCTAATACTACAGAGCTGTCTTTTCAAGAATGTCAAACATAATATGCAACTTTTTGAGACTGTCTTTGTTACTCAGCATAATGCTTTAGATAGTAAGATTCATTCAAGTTGTTGTGTATATCAAACAGTTCATCCTTTTTATGGCTAAGCAGTGTTCCATTACATGAATGGATCACAGTTTATCCACTCACTTGCTGAACAACTGGGCTGATTCCACCTTCTGTCTATCACAAATAAAGCTATCTGAACATTAGTGAACAAGTTTTATGTGAACATAAGTTTTCATTTCTCTTGGGTACCCAGGGATAGGACTGCTGGGTTATACAGTAAGCGCATGTTGTTTTGTAAATGGAGGTACTGGGCATTGAACCAGGACCTCGTACGTGCTAAGCACGCGTTCTACCACTGAGCTTACCCTCCCTGAGACTGATCTGTTGATCCTGCTTTTCTTCAAAACTTTTTCAGCAGCTAAATTCAGTTGGGACCATGATCACAAAACTTCCAGCTACCAGAATAACTTTATACTCTATACTGCTCACTCTGAATCTTGGTGGTTTAGAAAACAGTAATAAGGTGCCAAAACAAACAATTTCCACAAGAAAATATCGCTGATGAAATGTAAAAATTCACACAATCTAAAATGCAGCACCTTACCTGTAACTCCTGTAAAATGGAGGCCGCCTCTTTGACGTCGCCGTTTTGCTCTTTTATGGTGGCTAATGTTTTAGTCAGCCGAGCACGCTCAATTTCAACATAAATCTACAAATGCAAGAAATTTGTATTATCTAAATTCTTACAGAATCATGTTAAAATTGACAAGGTAGAAGTGAACAATAGTGCTCAACAGAGTATTTATCTGGCAGCTGTCATGCACTTTATCCGCCAGGTATAAACAGTGCTATGTGACATTTTACATTTCACAATCATGTAATTTTTAAGAAAACATCTCTGTAAAACATTATCCATACTGTGCAGCTTTGCTTTGAGAGCCTAAGTATTAAATCACTGTGTTTAACAAATAACAGGACCAAAAACTACATAAATGGCACAGAAAGGAAAGTGCCTTTAAAAGGATTATTTGAAAAATAACACACTTTGCAAAGGGGCGTAGCAGTTTAGCATCTAAAATTCAATCAATATTCTCATTTTGATTTCTCCTTAAATGCAAGGCTACTTTCTCTAAAATTATCTGATTTTGATAAGTATTAAAAGTTACTAGCATTTTTTGGTAGCTATGGGTAATGTAGTAGATTTGTGATTTCCAACAAATTAAACATTAAAAATGTAACTATAGCCTAATAGAGACTAGGGAACTTATTTTCATGACTGGGTTTGCTGACTTGTTTAGCCTTAGCTCTGTAGCGGTCTCTTTTCCCAACTCCATCCTCAAAATACTTCCTCTCCAATAACAATGAACTGCTTACAGTTTCCTAAATGTACTCTGAGTTTCTTACTTGGATATCTCTATATATAGTTTCCCTTACGTCTAAAATGCCCTTCTCCATACGCCCTGGCCCAGTAGAATTTCTATTCATTCTTAAAAAGCCAGCTAAGCCACCATCAACAGTTTGCAATTTGAGGCTCCTCTGGGCCCCTCAGTCAGTCAGCCCCTACCTCTGTGCTGCAGGGGGGAACAGGCACACCGCTACTGTCAAGACCAGCACAGCAACTACTGCTACGATTCATCTCTTTGAGGTTAAAAACAGTGTCCTGCCCATTTTAGACTTCGCACAACACAGGTAGGTGCTCAATAAACATTTAATGAACGGAACTCTCAAAGAGGCAATCTAAATTAGGTGTAAGCTAAGTTTCTATCTTCCAAACCACAAAAATCTACCTAGCAAGAAACATCCACCATGGTCACCATTTCATAGTTGCCCTTTTCAGAGAAACATTAGATTGGTGGTGTGAGTAGGGAAGAAAGGGATCGAAAGAAATACAAATAAATTCTGGCAAGACAGTGAAATTTTGAAAACTAATCTCACACTGCAAATACTCTATGAAACCTTAACTATCCCAAACACAGACTTCTCAAGCAGATCTAGGCCATGTGAAGAATTAACCTTATCTTTAATTATTACCACATGTAAATCTGAAATAAGATCACACTAATTTCTAGAAAAATCTGGATATACTAAGATTATCACTAAGTATATTCATAGGCATGTAGGATAACACGAGAAGGAAATGTACAAAGATATGGGTTAAATTAAGGTGAAGACATTTTGTGTATTTCATCTTAAAAATACTTATATAAATATGTACTTATATAAAATGTTCAAATGCATAAGTATCTCTGAATACAGACAAAACAGTACTTATCACTGCGAGTTATGCCAATAGAAAACTCACCTTTCCTTCTGTAACCATTCGTAGAGTATCAATTAATCGAAGTTTGATTGGAAGGTCTGTGATTTCCTCAACGTAAGTACAGCACTGCTGAACCATTTTTGCAACAGCCTAAAGTAATAAAAATCATTCCTAAGTTAAATTCATTCTTCATACTGGAAAAGGAAGTATTTTATCAATGGAAGTGCTATGGTCAAATCTGGTCTTTCCAAGCAACTCTAGATACTGAAATGCCTATAAAAAAATACCAAAACCTCCCTTAGCTAAGAAGTACTGAATACTGAGTAACAAATCAATAAAGGTTAGGAAAACCTCAGGTACAAAGACTTTACCCCTTTCCACTACAACTGGTCAACTGATTACACAAAAGGAAAGGTGGAAATGTCTGGCAATGCCTATTAGAAGGCTGGCTAGCTAGCATTTTTGCAGCCAAGCAGAAATGTATGGAAGAAATAGCAACAGATTAAAGGGGGAAAAAAGGGGAGAGAAAAGCAGAGTTTAACAGTGGCTGTGACAGCAGCGAAGCCATGACCAGTAGATACTGTGACTGGAGGGAAAAAGAGTCGGTGGCAGAGGCAGAAAGGTTGAACAGCTCCATCCTCTGGGTGAGGAGGAGGAGCCACAGCCAGCCACACTCACCTCAAAGGTATGTGATGGCGAAAGGCACAGCATCTCCTGCCCACGGTTCCCCGCAGGTAACATAAGCAGGCTGGACTACATTTCCTCCAGCTCTAACATTCTATGACCTAGGTCAGGGGTCAGCTAACCTTTTCTGAAGATTTTAATAAATATTTACACAGTAAATACTTTAGACTTTGTGGGCCATGGGGTCTCCATGGCAACCTTTCAGCTCTGCCTTTGTAACCCCAAAGCTGCCACATGTGTCATACATGACAAACGGGTGCGGCTCTGCCCCCAGAAACTTTTATTTAGGTGGCAAGTGGGATTTGGTCCCTGGCTCAGAGTTTGCCAACACCTCATCTAAATTCTAAACAACATTTCATAATCATTGATAATAATAATTAGGATCCAGAGCACTTGCTCAGCATGCACAGGGTCCTGGGTTCAATCCCCAGTACCACCTCTAAAATAGATTAAACCTAATTACCTACCCACCAAACAAAACAAATAATTAGGACTCTTTGTCATGAGGAAAATGCTGATTAAGCATATTTTAAGATAGCAGAAGAGTAAACAGAATATCCTGCTGTCAATTATACCCCCATAAAGCTGAAAAAATAAATCACATGATGCACCTTGCAAAGATTTCTTTGAAAAATACTTAATGTTCACATAGCTCAGATCAGACTTTAAATAATTTGAAAATTAGCTGTTCAGAGACCTTCAGGAGTTCCAGAAGGCAAAGGTTTTATTATAAAATGTAACTTTCAGTAGGTACAAAGCTCTGGAACACCTATTCTCTCACAAAAGAGATGATCCTGGCGGGAGGGCACAGCTCAGTAGTAGAGCGCATGCTTAGCATGCACAAGGTCCTGGGTTCAATCCCCAGTACCTCCATTAAAAAAATAATAATAAGTAAATGAACCTAGCTACCCCCTCCCTCCCTCAAAAAGAAAGAAGAGATGATCCCTCTATGGTTGAAGTAATGCTGATCCCTGTGCTCAGGTGACAGTGAACTAGAAACCATTAATCTTAAGCAATCTAGAAAAGGTTATTTTTTAAAAATTACTACTTTCTAACCCTGATAAAGCAAAAAAAAAAAAAAAAAAAGAAAAGTTTGAAGTAAAAAGTAATCACAAGAAAAATAAAGAGACATTTTGCGTCCCTAAGCACTTCCCACGGCTGTGAAGACGTAACATGTTACGGCAGAAAGAGCAGCTCCAGTTCCAGTTCTGGTGATGATGTCACTGGGTGGCTATGAGTCTGACTCAAACTCCTCTTTCTCCAAGAAACCTAATTAAAATCTTTCTCTTCCTCTTCCATATATCTTAGTACCCTTCCACTATTCCAACATCACATGTTGCCCTGTATGTGTATAATTAAAAAAAAAAATCTTAGGACACTTGTTAAAGATTGCCATGTACTATGATTACTTGTGATTTATATTCTATACTAAACTATAGGCTACTTACATGTTTCTTCACATTTCAAGAGTCTTACATATAAAATTTGGTTTCTCGATCACTAAAGTAACAGAGTGAGAGTAAACAGTCCCTTCTACTGGCTCTAAAATTTTATAACTCTATGAAATTAAATCCATATTTTAGGATATGTGCTTTGAACTTTATTAATACTATATAAAACACATATTTTTACTTATTTTAACACAGGTGGCCCCAAGATTTCTAATTAAGTAGCCCTTTCAAAATTGCCCCATAGAAAGCAAGTCTCAAAAATTCAGAGGAAGATGATTGTTCATCTATGTTGGCCTCTCAAATCACAGAACTGAGCACTAAAAGGGCATATTTAAATGAATTCGACATTCACATGTACTAGAGTGCCTAAGTTAAATCTATGTTAATTCTTAACAGTGAATTTTATGTGCATGCAAAGTTATCTTAAAACAAACAAACAAACAAGCCCAGTAACTTTGCTTTCTGCAAAAAATAATTTAACTCACTCTAATACTACACTCACTCTAGCAGCAGACTAATTAACAAAATAAGGGATTTGGACAGGAACCTCATGTTTCTATTTTTGGTTCCACTACTACTCTGTTTTATCATTTGAAAGCAAAAAAATAAAAACACAGAAGCTACTTAGGGAACAGCATTTTAAAGATGAGATACAAATGTAAAAAGTGGAATCTTCCACTACAGCAGATCACTGAAATATGTCTCAAGCACAACAGGGAAGCACTAAAGAAAATCCAGCTTCACAAAAACAGCAAGAGTACACCAGAAATTAATACAACACTGTAAATCGACTATACTTCAATAAAAATAAATAAATAAAAAAGAGAACTTACATAAGCTTTAAACAAAATGAGTAGTCACAATAATCTGAAAATGGCCTCAAAAATAAGTTAAATATTAAGGGCTTAATAAAAGATATGATTAAGTGAATTACAGATTATCAACTTGATAGATTATAACATAACCATTTAAAATAATAAATACGAAGGAGCAACATGGAAATAGAAGAAAGCTGTGTCAACACTCAGTACATTTTGTAAAAATATGCAAATATATAAAGACTAGAAGAGAAAACAAAAGTAAAAGCAGTTGTCAATGAGAATATGGATAGAATTTTTAAAAACTCTCTAAATTTTGTAATATTTAACAGATTTAAAGTAGATTTACGGAAAGGTTTGCTAAAAGTCCTTATTTGAATGTGAATTTTTTTTGAGCAATCATGAACTCACTTGTTTTAACTGACTCCGTCTTTTTGACAAAAGCATAATATTTTCATTAAGTAAATCCCATTCTTTAGCCTCATAGCACATCTTCACTACTGCAACTAAGATACGGGACGTAGACACCATATCAGAAGCCTGTAATAAAAATATATTGAAAGTTAATGGAACAATGTCAAATTAAATTAATGGCAATTGAGGTTTTCACTATAATCTACTCACAGTACGGGTCTGTTTTTCCAAAGAGAGAAGGGTTTCAATGACTTCTTGAAGTCTTCCTTCCTAAAACCAAAGATAAGTGAACAATGAAAACACCACCACCAACACAAAACCAAATAACTAGTCTAAAATGAGATGTTTCTGATACAGAAAAGGAAAAAAATCAATAGCCTATTTTAGAGGAACGAGACCAGCTCTATAACTACTTTCGTTGTGATTTTCTTCTTTTCATGATTTCATCTTCCTCAGTGGATTCTGTAAGTCAGTGGTTCCCAACTTGGGGCCCACAAGCTATTTTTAACATTTTGAAATGCCTAAGAGAAAGTGAATCTAGAACAACAATGATTTAACACCTGAAAAAAACATCAAATCTTTGTTTTGGATTCCAATTTATCATCTCAGTGTGGTAACTCCTGTTTATCTTGTTCTGAACAGACTTCTAACTGGCAGTCACATGTGTCTTTGAAGAATAATAATGGGAAAATGAATGATTTCTTTACAAAGCCACCATTTATATATATATATATATTTTTTTATTTTGGAGGGAGGAGGTAATTAGGTTATTTATTTTAATGGAGGTACTGGGGATTGAACCCAGCATCTTGTGCATGACAGGCATGCACTCTATACCACTGAGCTACACCCTCTCCCCATCATTAATATTTTAAAACATGAAGTCCTGAGGAGAAATAAAAAGGTTATTTGATGGTAAAAAGATAGGAAACCTTGGTTTAATTTTTCAATGACTTTGGAAATAAATTATAATTGTGCTTAAAGAAAATGAAGACTACCTGAGAATACCCATGCACGCTACAACAAAAGTAATCAACTTAGAGCAACCTCTACCTCATGTGCAAACAAAACATTCTCCCTTGGACATACATTAAGAAATGAGAATAACAAAATTCATATGATAAAAACCTAGATGATAATACACCAGGACTAAAATAAGCCATCTATCAGGAACCACATATCTTGATTAAAAAAAAAACAGCCCACAGCACAAAAATTGCATTTATTTAAGGTAAAGATATAACAATGAATGAATTAGAAATGATGAGGGTTTTATTTATAAATGAATTTTCTAATCATAAAGGAAATTTATTTTTATTTTAATGACATTCATAGACAGTATATGAGTACTACTCTTTTACTGTTGAAAGAAACTAAACAGCTTTTGAATTAAGGGCACAAATAATGCTTGGACTTTCCAAAATACTGTACCCATATTTTCCAAGATAACTTTTAAACTATGAATTTTCTATGCAGCACAAAATATGTACTGTATAGCCATTGTCTAAATTTATTTTGATTAAGTCTGAAACATATACAATTACTAACATTTTAACAATGTTTCCTATGCAAAGGGGAGCATCAGTTCTGAAAGCTGACTAGATTCGTGCATACAATAAACGCTGGCTAAATGTCCATCAGAGCAAATGAACAAAGAACAATCTATAAATTCTCCAAAGTTAAAGGCTTATAAATCATAAAAATCAAAGAATCTTAGAACTGGAAAGACACCTGGAGATTCACTTCATTTTAGAGATTAAAAAGACTGAGGACCAAACAGCTCAGCCACAAAACTTCATCAACAGAACCAGAAGCCAGGGCTCTTGCCTCCTGGTCCAATGCTCCCTCCACTACACTCAACCATATTAGTTTAAATCATGCCTTTGCTTCCATCAAGGTAATTTCAGTTAAAGTATAGTTCACCCTTGAACAAGCCGGGGGTTATGGGGGGCCAAACCCTCTGAGCACTTGAAGATCCGAGTATAATTTATAGCCAGCCCTCCATATCCAAAGATTCAACCAACCACAGATGGTGTAGTACTATAGTGGTTACTACTGAAAAAAATCTTCACGTATGTGTAAATGGACCCATGCAATTCAAACCTGTGTTGTTCAAGGGTCAACTGTAATTTCTATAGCGAAATGGTTATTTGGCAACAAAATGTAGTGCAAAAATAGCTAAAATGCAAGATACTGCTTACTGATGGTCCCTTCTTGTCACTCTTGTAATTATTAGTCACATGATTGAAATTAACAGAATATAGTTTACTATGTAGTATTTTAATTCAGAAATATGGATTTTAAAGAACTGTACCCTACACATGAAGGAATCATACATCACTCTAGAGTCGGGGTCTACAGGTACCAATGAAATATTAAATGTCACTGTCACCGTCTCAGAAAGGCGTTCTTGGATTACATTCTCTAAAATCTGTGGTTACTCAGCACCGCCTTTAACACTCCAGTCCACTGACTTTCTGCTTTACAATGACCCTGTGGACAAAAAACATCACCTGCCATCTCAGTAAACAAAGGATGTTGTGGACCTATGACAGGATACTGGCCCTAGGTGGTTAAGATGCACATCAAAGGAATGATTTCAATAAGCCCAGACTCTTGCATCTTCTCATACACAGAAAAACACTAAAATCATTAACTTGAGGTGTCTGTATTTGTGATTAGCAGTAATCTTTTGATGGTCAACTACATGTTTGGTTTTTTCCAAGCAAAAACACCTGAGAGAAAGCCCTCCCAGGCTACAGTTCCCAGTAATGCTCTGAGTAAGACATAATTCTCAACTTCTAGGTTGTGCATTTCCTTCGGGTGACAACCCCAAACTCTATTCTATTTTAATGTTCACTGTCCTTCTAATCTCACTAGAGTGTGAGAGCAGGGAAAACATCTATACTGTTCACCACAGCAGCTCAGTGCTGTGCACCTACCCAAGCATATAATGGTGCTTCCGTAGATATTCTGGTACATCCCTTTATACCTGGTACCATAGTTATTAATGTGCATGTCTTGCCTCCTAAGTGGTGTATAAGTTCCTTTAGGGTTGGACCTTGTTTGATTAATTGCTTCCCCTGCACCAACTTGCACATAGTATGGGCTGAATGGATCGACACTGACCTGAACTATTCAGCTGATCTTGGCTTCCTGATTTTTACTGTGACAGTAAGTCGAATGTGACAAGTTAAATGGCTGACAATTCAGAGCTATCTGAGGGACACTACCAACAACTTCATTAAATACAACTCCCAATTCTCTCATCATCCCACTTTTCACCTTATCCTTCATGTTCAATCCTATGGCCAAACATCTTCCTCCTTCCTTTCCTATCTATTCACATATGTTCATTGAAATTGTACCTCCTCAATGCCACCTTTCAAATCAGAGGAACAAGATAGTCAGAGCTATCAAAACCAACTTGTTAGAACATGGGACTTTTGTGACTCACTTTTCTCATTAAAATAGTCTTTGTCAATGAGGTAAATGACTAAGGCATTTGTTCAACATCAATACATGTTGGATCTTGTACATTGTTTATGTCTGTGTCCTTTTACTCCTAAATGGATCCAATCTTTTAATGATTTGTTAAATAACCTAAGCAAGTAAGAAAAGGCCAATAAAAACTTAACCATGAATAGTTTAAATGCAATGCCAATTCAATTTTTTTAAATGTTTATTTCTTGAAGGGGTCTTTTGTCCAAGCTGCTATCAATCAGTAAACTGTTTTACATTTCACTTCCTCTTTATCTTGTATTAACCACGAGAAGAGGTTGCAGGTGACCAAATGAAATGAAAAGGCATTAAGAGGAGGGAAAAACAATGGATATATTCAATTTAAGAATGCAAGTTGTCCCTGAATAACCATGTGCCAAATACACTGTAACCCAAAAGCAGGGTGTGGGGGTTGGAAGGGAACCTTCTGAGTATTAAGAACTGTTAAATACTACATCTTTACAGTTCAGAAAAGGCCCTCACTAGATTAATTTTTAACTCTCTAATCCAAGGGCGAAACAATAACCATTATCAAGAGCTAGTATCACTTTTATTATCTCATCAATCTGATGCAGAGTCCTCAAATATCAATCACAGAGGCAGCAGAAGGTAATGGTCAAAAACATCTACTACTGTGTTACTTTAGAAAAGACACTTACCCTCTCTGACCCTCAATTTTCTCTTCAGTGATATGAGTGTAATAATAGTTTCTACCCCAATGTCTAGCACTGAATGGGTCTTGCACACAGTAGCTTATCAGAAGAAACTGGTAAAGAGTTTTTTTTTGCCCAAGTCTCAGTTCTAGGAATAGCTGTACTTCTTTAAAGCAATTAATTTCTTTGTACGGACAATATCAGTCTATTCATTCCAAAGAGGTGGTTCAGGGGCTGCCTTTGGCCCGTTGGTATGTTTTGTTTGATGTATGTAGTATTGGCTCAAACAGTTTAGTGCCCAGTTTCTAAATATAGAGGCAATTCATATAAAAATCCATATTCCTGGTCTCTCCCTTAACTTAGAAGAGTTGACAAGGCTTGGCCTTCATCCCCAACTAACAAAGATTAACCTGAGGTGCAGAATTCCTGCCCCTGTTCCCTGAGCGGGTGCTCAAAAGTTCAGGTTTTCATTACATTTTGCTCATTAGGCAGGACAGCTTGCGGAGAGCAGAGGCCCTAGAATCAGTCTGCCTGGGTTTGCATCCTGGCTCCACCACTTCACTAGCTGAAGACTTTGGAGCATGTAACTCAATTTCTCTTAGACTGTTTTCCTGTCTGTAAAATAAAAATAATAATAATACCTACTACACAGGACTAAGATGAAGATCAAATGAGTTAATACATGTAAGCACTTAGAAGAGTAGAAACTCTGGCACTGTAAAAGCACTCAATAAATGTCAGAGTGATCATCTGCCTGGCACTGTAGGTGTTTTGAGTTTTCCAACCTCTGTGTAACTGGTGATGCTTCTCTATACTAGCTGCTAGGAAGCTCAGAGATGAATTTATGGATCCCCTCCACTTAGGGCACTGAACCCAAGAAGTATAAGTGTATCAACTTTATCATTTTCCCCTATCCTTGTCTTTTGTAAAGCCCCACTAAATTCTTTTTCAGAAAAAAAGGAAGCATTAAAAGGGTTCTTTCTAAAAACTAAATGTGAAGTATTACTTGAGACTCCTCTTGCCCCTGAATTTACTATGTACTTAGGTAGTAAGCTCAAATGACAAAAACAACCCTATTAGTGAATGTACCCCAAATGAATAGCAATAAATGTTCATGGCTGGATTGATCAAGGAATTTTATGAGCCCTGAGTATAATCCTTAACAACATCCCATAAGGGAGCTGATTCAACTAACACCCAAACCCTAGTCAGATCCCTGGCTCTATCTATTACTAACTATTATGACGGACCAACAATTCTGAGCCTTGGTTTCTTTGCATGTGAAATGATACATAAAGTTGCCTGACACACAGCAGGGGGCATGGTAAATGTTTGGATCAAGTAAAATTTCTATTATTTATTATTATTTATTTCATGGGAAATACGCAGTCGGGCTAAACTACTGTTCACGACCTCCGCTAATTATGTTATTCTGCACTGCTGTGCCTGTGTGTCTTTATTTGTGCAGTGCCCGCTCCAGGGATGACTCCTCCCCATCCGAATCTTACCGAATCTTTAATACGTCAGCTTCTCTGTAAAATCCTCCCTTACCCCACCAGAAGAATGAACAGCTTCCTTTTGTGTTCCACTAACGCTTTCATACTTATATGGCACTCAACGCCACGCTTGACTTGTCTAATCCAAGAACTCCTTAAGGACAGGGCTGCGTATTAATCATCTTCGCGCTATCACGTTACTGTCCCTTCTCCTGGCCAAAGACCAGGCACATCGCCATGATCCGTAAGCAACTTAACGACATAAATTGATGCAGGACGAGCAAGAGAACTAAACTCTCTGATCTAGCTTGAATGCTGTAGTGGCCTTAACCCCTGAGAAACTACTAAAGTAAACGTGAAAAGGCAAAAAGCACTATGGAGCCCCAACTCCTACGGGAATGAAGTGACTGACCATCTGCCCTGGGGAGGGTCTGGGAAGCTGTACACAGTAGCGTACTCCGGCTGCGGGGTCTCTCTGGTCGGGTAGACCTGGGATCTCCTACTTACGCAGGCCTCACTCGGGCTGGGCAGGCAACGGGGATGAGCGCTCCAGCCCGCAGGCCCCCTGAGGCCTAAGCAAGCTCCGCGCCGTGACTCAGCCCCTGGCGCCCGCCAACAGCCAGCCGGCCTCCCCTCACCTTGGCCAGCTTCTCGCACTCGGGCAGTCGCTGATCCACCGTGGCGCTGTAGTCCACCTCCATCTTGACGATGCGCCCATCAGCCCGCTCCGAGCCGCCGTCCGCCATGGTCCCTGTCTGAGAGTCTCTCGATGTCCCCCTGCTTCGGCCACCACTCGTCACCCACACCGGAAGCCGCCGGCTCACCCGCTCAGGCAGTGCGTCGGGAGCCCGCGCGAAGGACCCCATGAAGCCCCCTGCGCTGGCCGCCAGTCAGGCACCGCCGCGGACAGCCCTGGGGGCGGAGCCGGGGGCCGGGACTCGCCCCTTCCCCGCCTCGTCCGGCTTTATCTTTGGTGACAGCCTTCTCGCCTAAAATTTGCGGTGAGGAAAGCTAGTGTAAAAGAAGAGGCTGTCATATGTATTATTACACCTCTGCTTTGAAATAGTATGATTTCTCAGAACCGTGGGCAAGTCGCTTAACTTTTCTTGCATCTCGGTTTTCTCAGGTCTACGTGAGCAGTCTGAAGTAAACCCTGAGGAAAAGGGTTCTCAGGTTTCGTCTGTTTGAGACTCTTGGTGGCTTAATCTGTGGGATCTCTTAAAGCTCATAAGAGAAGACACGGCAGTGGTTCAGTAGTATAATAGGTAAATATTATGTTGGTAAGAATCTTTAGAAAGATTTTTATTTACTTTCCCTATAGGACTCTTGAGCCAGCGTCAAACGAGATCACGCATATCAGACTGTTTTCAATTCTTAAGGACCATAAAAGTTGTTGTTTTTTTTTTTTTTAAATTATCATCCACACCCTCTGGGTCCCTATATTTTAAAAAAAAGAAGAAGAAGAAGCTTAAGATCCTTGAAAGTGGAAATGAGGATGTATGTGTTGTGGTCCATGTGTCAACAGTATCCTGGAAAGCAAATGGGAAATTGTGGAGTGGCTTACCTGTGATGTTAGTAGTTCTCAGTTTAATCAGCACCAACCTCCCTTTATATATGCTGAATAGACCTTTTTGTTTGTTTGTTTTTAACTGTTGCGTAATGAAAAGCACAGATAATACAACCCATCTGCACACATAATTTAAAAAAAAAAAACAAAACGAGAAAACACCCTAGCTGTAAAGGAGAAACATTGCAAAATAGCAAAATAATGATATATTTCAAAATATAAAGGCTAAAACACGTCTACAGCAGAAATGTAAAGAAGTAGTCATTTTACTTGTATGCATATACAATAACTAAACGCAAAAGTTACAGCTGCCACAGGTGTGTTCTGTTGGTTCCCCAAGCATAAGGGTGACATGATTTTTCCAACATGGTATACAACTTTTTGGTAAAGTTCTGACTTTATCGAAGTGTAATCTTCCATTGTTTTTCATACAGAGGGATTCTTAGAAATTTTAGTGCATGTTAAAACTTAAAAAAAAATAGCTTGGCATATGCAAAATGGAGTTAGAGTTTAGGCCTCAGACACATAAGGAGTTATCTGGCAGGACGCTGAAAAAGCTGATGGAATGTAGGATGAAATATATATATATATATATATATATATATATATATATATATATATATATATATATTTTAAGTAATTTTACTTTTATTAAAATTTTTTTAAATTTATTTTTTATTTTGGGGGAGGAGGTAATTAGATTTATTTGTTTATTTATTAATGGAAGTACTAGAGGTTGAATGCAGGACGTCATGTGTGCTAAGCAGGCGCTGTACCATTGAGCTACACCCTTCCCCTGGGACAGTGTTTTATTGTGTAGGTTTGTTGTATTGCTGTTGTCTAGGGTCCCTGTTACATGATGATATCTTCCTCCTCAGTGATTGCGACAATCCAAAATTCCTTACAAATTTCTAAACCACACACTAAGAGCCAGTATTGTTGAGATGCACTAGGGTAAGATGTTTTCTGGCTCTGTGTTTGGTACGCAGTTGGTCTGACTATAGTAGACAAAAGAATTTGGAGATCTACACTTTGTGTGAAGAGTTTGAAAGACAAAAAGTAACAAAGATGTAATGGAGTAAACAGATTTATAGTTTCCAGACTCAGAAAAATAAGAGTGTGAGGGGGTCTAAGAGGCAAATAGGTGGAGAAAAGTCTAGTTGACTCCACCCCAAACTGAAGCCCTTGCTTGCTAGACTTGGAGGTAAGGAAATGAAAGCAAATTGAAATCTAAGGAAAAGCTTTCAAAGGAAACAAAAAATTAAAGTGAAGCAAATAAAGAAGGAAATCGGTTAAAGTCTGAGCACTGGCCAGAGAAAATAGGTGAAAGTATTGTATTATAGACAGACTTTTTATAAATCTATTATTTGAGTCTGAGATTAAATTTGTGGCTTCATAAGAAAGAATTTGATTTCAGAAGAGAAAAATTGGCAGTGGAAAAATAAGGCATCTAAAAGGTAGAGAGAAATACTGATCAGAAAAATTTTATTTGGAAAAAATCGTGATAATGTATATTACAATACTAATTATAGAAAATAATGTACCATATATTAATTACTATATTTGGCATATATTTTTTTCACATTTGGCATTTCTGGCACTTTCAGCTTCTTGGCTGTGCACATTATCTGACCCAAATTTCCTGCCTTTGTGAATTGAACGTTCTAATGGCAGGAAGACAAAATCAACATGTAAATATGTACCAGGGGTTTGGTGTTTGGGAGGTGGTCAAGGAAGGCAAGTGAGCCAAGACCTGAAATAAGAAAGAGAGTCTTGCAAGTAGCTGGAAGATGAAGATTCCAGGCAGAGACAGGAGCAAGAACCCTGAGCTGAGAGCAATCAGAATCATGCCTGGTTTGTTTGAAGACCAGAATGAGTAAGGGTGAGAGTTACAAGAGCTGAGGTTTAGGCAGTTTGGCCATTAGAAGGACTTGATTTTTAATCTGAGTGAGATAGGGAGCCAATGGGGCTTGGGGCAAAGGAGTGGCATAAGCTGGTTTACATAGTAAAAGAATCACTCTGGCTGCTTGCTGTGTGGTGACAAGGTTGGGCAGAAGCTGAGGGGCTAGTTAAAACGTTATTGCAATAATCAGGGGGAAAATGATGGGGTCTTGGATGAGGGTGGAGGCAGTAGAAGTGGTAAGAAGTGGCTAGATCCTGGATATAATCTGAAAATAGAGCTCAGATAGGACTTGTTGGTTTTGAGGGGAGAAGGGTCAGACATGCCTGCAAGAATTTTGGCTTGAATCTCTTTAAAGTTGGAGTTGCTGTTTACCAAGATGGAACCAATTTGGGATGCACAAATCAGAGGGAAGAGGTTGGGGGCCGGTTTTGGATATGTTAAGTTCGAAGTGCCTATTGGATATCGGAAGTGACAATGTTGAGATGACAAGTAGATGTACCTGTGTCAAATTGAAGGGAGTCATTTGGGCTAGAGATTTGAAGTTAGGGAGCATTAAATATTGAAAGTCACAGGGCTTACGTTACAGAAATCTTCCTGAAATGTGTGTAAAATATTTGTTTGTGAAGTATTTGTTTTTATAAATTGCCTGTTTTAAAGGCAATGGGAGAACTTGATTTTTCCAAATCTGTTGTGAATCATTTTGTAAAGAAAAATATACTGTATTTTATCTTTTGAGTAAATCTGTTAGTCTTGTGTTGGAATTACTTCACGTCAAGTGCAGTTACATCAGGTGAATAAAGTCCTACCTGAATCATTATATTCATTTACTCTTGCGGCTGTAACAAATAGCCATGAATTTAGTGGCTGAAAACAACAACGATTGAGTCCCTCGCAATCTAGAGTCTGGAAGTCTGCAATCAGTGTCAGTGGGCTGAAGTGAAGGTATGGCAGGGCCATGTTCTCTCTGGAGGCTCTAGGGGACAGTCTGTTCCTTGCCTCTTCCAGCTTCTGGTGGCTGTGGACATCCCTTGGCTAGTGGCTTCGTCACTCCAGTCTCTGCTCTCATGGTCACATTGCCTTCCCCTCTTCTGTGTGCATGTGTCAGATGTTTCCCTGCCTTTCTCTTACACAGATACTTGTGATTATATTTAAGGCCACCAGATAATCCAGGATAGTCTCATCTTAAAGTCCTTAACTTAATCACATCTGCAAAGACCCTTTTCCCAATAAGGTAACATTTTCAGGTTCCAAGGCTTGGGACCTGATATCTTTGGGGGCCACTATTAAGCCTAACTATAGTCATCTAAGCAACTTCTAAACTGGGGTTTTCATATGAATGGTTACATACTGTTAATTGCAAACATAATCCTCTCTTCTCTCTGGAAACATTTAAATGTTCCACAAAAAGTCAAATTCCATGACGTCTCTGTGGCACTACATAGCTAAGAAATACTATTTCTGGATTTGTGTTGACATCATTTGATGATATTAGGTCAAATAATCTTTGGCATTAAAGAGCTGCTATAAGTTATGGTTGCACAGTTGCCTCCTCTTTAAGGGCAGGCACTCAGGATCAAGGACAACGTCTTTTTTCATCACTAAAATTTCTCTCCAGTCAGTATAGGTTACATTCTCTCATAATTCATCTCAAAATATTCTGACCTTTTGCCAATTTCTGTAAAAATAGACAATGCAATAAAAAGTGAAACTTTGACAACATTTATTACTAGCTCATGTATTAAAAAAAAAAAAAGACAAAACCATACATTTGGCCATGGAACATACAGGTTTTTTTCCTACGTGAGGCAATATATGCTACATCATTGTCAATTAATTTTTATTTTATGAGCATTTACTGTACAGCTATAAGCAATTACACATCAAAGGCATTCTCTGTATTTAATAGAGGCCTGATAAATGGGTCTACACATAAGAATTGCCTTGGGACTTGCTTTGTGTAGTTTTATGAAGAATGAATTTAACATTTGCTTAGTATCTAACAAGGTCAGACACACAGGTGTTAAACACAAATACACACACAAAGAGGCATACCTAGACATAGACTTTGCTGGAATTAAATAACATTTGAAAAAAAAAATTAACTGCAAAGGATAACATTTGATTTTCTAAAATCACCCTTAAAAATAGGGTGGGCATGTCAAAAGGACCCAGGAACCAGCCTGGAAGAGCCACCAATGACCAAAGCTAGAACAATCTAAGCAACAAAAATAATGTACTAATGAATTATAACTCAAAGTACAGAGGAAATATGCATGAGTCCCCACTGATATGAGTAAGTAATTGAATGAATACACAAATGAGGGACAAGGGACAAATCTTGCAGAATACCACACTGTATATGTAGACACTCTCCCCCAGGAGGTGGGGCTCACTTCTGCTCCCTTGGGTGTGGGCTGTGCCTAATGACTGGCTTCCAAAGAACAGAGTATGCAAAGAGAAAGATAGACACTTCACAGTGGAAATACTTGGCAGACATTGCCTTAATCAAGTGATCGATGTTAGAGTTAAGCCCTTTATCAAGGGCTTTGCTAATAGAAAGCATAGCATGGGAATGAGATGTGGACACTGTATATCACAGTGATGTAACAGTTTTCTTTTATTCCTTGCCTCCTTAGCCCTAATTTTAACAAATTGAAAGTCAGTCTCTTCAAAAGTTTCTTTCAAGCAGCTAAACATTTAGATAACATTAATGAATGTCACACTAATGTAGTAGTTCTCCACTGCAGGAGTTCCCCCTTACATACCCAGCCCCATATTTGGCAATGTGTGTGGGTGGGGAGGGTTGCTACAGATAGTCAGTGTGTAAAGACCAGGGATGCTGCTGAATCCTACAGTGACCCCCCCCCCAAACAAAGAATTATCTGTCACCAAATGTCAATGGTACCAAGGTTTAAGAACCCTGAACTCAAATATGCAGACATCTAATAGGCCTTTATCAGGTATCTACAATACCTCTCACACCAGGCTATATTTTCCAGATGACACAGTAGGACATGGTCTGTCTCCTCAGGAAGCTTACCATTGTGTTGGGGAATTAGAGGAGAGGTGAAACACTTACAGTACAGTATATGACATTTTATATATAGAGGCTACACTGGCATACAAACAAGAGCCAAAATGAATAGTCCAGATCAGTGTTCTGGGTTGTCTAGAAAGGTAAAGAGTTGTCTAGAATGGCTCTGTGTGGGGAATAAGACTCTCAATGAGCCTTGACACATTTCTCTTTCAAATTCTATTTAGAGGTAGGTCAGAACCTTACAGTTTTTTCTCACAAACTGAGAAGAGGTTTCAGTGTGAGGGAGGGGCGCATCATCCTTATTCCGGTGAGGATAGTGGGTTGAAAAGCTCCTCAGATGATTGATGTAGATGTGCACCGCCCCATCTCGCGTTCTGAGAACCCCTGCCTTCATAGGGTGTCACCCATGTGAGAATATATGCTGTCATAGACATGTGTCGGCTAATATTCTTTTCCTTTTGGTCGTGTCATTCCTCACTTGGAACTTTATTCTTCGTTTCTCTTTTTGCTCTTTGTGCCCTACCCGCACTTTTTAATATGTGATGATCGGTAACTGTAGAGTGTAGCATCCATGGTGATGATAGCAACACCTTCAAGGCTCTTTGGAAGTGGATGACTCCTCTGGTTGAAAAGAAACAAAGATTCAGTTCTCGACAGACTTGCTGACGAGGTGACTTAGAACATTGTAAAGCAACGTGTCTGACCAGTAGATGGCGCCCTACTCCCTTTGTGTGAATGAGTGATGAACGAATAGGCTCCCCCTTTGCCCTCCCCTCCCCCAAGCGCTGTTGTAGGGAAAACCAGTCGGTTCCCAAGTCCACATCTTTTATTTATTTTTTTTTTCCGAATCGTTTAAATCCATTGTCTTTTCTTCATTCTCTTGTCTAATTCAGACCCTCTCCACGTGTCTCCTTTAGGATTAGAGTAATAACCTCCAGCCTCTGGGATCCTTCTATTCTAACCTATCCAACACACTGCCATCAGAATCACTTTCCAAAACACAGACTGTCAGTGCCCTGCTGAATAATGGTGTGTGTGTGTGGGGGGGGGGGGTCGGAGCAGGGAGAGGATGGAGTGAGGGAGGACTCCCTGTGAAGACAGGGGCAGAGGCAGGAGCAGAAGGGTCAAGGTAAGTGGAAGCTGTAAGTTCAGGCCGTCTCTGGCCAACAGATTTTTCTCATTTGGCTGGAGTAGGCCTGGGGAAGGGTGGCGGGGCTACAGGGAAAAGGTAGATTCAGAACCTTGGTCCTCCTGCCGAGGAATTTTAACTTGCTCAGTAGGCCACAGAGAAGATGGCAGGATTACAGCTGTGTTTAAACAAAATTAATGTGACCAGGCATGCGGACTGAGTGGAAAGAAAGAGTTCAGTGAAGTCAGCTTATCAGAGGAGAAAGGGCAGAAACATATATGTGATAATTTGTAGTTTGTGAAATTCAGAGTAGTTCCTCAACCATAATATTCATCAGTAAAATACTTAGTTACAGAATCAATGTCAGGAAACATCTAGGAAGCCAGGAATATGTCCACATATCCTGATGTCCTGTGTGCATGTGCATGTGTGGCTAGCCAGGACATTCCCTAGCTGCCTCCGGGAAGAGCTTTGAGTGCCAGCAGTGAAGCCACTACACTTGTTTTCAAGTAGGAAGCAGAAAAAGGAAAAACAGCTTGCGCTTTCTCTGAGTATCACAGGCTTTCATGTGTTATTATTCAGAAGTACAGTGTCAGATTTAGATTTTCCACCTCGAGGAATTTGGTTTAGCTTTAATTAGTTGCTGTGAATGTTTCTGAGCCAACTCTGGGAAGCATTTCTCTAGAAAACAGTTTTCACTAGAATATAAGCTGGGTGGAGGGTGTCATTTTTCTATCAGCCTTTGTATCATGTTCACACAGTTATAAATGCTCTCCAGCCATCTGGATGATTTTAGCCACAGCCCACCATAGTTATATTGGTTAATTACTTATTACTCATAATTTAAAATACTGTAATGTTGAGGCCACCTGTAGCACCATCCAGAGTTCTGTGAGTAGTGGCAGGATTTTAGAGCACGAATATTTTTTCTGAGAAAAGATGATGCTTGCAGGTTCTTCTGCAAAGAGGCAACGGATGCATTTTTCATCCAGCAACTTTTCAGAAAAACAAGCTTAAAAATACCAGACAAATGAAAAACAGACTTCAGCAGTTACATGCAGCTTCCTGAGTAACTGAAGAATGTGCCTCTTGTGGTTAAAATGAGGGAGCTGTTTAATATGGATGAAATACCAACACTCCAGGCATTTTCATTGACATTTCACTGTGACTTTTTGAACTTAGGAGTGCTGACAGGAAAACTTCTTGCTGCCTGGCGAAGTCTGAAGTCAGACTGAAAGTAGGGCCAGCAGAAGTAAAAGGCTATGTCCAGTTCATGTTCCCTCTGGTTGTGTCTTTCTTTCTTTTTTTTTTTTTTCTTTTTTTGAATTTATGTAGGGTTTTTTTTGTTTGTTTGTTTGTTTGTTTTTTTTAGTTTTCTTGGGAGAGGGGCGTAATTAGGTTTATTTACTTCTAAAGAAGGTGCTGGGGATTGAACCTAGGACCTCCAGCATGCTAAGCATGTACTCTACCATTTGAGCTAGACCCTCCCCCCGCTCTATTGTGTCTTTCTGTTCGGACTTCGTTTTTATTCACATTGTTGCACTTTCCAGTTTCTGAATTCCTGCTCTGCAACCAATTAGGAAACCAAGCAAGGATTTGTTCACCTGCTCCCAAATCTCATCGCCTCTCCAGCGCTGGGCTTGCTTGCTGGACCAGTGAAAACGCTCGTGGTAAGCATTTGTAAAAACCTTTCCTAAAGGTCAAGGAACACTTCTATACCTTGGTTCCAGAAGCCACCAGAGTGGCTGGACAGAGCACTGCAGCAACTGGGGTACAGTTGAGAACAGATTCAAAGGGTAAAGGAGCCGAGGGGAGCCCCCTTTTCCAATCCTCCTAGCGCCGGCCGGGCTCGGCACTCCGGGACAGCCCTGCCGTCTGGCAGCAACCTGGGAGAGACATGCTGTTTTGTTTAAATCCTCCACATTCTTTGCCTTTTCCCCATTGGCCGGATGGGGCTACCCTCCCCGCCGCGGCCGCTGCTGATGTCAGCCTCGCTCGCGGTTGCTCCTCCCGCACCCACCTCCCCGGCCCGAGGCACACTGCAGCTCGGCGCCGACTCTCCGGCCCCGGCGAGGTGGCTGCAAACTCGCGGGCACGCACGGCGCTCGGGGAGCCCAGGGACTCGGGGGAGGGGAGCGCGCGGAAGGCGCCAGCTTCCTCCCGCCCGCCCCTCGCAGCCTCGAGCAGAGGTTGGAGGAACCCCGGGCCCCAGCCACGCCGAGCTGAACGGCCGCAGCGGCGGCGGCTTCCCTTTTCTCTCCCAGGGAGCCCCGGAGCACCTCGCGGACCGGCCTTAAAAAGAGCTGGAAATCTTGTTTACCGCCCGGGGAGCGGAGCCCATCGAGCCTTTGTCTGGAAAGTCAGCATCTCTCGCTCCGGCTGCAATGTGTTCCTGGTGACACTAGCCTTGGGCAGACCGGCCGCGGCCGGAGAAGAGGGGAGGTCCGCCAGGTTCAGATCTGGTTTCGGAGGCGGATCGAGCGGGTGACTTCGGTGCATTCGTTTTAATTTTTGGAAATCTCTCTTTTTTCCCTCCCTCGCCCGCCTCCGGGCATATCCTGATCTGGCGCCCGCTCCTACTGCCCTGGGCTGCCGATCAAAGCGGTTTCCAGCGGGTCTACTTCCCTCCCTGCCTGACTTTGCAACACCGCGATCCAGGCGGATCGACCTCCGCGAGGAAGGAGGCGGGGGAGCCGAGAACACTCGGACCCAAACCTTGACATGCTTTCGGGCGGAAAGGAGGAAGCCAGGAGCTGAGCGCACCGCCGGGGTTGCTTCGCTGGCCGGCTCTGAGCGCGGAACTCCAGGCGCCCTGCCCTGCGTCTGGGCGGCAGCCTTGTTGGTCTGGGGGCGAACCACCCCCCAACCCCCGCCGCTTCCCGCCCCGGGGGTCCGCGGCCGGCAGGACCATGCTGCTAAAGGAGTACCGGATCTGTATGCCGCTCACCGTGGACGAGGTAGGCGCGGCGCCGGGCCCGGCCTCGCCGGCTCCCGGCCCCCTGCCCCGGGTCGCTGCGTCCCCCGCCGCTGCCTCCCGGTTGGCAGGTCCACTGCGGACGGCGGGGAAACCCTTGTGAAACATTACCTCCCAAACCGGGAGGCTGGAGGGGGAGGAGGAAGGGGAGTTGCTGTTTCCACTTGTCACACCAGCAGGGAGGGCGGCGATGAGCTGGGCGGTGGACTCTAGGTGGGCTCCTTGGGGTTGCTGGGAATCAGAATGCGCCAAAAGGAGGGGGTGGCCCCCTCCCTCCAATGAGAAAATGAATAAAGCAAACCTAAGAGCCCCAGGTGCGTCCTGATAGAGGGGGCATCCCGTCCTGGTGTGGGCCCAGGCTCCCCTCCCGCCCTTCGCTAGAAGGTTGGGGTGCCGGAGAAGCCCTTTGCCATCGGAATCTGGAGGCCCTGGGCCCCGCTGGGAGCACCCCGGAGCCCTTGAGGGTGGTCCGTTTGGGCCCAGACCCTTTGCCATAGCCACCAGCCTGGGCGCCGCTCCCGCCACCCCCGCACATCGAGGCTCCGGGACCTGGCTTCGACCTTTCGCTAACCGCCTGGCTGGGAAACTTTCTGCGTGTCTTGTTTCTTCCGCCGCTAGGAGAGAGGTTTGCGGGCGAGCCGAGAGCGGCGAGGGCTGCGGCATGGCCACAGGGGGGCGCTCCAGCACGAGGGTGCGGGCCCGACCTCTGCTCTGGGGTCCCACCGCTGCAAGGAGAGCTTCAGAGGGGCGAGGGGCGAGGGGCGGGGGCTTGTCCTAGGCTCATCCTCCGCGCGCTTCTCAGGTTCCTTTCTCCCGATCCAACCCCCCTCCCCCCAGCCAGCAGCAAGCTCCATCATTCAGGAAATGATGACTCAGTAAGGATTATTAAGGCCCCGGGTTCCCTTTATTCCCCCTATGCCTCCCTGTCTTTTTGGTGATTTCACAGTTGCTTAGCGCCTGTCCAGGGACAGCGAGGGAGCCTGAAGCCAGTCGAGGCAGTTTGAAACCTACTAGTGTGGTTTGGTGTGGCAACATACATGACACCGGCGACCCAAACCGTATTTATATTTAAATACAGTGCACTTAATCTGCCAGATGTGTTACTGAGCCACTATGTGGAAGGGGCGAGGTGCTTTGGGAGAGAAAAAGGTATTTAACTAAGAACGTGGTTATGCTTCCAAGGAGCCTGCCTTCATTTGTCATCTGGAGCAAGTGTTAAGGCAAGACACAGATACAATCCAAGGCAGGATCAAAGCAGGTCTAAGTTTACAACACGTATCCCAGGGACACTGGCTGCCAAAGAGAGAGAGATCAGCCCCGACCCGAAAGATAAACCGAGCAGTTCGTTAGCTTTAGAGGAGAGAGCGTTTGAGCAAGGTCTTTGAAGGATGGATGCCGTGTGGGTAGGCAGACTGTGGAAATCAAGTGCAGAAGCAGCAACCTCTATATGGAGAATGGGGGAGGCGAATGAATGAATGGTTAACAGGGTGTTTCTAGAAAAGGTTAGATCTTGCCATCCCTGGACCGCTGATCTGGAGTAGTTCAGCTTGAAAGTATGTAAGCTTCTACTCCACCTCCTCCTAATGACTTTATTTACTGAGTGGAGTTTGGGATCTAGAGGCAATGCTGGTACTGCATGAACTGCCCCCAAATGCAGGTGATAGATACGAAGATAACCAGTTCTAGAGTCTTCTAAACTCCCGACGAAAGTTCTT
The DNA here is from genome assembly GCF_036321535.1 of Camelus dromedarius. NCBI lineage: Eukaryota > Metazoa > Chordata > Mammalia > Artiodactyla > Camelidae > Camelus > Camelus dromedarius. Next base: position 38,844,145 of record NC_087451.1, read on the forward strand.
TCTTCTGGTTGGTTCCCTCCTCAGGCTTTCTTGAACCCTCAGGCACTGCTCTTTCTCTCTTTTTTTTTTTTTTTTTTTGGTACTGAAACACCCACAACTTTGGGGTGAGGTAATCGCATTTGAGTGGTATAGGTGGAGGCCTTTCCTTTCTTAATTGGCAAATGAAATAGGACTCGACCTGTAATATAATGTATAATTGTAATTTAATTAATGTAAAATGCATTTGGACCAAAACATGATTCAATGTCTGTAAGGTCACATTCTGAAGTAGTTTTCTTCTTTGTTAGAGAGGCAGGGGTGCAGTTTAGATGGAAGTTTCAGATTAACCAAATCAGATGATGGATGAGGAATCTAGGCCCAGTTTGCCAGAGGTTAGACCCCTGAGTCTGAATGGTCATAAACCCCACAGTGTCCACCATCCACCTTTGCACTATGTCCTGACCTTAACACTGAAAAGTGGGAAGCAACTTCAGTGTCTTCAAAGAATACAATTACCTTCGACTTAGGTAGACTTTTGGAAGCCTCACTTTTGCTACAATTCGTGCTTTGCCTTGGGCCTGATCCGGCCTATGTGGAACCTTTCCAGGACTTGTTTCTGTTTTAACCACCACAGTTAATTAGTAGCAATGTCTATACTTTTAAAAATGAGGCAGATGCCCTTGTTTTGGAGAGTCGTCCAAAGAAGCAACACTATATGTCCATTCTTCTTCCCTGTCCTTATCCCATTTAACTCCTGGTAGAGGGGACTATAAGGGGAACTGTGTGTTATGTCCACATTTTGCAGATGAGTGAACTGAGATTCCCAAAGGTTAAAGAATGTGCGCCAGGCCACACAACTTGACTAGTTAATAGTCAAGCCAGAACCCGAGCCATGGTAAAACCCGTTAGTATTTGTTTCTCCCTACTCTGATCTTTGCCTGTTACTGATATTTAATCCAGCAAAATGAAAAAAAAAATTATTGAAAACAGATAAAGTCAGCCCAATCAACTAAATGAAAAATCAAAGACCTTTTGAATTGATTACTGGTACTGGTTTCTACTATTTCTCTCAACTTATTTTAACATAAAATGTTCCCTGGTTCCAGGAAAGAAGAACAGCTCTAGGAGATAAAGCAAATAAAGCGGAATTACAGTCTAGATCAGAGTGTTGGTGTTTTATTTTTTAGAGATTAATTTCAGAGTAAAGAATTATAAGAAGTAACATCTCATAAATTAATTTAATTTAAAAAAAAAACCCACTTCATTGGACTCGTCTCCTCATTTGCGTTCAGTGTTGTCTCTGAACTAAATATAACCCCATTGGAAAGTTCTAAACAGTAAAGGTCCCTGGGGACCAATAGCTGGCTATGAAGAGACAGTTATCATTGTCTTCATTTGAAACATTTGGTGATGTAGATTCCAGAATTTTAGACTTGGAAGGCCTATTAGAGTTGGTCTATAGTTGAACCATTTCATTTTGTGGAAGAGAAAACTAGCGCTACAGAAGGTTCTGTTCATGGCCCATCTCATAACCAAGGGCAGGGTCTAGTCCAGAACCTGGAGCAAAGCTCTTTTGCTACAGGCTAGGGGTTCCCCCATTTCTTCCCGCTCTGGGATTCCTTGCTGGAAGGAAATATTATTGCTAAGCCAGATGTGCAAAGCAGGATGCTAAGCTGTTTTCAGTTGGAAGGTGGCTTGGAAACTGACCTTTAGGGGTTGTCAGCTGATTGGAAGGTGGCCAGGGGCCCCTCTTTGAAATTGCTTTTGTATAATAAGTCCACTGGTTTTCCTTAGATTGTATGTTTATTTGGGGTGGCTTTTGGATGTGTGACTCAGTGGAGTTTATGGTAGAGTCCAAGGCCCTTCCCTCCCAAGCCGCTCCTTGGTGCTGCCACTGGTCCCAGCATCCTGGTCACAAACTGCATCTTCAGGACTCTTTGGAGCACAGACTGACCACCCCTCCCTGACAGTAAGGTAAGCATCTTCCAAGAGCTAAGCACATCCTAATATGATCTAAGGCAGGAACTTTTTCTATTTCATTGCTTGCTTTGGTGTTAAAACACTTCCTGTTCCGACTGCATCAGCATTAATGTCTGGGATTTATTTGTGGTCTTTAGGGATTTGATACATAACGAAAAATAGAAACAATCCCCTCCCCTCCAAGAAAAGAAGAAAGAGAGAGAAAGAAAAGGAAAAAAAAAAAAAAGCCACCCAACTTTTTAATACAGAATAGTATGTCATTCTTTGCCCTGGCAGGGAGCCAGTACACTTTATCCAGGCTCCCCCGAGTCCCCAGAGAATTTTCTTGCGCACATTTCTGAGAACAGATTTGGGATCGGGGTGGTGCTGTCTCAGGAATGACATAAATGAGGATGCCAAAATACCCAGCAGTTCTCCTTTTTGCTCCGTTTCAAAGGATTTTTGTGAAATGCTTCTGGAAACCAATTGTGACAAAAATTCTTTAAGGAAAGAGATTTTTAGTTTGATATTTTAATTGATAGTTTCTGTACCAAGTGATAACCTCCTTGGATAATCTCATAGACCTTCTCCAGGGTTCCTCATAAACATAATTTTGGAAAGAATGAGCACTGTTTTGATTGTTTTTTGGTGTTTTCTTTTCCTTTTTCCTGACTGTTAGCCTAGTTGGGAGGCACCAAGGCCAGGGTTATGAGTGATTTCTGGGCAATTCTGTAGCCTCTCTTGCCTGATTCAGAGTCAGGGAAGAGCGTTCCTCATTGCTGCCCTGCTACCTCGCAAAGCTCCCTTCTCCATTGTAAGGGGCACGGGGGAAGTGGGGGGCAGGTTAATGGATCAGGACAAACCTTTCACCACTAATGGAACAGACAGCAAGGAGCAGATGCTGTCTTCCTGGCCAGTCAGTGGAAGTGACTTTGTGGAAGAAGGACACTGCGTTTCCCCTTTGATCTGGGTGTGAATGCCTGTCGCACGAAACTGATTCTGGGCCTTGAAAAACAAAGTGCATACCGTTGTTAACAAAACCCTAGTTAAAAGTGGGTAGTAATTAACTTTTTCTTTTCATTATAAAGGCATGGAGCAAGTTCATAAGGCTCTCAAAAATCAACTGAAAAACCCTGTATCTGATTAAGTGAGAATTACCGATATTTAGGGGAAAGCAAGGCATCTTTGTTTCAGAAAGTCTCTCATTTCAGGTGAATGGAGAATCCTATTTTTAATAAGTAGTTTTAAAAAATTAATATATTTTCAACACTCAACCTCTTCAATACCTCTTCCTTGCCCCAGAGTATCAATAAGGGAAGAGTGTGTTTGTGTATGTGTACGTGTGTGTGTGTGTGTGTGTGTGTGTGTGTGTTTAAGGCGGAGGGTTCACAAAGATGTTTTGTTTTTTTAAATAGAAAAGTCTGTGCACAGTGACAGGCAGTAAATGTGTTTTTCAGGGGCAGCAATTACTGGGAAAGTACGTTGAGGTTCATTGCTTTAGCTGCCTGAGTGAGGCCACAGGTGCCCAGCTGGCCTGTGTGGGCCCTGGCCTGCTTTTTGTTGCCTTGAGGTCTGTATGGTCAAGTAACTCTGAAAACTTTTTCTGAAAACTATCTAATACTTCTGCCTCTGTTCAGAGAAAGAGACAGATATAGAAACCAGATGATTTCTAGCAAGAAGTCAGGAAGGTTTTACATATCTTTAGCAAATTCAGCTCACTGGAAGGGGAAAAAAAGAATTTCAGATTGCAGACTGCCAACTGCCTGCCCTCCATATCTCATGCTTGAAATCAGGAATTTTGTGGTATTCCCCAGTGGAGATTTTTTTGTAGAGCTACATGGCAGATGAAGTCCAAGTGTGTTACAACTATTAAAACTGGAAAACACATTGTATCTGGAAAATCTAAAGTTTGAAAAACTAATCTTGGAAGCTTGACTTCTTATACCATCCACCCTCCAACTTACAGAGACTTACAAACAATTCATATAAATAGGATCTCAGGGTTGCACACCTCCAGGGGGCGCCATTTACATGGAACCCAATGGGAATTGTGCAGTGTGATAGCCCTGCAGCTGACCAACTGCCTTTGTCAGCCCTTTTAAGCTCCCCAGCCCCTAGTGCTGTCACGTGTTAAAACTTAACAGTTTGTAGCAAACTTGCACATTTAAAGTGGAAATGTTACCTCCTCAGAGACATCTTTCCTGACCACTCCATATAAAATAATTTTTCCCTAGTGTATACATCTATCAAAATTCATCAAATTGTACATCTGAAATATGTGTAGTTTACTGTACAGGAACCACACCATAATAAAGGTGTTAAAAAAATTTCCCCCTATTCTCTATCTTTGCATTTATTTATTTCCCTCATAGCATTTATCTTTTTTTTTTTTTTTTTGCATTTATCTTAATCCGTACTTATTTGTTTACTTATTTATCATCCACCTCCATCACTCTTTTCAACGTGTGATCCACATAAGAAATTACTGACAAGATCTATTACCTTATTTTTCTTTCATACTAAATCTTTGAAATCTGGTGTGTATTTTCCATTTTGCAGTGCACTTCAATTCCCACTAGGCACTTTGCAGCGCTCAAGGGCCCCATGTGGCTGGTGGCTGTCACATCCAATATAGGGCCACCTTGGGTCTGGTACACAGCAAATGCTTGCTGAATGAATGGATGGGAAGAAGCTGAGGAAAATAGGAACTTTTTAGGAAAGCTGACCCTAAATGTTTTCCTTCACACTGTTTAAGTTTTTCCCTTAAGTTTTATACCTATTGAAATTTTATAAACTAGAGATTCTTTTGTGTTAAAAAAAAAAAAAAACTCCCTTATTTTAAAATTCCAAAGTGATATGCCTGAGAAGATATGAGGCCAGTCATTCCTGGGAGTTAATGTAATCAGTCTTGCCATCCTCCTAATTCCTGGAGGAGTGTATTCAATATTTATTGCTGTATAACAGATTTTTGCAAACTTAGTGGCTTAAAACAATACCCGTTCATTATCTCACAGTCTCTGTAGGCCAGAAGTCTATATGACTGGCTTCTCTGCTCACAGTCTCACAGGGTTGAAATCAAGCTGCATTTTCTTCTGGGGTTGAGAGTACTCTTACAAGTTCGCATGGTTGTTGGCAGAATTCTGTTCCTTGGGGCTGCAGGACTAGTCCTCCTTCTTGCTGGCCACCAGCTTGGGGCCAGCTCTTAGAGGCCACCTGCTGTTTCCTGCTTTGCATTCTCCACAGTGTGGCCGTTTCCCCTTCAAGGCCAACAGGAGAGCATTTGCTGCAGCTTTGAATCTCTGAATTCTTGTCTCTGATCTCTACTCTTTTGCAAAATGACTGGCCTGATTAGGTCAGGCCCACCCACATTTAAGGGGAAGAAACAGTACATATACAGGATGTGCACACCAAGGAGTGAGGATCTTAGGGATCATTCTGACTACCATATGGAGATTAGCTGAATTGAAAGTTTCCATTGGAAGAAAGAAGAGGTAGTTATTTCTTGTATCTGGGAAACTTAGGGATCTGGAGGGTGCAAGTTGGCACTCGGGGACGGCATAAAAGCACTCATATCACAAATACCTATTGAACTCCTCCTGTGTGCCAGGTGCTAGGTCAGGTGCTTGACCAGTGCTAGGGATGGAGCAGCAAACAAGACAGACCATGATCCCTGTCCTCTTTGAGCTTTGAGAAGTTTCATTGCCATCTTAAAATAGATTATGGTGATGGTTGCACAGTTCTGTGTAAATATATTAAAAACCATTGAATTGATACATACAAATATAGTTCAGTAAAGCTACTTTTTTTTTTTTTAAAGAGAGGTATCTATGGATTTTTTCCAGCAGAATAGACATCTATGTTCAGAGAGCGAGCCACTGGCAGAATTTGAATTATGAGTATGTACACTGAAAAGTTATGGTCCCTGGACTCAAGAAGATGAGTCTGGTTATCCTGAATTTAAGTAGCTTTCCAAAGGAGGTTTTTCTCTTCTGCAGCAGTGTGGGACAAAAGTCTGCCAGATTTGGACCAGAATGACGGCAGTTTAGGTCAGAGTTTGATACTCAGGGGGAGAAAAGTAATCACAAGTTGAATAGCTGCCCTAAGGCCACCTGCAGGGCTTTAGGGTACTGGGGGACATTCACTGACAGATTTCACAATCCTCAGAAACAACCCCCACCCCAGCCGCCCGGGACAGAGACTGACGTGGCCATCATCCATGAAAGGAACCGTAAGTACCTGGTGGCCTTTCTGGCTGTGGCTCCAGGTCCATTCCTCTGCTTTCTCTGCACATTGAGTAGGAAACGATGTGTTAGCAGAGTGAACCCTAGAATACGCGTTCTGGAGGAGATGGTTCCTCTGCCTTATTCATCTCTGGCAGATGTCCTTAAGACTTTCCATCATGGGCTTTATTATAAAGTAGGCTAAATGACCACTTAAACCATGTGTCAATGGTCTCTGTCTAGGATAGCAGAATCATATCCCATTAGGCTGGGCAAGTCTCCCAGGATGGCAGAGAGTTAGAAGGAACACCCTCCGCACAGGACACACTGCCTTGGCCACTGGCTTTACTCATGAGAGAGAGGAGTCTAGGGTCACCGCCACTTCCTGGCTGACCGCCTGAGCTACGTTATATGATGCTGTTTGTTGATTTAGAAACACGAAAGCCAGAGCTCACCAAGGTTTTGACATCAAGTGTTAAAGTGACTCATTCTTTCATTTCCCAGCTCTGACAAAAGGGGACTACTCTTAAAACTCCTTTTTAGACTTAGTCTACGTTGACTCATCCATCTAAACAAGTAGCTAACGTAAATTCTTGATCAGATTTATTTAATGGTTCTTCCCTTTTTTTTTTTTGCTTCTTTCAAAGTTGGGGTGAAGCATGGCCTTCCAGAATTCCTGTTGTTCCTGAGCAAAGGAAAAAACCTCTTCTTTTAATTCCTTTAGAATTATATCTGACAATCTTTAGGGTGTTGTTTCTTTCCCAGAATGAATCACCTAGAGAAGTTAAGATTGGCAAACAAATGTAACTTGATGACAGCCTATAATAATGTTATTTAAATACCTAATGTAAGCAGCTAATCTCCAAAGACCACTCCCTGCTCCATGTCACACACACACACACACGCACACGCACACACACACACACCATTTAGGTCTGATTATATTTGCTGTATTAAGGTCAGGTCCAGGTGTTTCTCAGCACTAGTTTGTGTGTTTTTATACTCCAATTAACTAATCTTTGTATTTATTCAAAAGAAAATTTATCAGCTGGGGAGTGAGAAGTCACCATTAACTTGGATGCTAATGTAATTAAGTTGTCAAAGCCTTCAGATGCATCGGGTCTTCCTTGCTGGATTATTTGTAGCTCCCAAAAGCTTTTCAGTAGTTTCTAATTTTAACCATCTCTTCAATATTTTCTAGTTATAACCATTGTGGAGGCATCTATTTATTTGTTCTTAAAATGGCCAAGTTTCACTTATCTCTCTGGCAAAAGTGTTTCCAACTTGCATAGACAGTTTATAGTGGCAGTGAAGGTACCTGTTAATGATATTGTGCCCACACTTCCTGAAAAGTATTGTGGAGGACTAGGCAGTGCGGAAAGAGCACCTAGGAAGTGCAGGGTTGTGCTGTTCATTTTGCTTATCTGAGCCATCTCCATTTTCATGTCTTACGCAGATTGTGAAAGTTGCTCACCCTGACTCTCGATCACAGCAGAGAGGAGCTAGGCAGTTACCCTGTGTCACAAGGTCTTGGCTGAGTGCAGCCTGGCAGTAACCTTGCTTTTATGTACATAATGAAATAGTCAGGACTATGTGCCTCAGCAGCACATCCCATGAAATATTCTGTTTGGAAAGTAAGTGTTAAAAAAATTTAGTTTCTGTTTTATATGCTTGGATTGGTTGCAGTCCCATTCCACATACAAAGGAGGGGAAGAGAGAATTACATCTGTTGAGTGCTTTCTTGTTTATTTAGTCCCTGTAGTGGTCCTCTGAGTTGGATATTATCATCCCATTTTACGGATGCTTGTGTGGCTAGTAAGTGGGAGACTTAGACTCATGCCTCGGCTGATCAGACTGCAGGGCCCAGGCTCTTTGCTTTCCCAGCTCTGCCTTCCCTAGAATCCCAACGCTGGAAGAAGCATTAGAGATTATTTAGTTCTGTCCCAGCGTGCGCGCACAAACAGACACACACAAAACCCAATTTCTTAAAGACTGAATAACTTGTTCAGGATTATGGAAGGAAATAATTGGGGGAAAACAGTTCTCCAGTTAAGCTAACAGAGTGGTCCATAAGTTTTATTTCCTATTGAACAGTTTTACCCAAGTATTAAACCAAGTGACATTCCTCAGTTTAACTTTGATAAATGAATCATACTTTTCTTTGAAAATAACTTTTGTAGCTCATGCTCTAAAAAGAGAACCACCTCTACACTTTGGAAAATTATTCCTTTTAATGGCAGCAAAAACCTTTGGCTTCACAGACATCATCAGCAGAGATGTTCGCTGCTGAGCACCCGTGGGTTTCTCAAATTAGTATCTGGAGAGAACAATGGGAACAGACAAGTGACACCATGTTTTTGGCATATTTAGTTGAAAACAACTTAAAACTCTTCACATGGAGGTAAGCAAATTGGAGGTTATGAAAAACTATCAAAATGTATTATTCGGCGTTGTCTGTTTTCCCTTCCTGCTGAGACGGCTGCTCTTTGGAAATTTGTGTCTTACCTTTACGAGCACTGCCTCCAGAGGCAGTTTACAAACCTCATGCACAAACTAATATTGTTCCTCTGTAGTCACAGCTCATGTGGGCTCAAATAAAATTGTTAACTTGATAAGATTATTATTTTGAAAATAGAGCTATGAAAATTTTTTTTCAAAATTGAAAAATAGTTCTCCAAAGACATTCACCATTACCAAGAATGTTAAAAATGATGAAAAAATCCAAACAAAGCTGCCCTAAGTTCCACAGTGGAGATTCAGAGATGTTTTGCTCTGTGTCAGCACTATTGAAGTAAACATGTAATCACCTAAAATGAACTCTGAAGGGGACCACACTTAATTGGATGTGTGTATTCTGGTAAGTTTTTTAAAATAATAATTTTAAGAAATTATGGTAAAACACATATTGCATAAAATTTGCCATCTTAACCATTTTTAAGTATAGAGTGTGGTGGCATTAAGTACATTTACATTGTTGGGAAACCATGACCACCAACTTCTTCAGAATTCTTTTCATTTTGCAAAACTGAAACTCTGAGGTTTTTTTTTTTTAATGGAGTTACTGGGAATTGAGCCCAGGACCTCCTGCATGCTAAGCATGTTCTGTACCATCGAGTTATACACACACCCCCAAAACTGAAACTCTTTATCCATAAACAATAACTCCCTATACACCTTCCTCCGACCCATGGTAGCCACCATTCTACTTTCTGTCTATAAGGTATCTGATCTCAAGGTATCTGGTCAGCTTTTTTTCCTTTCCTTTGAAGCATTGGTTATATTACCTTATCATTAAACTCACACATCATTTCCTGAAACAAACTCAATAAAACTTAATGGAATCTAACTAGAATTTTTTTCCCCTGAATTCTGCCTTTTTTTCAAAGGAGGAAAATGATAAGATGGACCCATATCCATATTTTGGGTGGCATTAATGACTCAATTAATGACTTTTACCTTTGCAGCAACAGCTGAAGTGCCTAACAACTTTAAGTCAGGAGTCCTACTATATTGTCATTTAACAGAAAAAGTGGATTTTTGTTCAAAATACTTAGTAAGTCAGGAAAAAGTACCAGTGCATTTTAGAAGAATTTCAAACAGAGTTGGCACTGACAAGTGTTCTTCTATTAAAGTAGAAGACAGAATATTTGACTAATAATGATAATGTTTTATTCCTGTATCAGGTGGAAACAGACATTAAGTGGACCCTTTTTCTCAATAAAGAAGTTCAGTTAAAATGTTAGCTTTTATTTATTTATTTATTTTAGGATTTGATAAATGTTTAATCCAGGAGAAAAAAATTTCCTTATGCTGGCTTATTAATAAATTAACTGTGTAACATGTTCATTCTGGTCAATTCTCTTAGTGGTGTCTGCAGATAGAGTTTTCATCTCACTAGCCAACAACCTGGATTTCATTAGATTTTATAGGACTATGGCCCTGCCACTCTCAAGGAGCAGTTTGTGTCCTGAGACACCTTAAAGATATCTGTTTACTCTCTAATGCTCCTGAAGTATCAGACATCTGCAATACAAAGTCATAGAGAACAACACTCTTGTTAAACTACTAATTAGAAGTTTAACCAAATAGGAAAGCAACACTGGAGAGATGTTTGAGAAAACAAGACTTGTAATCACCTGCTTACGTGGACAGGGTAGTTCTTTTATTATTTTATTATTATTTTTTTAATTTTTATTTTTCCTATTTTTAAATTTTTTTTAAATTGAAGCACGACAAGGTAGTTTTAAAGACAGGATTTAGCACTAAAGTTTGTGCTTGAGCCCCTGGGCATGTCTTCTGAAGTGTGTGAGTTCCCTATGGTTGTTAGTACCCTCGTGACATGGTCCTTCACCAGGACCATTTAGCTGAGTTTATCCTGATCTGAAATAATGATGCCGATGAAAAGACAAAGATAGCCATTCATATAAGCCTAACACTTATCATTCTGGACTATTTCAGCCTCCGTGAAAGTGACATGGTGGATAAAAATGGTTTTCTCAATACTTGAAAACTGCTGTGAAAATAGATGGTTCTTTTGCTCAGAGAGACAGGTTTAAAGACATGAAATACAGTTATTTAATCCCCCCAAGTGCAAAGAGTTTGGTAACTAGAATTGTATTTAATCATTGGGGTACAGATTGTACCATGCACATCAGAGACCCAAATCCTGGACTATTGAAGGTTATGACGAATACTCCTTTTTTTTTTTTTTTTTTGATATTATGTTTTTGCTGGTCATAAAGAGGCATCGTGTCCAAAATGAAAAACCTTTAGATTCAGGATTCAATAGTTCACCTCTTTTGGATTATGTTTGATGGAAACTTGGATGCAGCTGAGTGTAATTATGTTTTTCAGCAGTATGACTTATGGTGCTGCAGGGATGGGTGTACTTGGATATTTTTTGCCAAGATCGACAAAAAAGCAGCTTGGTTGTTGTTTTTTTAAAAAATAGTAATTATGCTATTAGTTGTCCAAATGGAATAATCCCCTTAAGCCTTTTTAAGAAACACACTTCCAGAAGGGTCAAGTATATTTAAAGTTAGCCATTATTTACATCGTACTCAGCCTTCTGTCTGAGCTCTTTTAGTTCTTTTTCTTTCTTTTCTTTCTTTCTTCCTTCCTTCCTTCCTTCCTTCCTTCCTTCCTTCCTTCCTTCCTTCCTTCCTTTCTTTCTTTCTTTCTTTCTTTCTTTCTTTCTTTCTTTCTTTCTTTCTTTCTTTCTTTCTTTTTCTTTCTCTCTCTCTTCCTTCCTTCCTTCCTTCCTTCCTTCCTTCCTTCCTTCCTTCCTTCCTTCCTTCCTTCCTTCCTTTCCTTCTTGGTAATATTGGTTATAGCTGTCAGAAGCCATCTTATTTTTTAAAGGGGTTCTGGAATAGTTCTCACATCAAAAGCAGCCAAATCCCTGGCATCACAGAAGCTTCATCATAGATTCGTCTATTTTCCATTGCAGAACAGCTACATTCAGTGTTGTCCTGGCCTTCGGACAGTCTCTTCTGCGGATCTGGAGAAGGAATTGCCCAAGGGCCTTACAGGCATCTGTCTTTGAGGAAAGTTAAGAGCAAAGTAAAAAGAGGCAGTGGGAAGTGGTGGCCAGGGCTAATGGACCGTGTTTCCAGGGTGGAGCCCAGGCCTGTTTCTGACCCCTGGGCTCAGGATCCGCCCTGGGTGTCTATCAGATCTACAGGCAGGGATTAAAACCTGTTCACCCTGATGCAGACTTGCTTGGCAGCCACCGCACAACACACCTTTTGGGTGTGTCTCATCTTCCCGCCGGAGGATCAGCTTTCTTTCCCTTTCCTTGGATCTTTTTGAATTGCAAATCAGCCATACCTTACCAAGTTCACATTTTGAATCCTGGTAACTGCGCCACCTCTCACAGGGAGTATCATCTCTGAAAAGAGGCATAATCACTTTCAAACACAGTATTTCTTTCGTTTTCCTGTACCCTTTCCTTTGCCTTTTATTTCCTGGAGCCAAAGTACCTATCTTGCCCCAAATTGGGGTTTCTGGCTTAGAGTGGTGCAGTATGATGAGTGAGAAGCACTAGGTGAGGCTTTGCTGTGTGAGAGCCATGAACTGATTTAGGAAGACTGGATTTTCTTCAACTCTCAATACCTCTCTATTTTTTTTAATTTTAATTTTTAATACAATTTTAAAGGTTACTTTCCACTTACAGTTATTACAAAATATTGGCTCCATTCCCCGTGTTATACAGTAAAATACATCCTTGAGCCTGTCTTGCACCCCATAGTTTGTATCTCCCGCTCTCCCACACCTATATTGCCCACCCCCACCCCCAGCACTGGTAATCACTAGCTTGTTCTCTATATCTGTGAGTCTGTCGCTTTCTTGTTATATTTATTAGTTTATTGCATTTTTTGGATTCCACATATAAGTGATATTATACAGTATTTGTCTGTCTTTGTCTGACTTATTTCACTTAACATAATGCCCTCCAAGTCCATCCATGTTGCTGCAAATGGCAAATTTTGCTCTTTTTTACGGCTGCATAGCATTTCAATACCTGTCTTTTTACCTCCATCAGGGGCTGACCACACGACCTACAAGCCCACTTGGCAAGTGTAAAGGACAGTGATAACTGGCCATTTGTGGATACTGCATGAATACCTGGTAATCATGCATTCCCTGAGCTGTACACGAAATGACACTGTCTTGCACTTTTAAATGCCTCTACTTTAGAAGGACCATCTAGTACAATATTCATTTTGGAGCCTCCACTTTCTAAATGGCCTGTGGGAAGGACTCCTGAGGTGTCCAGAGGATAAGAGTTTGTCCTGTAGGAACGTTATGTCGTAGTAACAAATGCTTAAGGATTAGTTTATTTCCAGCCCTGCAGAGGCTATAAATTGCTTCCTAAAATTTTATTCTCCAATACCGGGATGTTTATGTTGCTATGGTGGTGTGTCTCTCGCTTGGGTGTCAAGATTGCCATTGGAAATAGATAGGCCAAAATAACAGCTTAACAGGTGGCTGTGCTTTGTGATGCTGTTTGTAAAACTATTTTATGAAGTCCAGTGTAAGTAAATCACTCAACTATGCCCTTTACCCTATTTTGTATTGTAGCACATTCTTTTTTTTTTTTTCTTAACACATTCCTCCCCTTTCCATTTTATGTATAGACTTTTCCCCTTTTTCAAGCAGCACCATGCTGATTTCCTATAGTAACACAAGGAAAGAGTTGAGCTCGTTTTATTTAGCAGTGGATGTCCTTTCCTTATTTTATGTAATTGGAACTCTCCTCCTAAAAATAACCCTTCTTTTTTTAATGTGATTCTTTTTATAGCTGATGTGCTCTTTATTTAAATAAACCTCTTTTAAATATGTCATTTACATATACATGTAATAACGCCCATATATTTCCCTGTAAGGTACAATCCTTAGTGAACGTGGTCGTAGAAATTGTTTACACTGACCTGTCATTAAGCTCTCACCTGTCATTTATGATCACTTTTTCTTTTGAGATAAAATTATAGAGAGAACCTGGGTGTTAAAACAATTCAGCTTCCTACCCACTGTAAGTGTCCATTTTATAATAATCTTGCATGATGATCATCTTGCCTTTTAGCTTAAATACAAGCATGGCAGGGTGCTTGCTCTTCTGTGATAGGACCTCTTCAGTTGTCTACCTCATTGTGTTAGAAGATGCTTTCTTCTGTTGAGTTAATGTCTGTCTCCATAGGACCTTCATGGTCGTTTCTTTTCCCCCTCTAGTGACACAAACATAGGATACTTGCACATGCTGGCTCTTTAAATATTTAAAGAAGACTGTAATGTTGTCCTTTCTCTTCTTCTGGCTTCATATCCACAATTCCCTCAACGATTCACCTTAGGAAATGGTTTCCAGACTCTCTCCCCATTCCCACGGACCCCCCTCTGGTACTGCCCTTTAAGAAATATTAAACACAGAGCTCTAGAGCATGGGTCAGTAAACTTTTTCTCTAAAAGGCCACAGAGAAATATTTTAGAATTGCAGCCCGTAAGGTTGCCACAACTCAGCTCTGACCTTGTGGCATGAAAGCAAGCAGAGACAATATGTAAATAAATGGACTTGACTGTGTTCTGATAAAATTTTATTTATGGACCCTTGAATTTCATAATTTTCACATGTCATGAAATACTATTCTTTTGATTTTTTTCCCAACCATTTATAAACACAAAATCCATGCATAGCTCATGGGCCGTACAAAAACAGGCATGGGCCAGGTTTGGCCCAAGGTGTTGAAGGACCAGTGCTGAAAATGTGGGAACTGTTACTTCAGCACCAAATGTGATGTTGATGCTTTAGTATTAGCATGATCATTTTTGGAAGCTGCATCAAACTGCTGGCTGACAAGGTGATCAGTTCACCCTGGTCTTATCCACGTGATCTCCTGGTGAAGGTAAGTCTCTCCATCGCATGTGTACAGAGATCTACAAAAGCAAGCAGCCTTAGAGCAACAGCAACCATTAGTGGAGGACTTTGAAATGTAAATGTGATGGATGGCACCCGCTGGTTTCAAGTTTGACAAAATGTGTTTGGTTCTTGCTTCTGTTATTTACTGTGTTAGCTACTCCTCTTAACTTAGTGGCAGATGTGATAAGCATGCCTTTCTGTCTTAATCCGACAACCTACTGACTTTTCAGTCACATCCAGATCATAAAATATAAGTCATAACTGCTTACCGTGGTTGCAGAAAACAGCGAGCACTTGGGTGTAGAGATGAAGCCCTCAGTTATATTAATAAGCCTAAGAATGGATTATTCTCCACTTCCTCTTTAGGTTTTTTTTTTCATTTTTGTAAATTTGAATTTTATTTCTATCCGTTATACATATACATAGGTCACATCAAATATTTCCACAAGGCTTACAATAAGAATCTGCAAGCCTTTGCCCCAACTCACCCACGGCCCTCAAAAGAACACATTAGATTCTCTAATGATAGTTTTAATTTTAAAAATAAGATTCTCTTGAGATACTTTGTGAAACAATTTAACCAAGATTATAATTTAACATGTAGAGGAGAAAACTTAGTAAATGGTGTAGCCAATTTTTTTTAGTATATAAACATTTAATTAAAATTATATATTTGTCTATGTGGACATTTACTTAGCAAGGCTTTGCTTTTTCACGGGAGAAGGGAAAACGCAGAGGGCCAACATTCATGGAACATTCTAGTATGCCAGGACCACTGTGTTAATTATCTCATTTCATCTTTGCAGTTACCCTCCAAGGTGGATCCTGTTATATTCCCTTTACAGATGTTGAAATTGAGGCTCACAGGACTTGCCAAAGTCACCTAGAGAATGGCAAAGCTGGATGCTAACCCAGGGCTCTTTGGCTACAAATACCGTTTGCTTTCTCCAACAAAACCATTGCATCCCACAGCCAAAGGGAAGTTGACAGTCATTATCGAATTAATTGTATTAACTTAGATAGTTATACTAAAATGGATATATGCCCCTGAATTAGTTACTGGAATGATACATTTCTGCAGTATATATCCCAGAAAGTGTGATATAAAATTAAAATATTGACCTCTTTAATGGGAAGAGTGTTCAAGTTAAAACTACTTGCATTTGCTGATCTTTGGTAAAACTGGCATCAGATACGATTTTAGATTACCTTACAGAAGTTATGAATCTTGAGGGAAACCTTAATTGTTTTTAGAAAACATCTATGTTTATCTAGACTGTATCTTGCAAAAAAAGGCACTTCAAGATGTCATTATATGAATATTCAGAAACTAATAGAGCCTAAATAAGAATGTGTGATATCTAAAGATGTCATTTAAGTTGGGACTTTAAAAATACATTACTTCAAGTGAAAAACAAGTCTTGTAGACAAGTTCTTTACAAGTCACTGTGCTCTAATTCCACCTTATCCCAAGTCCCTAAAAGCAGATTTATAAAAAGGAGATGAAACAAATTTTCAGAACAAAAATTTGAAGCTCTGAAAGTAAAATATATTTAATATTCTAATTGTGTGAATTGGATTCTTTAATAATAGCGGGTGTTGGGAATGACAAAACCTTTGCTGAAATTATTCCACGAGGAAGCTGGTTTGTGGCTTTCTGGAGCTACTGGCCTCTCATGCTTTAGATTATGAGCTCCTTTGGAGGACTGTGATTGTCATTGCCTCTTTTTTAACTCCTTGTAGGTTTTTTTTTTTTTTTTTTAAATGCTATTTTGCATACCGTGGTTGCTTGGTTAAGACTGATTACCAGCTTATGGTCATTTAAATTTCAGATCCTATTGTTGCATTGATTGTGGTTTGAAAAACAGATAAAGTGTATTTATTGCTCTTGTAAGGTTTTTTTGGGTTTTTTGAATTAAATAGATATGAAGTTCATATACCCATGATTCTGTTGCCCAGCTTAGTAAGTAGAGTGATACAAGTTCACGTAATACTCTAAGTGTCCCCCACTGACCCTAGACTCTATACACTTGGATCATGGAGGAGATAGTCTTCAACAGCTTGCCATTTTTTCTATTAACTTTTGTGTTGAGATATAACTCACATACCATAAAATTCATTCTTTTAAGTAAGTGTACAGATTAGTGCTTTTAGTATATTCACAAGATTGTGCAAACATCACCACTATCTAATTCTAAAACATTTCCATCACTCAAAAAGAAACCCTGTACCCACTGGTGATCACCCCACTCCCATTGCCCCGCTTTCTCCAGCCTTTGACAACCACTGATTTACTTTCTATCTTTATGGTTTTTGGTATTCTAGACATTTCATACAAACGGAATCATACAATATGTGGTTTTCTGTGTCTAGCTTTTTTCCTATAGTATAATGTTTTCAAGATTCCTCCATGTAGCATGAATCAGTACTTCATTCTTTTTTATGGCTGAGTAATATTTCTTCGTATGGCCATATCACATTTTGTTTATACAGTCATCAGTTGATGGACATTTGGGTTGTTTACACTTTTGGGCTATTATGAAAAACGCTGCTATGAATATTCGTGTACAAGCTTTTGTTTGAACACCAGTTTTTACTTTTGGGTATATACCTAGAGGGGGAATTGCTGAGTCAGACGGAAATTCTGTTTAACTTGTTGAGGAATCACCAAACTATTTTCCACAGTGTACCATTTTACATTCCTACCGGCGAGGTATGAATGTTCCAGATTCTCTACATCCCAGCCAACACTTGTTACTTTCTTTTTGATTCTAGTCATCCTAGTAAGTGTGCAGTAGGATCTCATTGTGGTTTTGATTTGCATCTCCTTAATGAAAAGTAATGTTGAACATCTTTTTATGTGCTCATTGGCTATTTATATATCTTTGGAGAAATTTCTATTCAAGTTGTGTGTCTTTTTATTGTTGGATTGTTAGAGTTCTTTCTGTATTCTGGTTGTTGGATCCTTATCAGATAATATGATTTGCAAAAATTTTCTCACATTCCTTGGGTTGTCTTTTCACTTCCTTGATAGTGTCCTTTGAAGTGCAAAAGTTTTAAATTTTTATTACATCCAAGGTATCTATTTTTCAGTTTGGTCTCTTGTGCTTTTGGAAATCATTCCCTAATCTAGTGTTACAAAGATGTACATTTAACATTTTCTTCTAAGAGTTTTATCATTTAAGCTCTTACATTCAGGTCTTTGGCCCATTTTGAGTAAATTTTTGGATATGACGTAGGGTAGTGGTCCAAATTCATTCTTTTGCATGTGGATATCCATTTGCCTCAGCATCATTTTTGAAAAGACTATTTTCCCCCATTGTACTGCAGAGCTTGACCTTTTTTTTCACTCAACATTTTGATCCTGAGATTGATGCATACGACTATAGTTCATTCATTTTTATGACTGTGTAGTATCCTTTATTTGAATCTGTCATAATGTATTTCATTCGTTCTTTGATCTGTGCGCATTGGGTTGTTTGTAGAGTTTTGCTTTTCTGAGCACTGTTGCTAGGAACGTAGTTGAATGTTTTTTACTCCCAAGTGTGAGTGTTTTTTTAGGGACTGTGCCTAGGAGTATAGAATTATGCACGTGTTTCCCAAAGTGGGTGTAATATTTATGCTTGTATCGGCAATGTATAAGAGTTTACATCTGGGAAAACTCAGTTTTTAAACGTTCTGTTTAGTGTCTCTTTTGTAAAGTCATAACCTAAAGGAAAGAAGTAGCATTTGCAAGTGAAATTTGCCTTTTAGGCTTTTGATATTTTATTAGTAAGAGTTGTTTTAAACAAGCAAAACTTTTACTGGAACACAGTCACTCTCATTAACCAGCATACAGTCTATGACTGCTTTCATGCTACAGTGACAGAGTAGTTGTGACAGAGTCTGCATGTTCTGCAAAGCCTTTGCCAGCTTGTTCTTTTAAGTTTGCCAACCCCTCTTCTAGAGTTAGAGTCAGACAGCCAACAACAGAAAATAAGCACAAACAGGTAAGAATGATGACAGGTCATGATGAGTGCTATGCAGTAGAGAATAGCGGGCAAAGGGGAGCCACTTTCTGCCGAGGGCTTCCCATGCATCTTAACCTACGGTTGACATTCTCATCACTTTCCAGGTGCACGCTGTGTCTCTGCCTCCGTGTCCTTGCACCTCTTCTCCATCTGTTATGCTCTTTTGTTGCCGTCCAATACTGTCAAAATCCTACCTACCCCTCAGGGGCCGGATGAGATGCCACATTCTCATGAAGGTTTCCCATCTCCCCAGTCATCATTCATTTCTCTCCTGCCTTTCTTTATCTCATGATCCTCTCTGGGTGTCACTTCTCTTAGATTTGTTAAGTTTCCAAATAACAAGGCCCATGTCGCATTCTTCTCCAAATCCCTTGGGTCAGCAAACCCTCTTTTATAGCAAGTCTGAGCCTTTTTGTGTGACATTTAAAGTCTTCCAGGGCAGACTTCCCCCAGCCTCATCCTCTGCCCCTCCCCTGTACCCTATGCTTTGGCCAAATCAAACTAATTATGGTCCCACAAATGTACTATGTAGTTAACTTTTAATATCTCTTCTTCTTTATTGCCTTGGCTCTCTAGAAAATCAGAGCTAATGAAATGTTGGCTATTACAGTTACACGGACATGGTTATATAATGGCATCACAGTGCCCTTAATAAATGAAATCTAAAATGTTACATCTTTTTGAACCCAGAAGCTCATTCTAACTTTATTCTCTCTGAAGATTTATGACATTTTCTGTAGATCATATTGTACTCTTCTTTCTTCTGGATGATTTGCAAGGAAATTTGGTTGAAAATGATAAAGCATTGACTTAGATAGGGTAAATACGCAATAGTCATGACTTTCAGAATGAAAATATTGACTTTCAAAAATCATGCTTGCCTGAAAAACAAGCCTGAATATTTTCTCTATTTATTATATGTGTAAAAACGCACTGCCATTCTTTGCTCCCATTTGTATGTTGAAGAACGATTGCAAAATTGAAGGCACACCAGTGTCAGTGTTATGTATGTTTAATATGGAAAATGGTGTGGCTATGATTGGACTATTATGAACACAGGTACCAACTCTGAAAACTCACTTTAACTTTCCAAATAATGCTTCGTCCTTTTTTTGTACATAAATGTGCACCCCTTTTCATTGTTCATATGCATTGCTATTTTATTTACAGTGGAGTTTTGCATAATTTCACCCACTATAAAACTGGATTAAGATCCTATATTTTTAGCTAAGGATACATAAACTTTAGGGAAATGAGGCAGTCAAGGGGAGCTGGGGCAGATGCAGTGTATTTCTGCCTAGATTCTTTGACCCCCAGCCTCTTGTTGGCGTTCTCAGGCTACCGGGATTCTGATGTACCTGGGTAGGGTCCTACCATATTTGAGAAGTTCACTTTTTGCTACACCACACTCCTTTTTTAGTTAACTTGACATCTGCATCACCATTCAAGAAGTATTTATATCAGTGATCTCATTTGCCTGTAAACAGAAATTATTCCACCATCCAGGACCCTCCTGTTTCTTGAGCCCAAAGTGGTGTCGGCAAGGAAAGCAGAGGCAGAGTTAACTTGATCGACATATAATCTCTTGTTTGCCAGCCTTCCTGGTCTTCTAAAAGGCCCATTGTTCCCCAGACCTAGAGTACTGAAAGGTCTGGATTGAATATCTTACATTTTCTATAAAATTCTGGATGTCTTCTGCTGTGGGTCATATATATTTGCAGACTTTTAAATTAACTTCTCTTCGGCTGTCCCACTGTGAGCATACCTTTGCAGCTGATGCCCTGGAAAAGGTGTCCCTGGTTTCCCACAGACATGAGGGCTCTGACTGCTTAGTCAGGGGAATGAGGCAATGTACTGGGGTATCCTCCCCTTGGGATGTGTGTGTCATAAAGGTCACCAACAGATGATTCAGGTCTTAAGGTTCCCAGGCACATAACCTCATTATCAGGAGATGATTGGGTAGTAGGTTAAGATCTACTTCTTGCCTTGCAAACTATATAAAGCCCCCAATACCTATTTTTATTAGAGACTAAATTTCTAACTTGCTCAGTTGGTTTGCTCATGGCACTGTTCTGCCGGTCCTGGGAGAAGACAGTTTTACATTTAGATGGAATATTCTAACTTTGCTTAGTAAGTAATGACCTAAAAATTACAATGCAGGGAAATAGAATTTCAGTGTTTCATGAAAAAATTTCCTATCACAAAAGAATCACATTTTTCATTCTTTGGATAGGTAGGCAGATTTCTACATGTTCTGTGAAACAGTCTTGCTGGAGGGGAGGAAACAAAAAAGAAGTCAGCAAACGAGGATGGCAGGCTTTATAGGAATTCGGCTTGATATTATCATGATGAAAATGAATGCCCTTGACCTGAGAAAACAGGCCTTACTGATGCCTAGGGTTGTGTTCAGAGATCTATCAGCCTGTGAGAACTTCATGCTACTTGAGTTTAGCTTGGTGTTACAAAGAAACCAGCTCTCTCTATGCCAGCTGACCTGGTGAGGGGCAGAGGACAGCACCCTCTTTGCCCAGACTAACACTGGGTTGATAATTCAGTGAAATTAATCAAGGCTGTTGCTCGTAACCACAAGTAAACATTTGCTTTGAGGGGAGAAGGAGAAATGGAGAGAAAAAGATACGGAAGCGAAAAGAAAGATGGCAATGCAATAGGAGGTTAGAAAAGACAGGCAGCAAGAGCAGGGGGTGAGGGGGGAAGATAGGTACACGTGGTGGAGAAGCAGAAGCTCTCCCAATTGTTCAATCAGCTCCATCCCATTGGCATAGGTTCTAGAAGTTTCCTAATTCTTGGGTAGAGCATAGATAGGGTGTGTTTCCTATGAAGACGGATTATTATCCAGCATACATCATCTCCAGTTGCTGTGCCGGACTCATGGATCCTTCTCCGTGTCCTTACCTCAAGTCTTGTGGATTCAGCATGTGCTTTAGATCGAACAGCTGGCCAGTCTTTCATACTTATTTGGGATCCTTTCTAGTTCTGAAACTAGAAAAAAACTTTAAAAATGGTATCAGGAAAATTCTAAGAAAGGGAAGACCCTCTTTTTTCTGAATTACAGAGTAAATCGACTCATTAAAAAAACAAATCTTTTGTTCCAGCAAGAACCACTTCTGGCTACACATAAGGTACAAATTTATCAGAGACGTTTTCCTTTATGCCTCATGGGCTTGACATTAGTCTGTCTTTGATCCCCAAGGGAGTCGCAGGAAGGAAGTGCTTTTCAGATTGGAGCTATAAAAAGGTAGTCCGTGGAAGGGAATATATTTTATTGATCAATGATTAGTGAGTCTTTTTTATGACATGCTTGTGTTAAATAGGATTTGAAAACCTTCAAAGGAAGATTCTCAGGAATTACTAAGTCACGGCCTGTCAGCATGCCTCAGGATGCAGCCAGAATCAGTGGAGCAAAAATCTTGATGCACAGCCAAATTTCTAAATTCTTGGGGGCACACGATACGAAATCCGTTCAGTTCTCCAAGTGTGTTTTTATTTCCATTGCATTTCCTGACATTTAATATATTTTCTCCTCATTGAAGCGCTGAGTACCGTGATATTCAGGCTTATTTTCCAGTATTTCTTCTGATCACGTCAGTGGTTCTCTATTTACATAGACTGTACGTAGTGGAAAGAAGATCAGCAAAGTCTAATATGGGTCCTAATTCATAACGAAGCTACCAAGACTCTCACGAATAATGTGTTATCCATGATGTTAACTGGAGCATACTCAGCTCCAGTCTCTTTCTGGGGCTCTGTAGGGTCCTGGGTGCAAAGGGGAAGATGGCACTTTGGGAGACCTCTGCACACCTCTCCCTGGCTGCTTCCCTTCCACGTAGGCTGAATGCAGACTTTCTTCTTTATGGTGCTTGTGAGAACTTGGCAGGTGGAAAAAGAACTGTTAGTTTCTCACCCTGTGTTGGATTCACTTACACATACAGCCCGTATATAGGATGAACATCTTACCTAGGTGCCAAAGACTTGGAAAAAGAGGACGGTAACTTTTGAAACCCATTTCTGGTTCCAAACCCCTTTTTGTAGTGTGGTATTGAGAAAGAGCCAGATTGCGCTCCCAGATGACACCTCGTCCAGGTGATGGCTGTTCTTAAATCACTTTGTATGAAGCCCCACTCTTTTGCTGTCTTAGGGAAGTTATCTCAGTCTTCCTGTGCCTTAGTTTCCTTACCTCCTCGAAATGTGACAAAGATACGATGTCCATTGATCTAGCAAATATTTATAAAGTTCTAGGAATACAGTGGGGAGTGAGCCAGCAAATCCTTCCTTGATGGGGCTCACAGTCTAACGGCCAAGGCAGTTAGAGACCTTCCAGAAATAATATCGAGAGGCAAATTCCACACGTAGATGATACAAAAGGCCAACAGGAAATGACCTCAAATCGAAGTTAAGATTCACAGTGAGAGATGAGCCCAATATCTGTGAACCCTTGGAACCCAGCAAGGTGAGCTGGTGTAACTTGCAGGAAGTATGACTCACTTGTGACTGTAATGAAGAAGGCTTAAACCAAATCATCTGAAGAAAGACTGTGCCAACATATGCTTCGAAAGACTGAAAGGAGAGGCAGAGAAAAATACGAAACAGCATGTTCCCAGGCCCGGCCCAGGAAGAGGCGCGGCCACGGACCTTCCACATCGTCCAACTACCACTGCATAGAATTGGGGGAAAAACAGTACAAAATAGAGTTTTGGAGACAGACTGAGTTTGAATCCCAATTCTGCCACTTCTTACTAGGCACTTGACCTTGGGCAAGTCACTTTAACAATCTGAGTGCTCATCTTTAAAAGTGGGCTGAGAAAGAGAGTGAGGTAGAACTCAGTGGTAGAGTGCATGCTTAGCATGCACAAGATCCGGGGTTCAACCTTCAGTACCTCCACTAAAAAAAAAAGGGGGCTGAGAAAGAGTGGTCATGTGGACGTACCTCAATGCTTTCTGTGTCATATGACTTGGAAAATGTGAAGTCTTCTGTGAGGGATGAAGCTCAAATTTGAACCTGACAGCTATATCTTTTTTTTTTTTTAATTTAAGTATAGTAAGACAACGTGTCAGTCTCTGGTGTACAGCATAACAGCAGCTATGTCTTAATTTTGTGACTCCCAAGACTTCAGCATATGTGCCTTCTTTTTTCTTTTTAAATATGTGAAAGAATATAAGGAAGAGCTGCATTTTAATTGTATTACGGCTCAACTGCTAACTGTTTTGATAGGTTGCACAAAGTCCATTGATTCTCCGTGGAGGAGTGCTTGCTGGAGAGGATGAGTCAGGCGTCTGGGTAATTAACTTGTTCAGAAGCTTTTTGTGGCAGATTGATTTAAAAAGCCCCCAACAAGACAGAGGATTCTATTTAATTAGAAATATTTTCAGGATGGCATTGAGATTTGAGTTTGGCTTTCAAATGATGCAGTACAAGTTGAATAAAGGTCTTTTCCCTGACAGACACAAGAATCATGATGTGTTGGGGAAATACTCTCTATCATTTCTTAGAGCCTTGCCTGGGAGAGGTGATAATTGCCTGGAACACCCTGACCCCACTCATCAGGCACAGCTTTCTTTTCCAAAGGTGATATAGAGAGCTGGTGAAATCTGGTTACTAGTACTTTCAACCTATAGGGTGGCGTGGTTTACCTGCATTTAAATGAGATGAGTGTGCGCCCAGCTGTGTCTATAGGTTTCCATCCTGTGATTCTGGAATGAAGGACAAATACAAGAAAGTTGCTAAAGGAAAGAGGAGAGTTTCTGTAGATCCTTCAAAAGCAGGCTCCAGATTTGTGTCCCCCAACCTGGAAGGAACATGTGGTCTGAGTCCCACATGCAGAGTCTTAGTGCTCCTTCTTGGGTGTCTTCGTCCTTTTTTGGATTCAGTGCTGAGGCATCTGGATCAGTTTCATAGAAGAGTTTTTTGAGTAGATTTGTTGCAGCCCTGAAAGTCACACCTCTCTGAAACTGGCTTTAACACCAATCCAAACCCCACTGGTGTTCCTGTTTCATTTTACAGCTGTTTGTATGCCCCTTAATAAATGACCTCTGTAGAGAAAAAAGAGTAACTATTTCATTGTTCAGGAAGATGACACCCTCAGAAATGGCCCCAGTGTATTCAAGACCTGCCACCTGTTCAGCAGGTGCATTGCTTCACCAGAAATCCTTGCTGGAGGCAAACTTTTTCTTAAAGGGCCAGTGAGTAACTATTTTTGGCTTTGCAGGCCATAAGGTCTCCAGCACATTCATTCAACGCTGCCACTGTAGTTCAAAAACAACCACAGACAGCGGATTAGAGGAATGAGGGTGACTGTGTTTCAGTTAAACTTTATTTACCAGATAGGCCATTGGCTTGCAGTCCCTGGTTTGCTGCCACCTGCATAGATCATCATAAACTTCCTGTACCCTTGAGAGTATGAAAATCATACTCTGGAGTAAGAAACACATTTGAATGTAAATACTTGTTTGGAGTTTCCGTATTGACATATCATAATGTTTTTGTTGCAACTTACTTAATTTTTACATAAATGTTCCATGTTTATTTCCTGAAAATTGGATTCCTCTTTGGTAAGGACACCCACGTTTGATATGGAACACATTAATTGATGATATTTGAATTCCTATTTACTTTGAAGTTCATTTTCACATGCCAGCGACAGTCTCAGAACCGTGTTTTGTGCTTCTCTCCTTTGTAGCAAATGCAAGTGTGAGGTCCCTAAACTTCCTTAATGCTGTGGAGGTGCCATCCCAGGCAACTCTCCGACTCCCCCGGGAGAAGTTCTCCTGGTCGCCTGGGACGAGTCCATATTAATACCTAAGGCTTTGTGGCATTGTGACACCCTGGCTACTTTGTTTCTTCCCCACACCTTACATTTACTAATAAAACCTCCTCCAGCTCCTTTCACAAGAGCGTGTGAGCCAGATTTGCCGTATTTTCAAAGTCATCCTTCATTGCACGTGAACATCGGCTGCACCCGGAGCTTGGCTCTGAACTGATTATTCTCACCAGGACCTGTTAACACAAATTCCATCACTCCCAAGGCTAAAAATAAACCATATTTAACACTTGGAAGTAAAATTCCAAGCAAATACATAATCTGATTTGATTGAATCTTTGTTGAAAATGTTGATGGTAGGACCAAATGCTTACCTTTAGGATGGGAGATTGCATTCCTTCTGTGAGCAGGTGGCTGGAAATCAATTCCACATATCACTTGATGTCATCGCCGAGATTGATGGATGTCTCAGCTCCCGAAATGACACTAGTTCATCTTGTTTAAGGGCACTCCCCCCTGTGTGGCACACAGCCACTGAGGATCAGTCTTCTTTTTAAATCATGGTGGTACGTTAGAGGACTTAGGAATCTTTGGTGTTTGTGTGTCCGGCTAGTGTCTGCATAATATAAAAACATACTGTGTCTAGGTGATATAAATATTATAGTCATTTGTGAGTGACGGAATTATAGATGATTTGAAACTTACAATTTTTCTGTTTTACAGATGTTCAATAATGAATATGTTTTACTCTAATAAAACAGCACAAAGGCTTTCAAAGTTTTTGACTGTGACCCACAGTAAGAAGTACAGTTTACATCCTGACCCAGTGCAAACATGCACAAATATGTTTAACTGTGTAATTAAAACAGGTGTTTCATGAAGCATTAGTTAACCTTTTTGCTACCTGTCCTTACCTCCTGATGTTTTCTATTTTTCTGTTCTATTTTATTGAAGAAAAAGAAAAGAAAGGAAGAAGAGAATGCAGGAATCAACCAGCTATAAAGACTTCATGAACCCCTGATGGGTAAATTGAAAATAACTGACTGTTGTGCAATGGTGCCAGTCTTTTATTTCATGGGTCAGTAAAATTTCGAAAGAAATTTTAGTGATTGATGTAAGATCATCCATATTTTATGTTGCAGAATAAGGATATTTTAAAACTTCTGTTTATTAATTTTCCATGTTAAAATTTTGTTTTTTATGACGGGGAATTTTCAGTTCAAAATGTCCTTTCTTTTATGGAAGAATATTTGAACATGAAACATGTCAGGAAGGATATGATTTCAGGATTTAAATAGTGAGTAAATTTAGCTTTATGAGAACAGACTATCCTGGCTTTGTTTTTTCCGTTTGGCATTGAACCTGTGCAAACTTTGTGACGCAAGAACGTTTAGGAATCATTGAGGAATTATCAGTGTGGCCAAAAGAGCCTCGCTTTGGAACAACACAATTTCACTTGCAGCTCTGAATCCTTGCTGTTGGGGGCAGATCACTTAACTTTTCTGGGCCCCGTTTTGCCCGTCTGCAAAAGGGGTACATTTCACAGGTATAGAGATAAGATTTATAAAGACGAGTTTATAAACAGTAACATCTCAGGGTCATTATCTCTGCTGCTTTGTGATATAAGAACTCAGAATGTTGCAAGACGGTTTTTATAGTGTGTTTCTGCTTTATGGTGAACCATCCCTTTAACGACCGTTATCGTCAACAACACTTTTTTTCTAAGTTTCCTGTCTTGTCTCACCCTCACGCTTTACCCTTCTCACTACATTTTCTCCCGACTTTTAACCTCCTGTCAACCCTTTTATACTCTTATTCATGACAGGGCCACAGCTTGTCTGGCAGTTTTAGGGGGCAGTTGGAAAAGATTCCTTGATCGTGCCGTGAGTTTGCAGTTTTTAAGTTGTAGTTTTGGCTCGAGGGGACTTGGATGGTGAGCAGAATACTAAGAATAAGGAGAGGATGTGCTTAAAATAGACCTTGTGAGCCTTCTGTTTAATTACACAGTAATTTGTAAAACAGACTGCTTTCTGTGGCCTTGAATACTAATACAGATTTGTCCCTTACCTCAACTCACTGTAAAAGCATAAACCTGGGGGAATGCAGAGTTCACACATCTCCACACATCTTTCTATCTCCAAGGGCTCCGTGTGACTCAGTCTGAAAACCTTTTCTTCCTTTATCTTAAAGTCCTGGTTTTCTCGACAGTGGACTGTATGTTTATCTCATCAACAACACCTATGTTCAAAGTCCTCTATTTGGCAGATATTTTCAGTTTCAGATGGCACCAGTCACACCCCTCTCTTTCCTCAATGGGTTAACCCACCAGGAAAGTTCCAGCTATCTGAGACTCTCAGGAAACGAGCTGGTGTTCCTGATAAGGAAGGTTTAACAAAATCATGTCAATTTTTCTAGAATGTTTTCTATAATAATAGCTGATGTTTTTGTGGGTTTGCTATGTTCTAGAAACTTTGTCACACACTTTATGAACATCTCATTTAATCCAAAGAAAGAAACAAACACTTCCTTGCCTTGATTTCTTGAGAGATCTTTGTAGGTTTCAGCTGTTATGGTGTGTCCTCCCTGTGGATGTCAGCTGCCTGGGACTGTTGTTCTCACTGAGCTGACCACTATGTATTGAGTGATTGTTACGTGCCAGGCAGTGCTCTGGGCACTAGGGATATGCAGCAATGAGTGAAACAAACTTCCTGCCTTCTGCATGGGGTCGGGGTGTGGGACCCAGACAGTAACATATAGACACACAAATATAACATAATGTCAGGTAGAGACAAAAAAAAAAAAAAAGGCAGGATAAAGGAGCAGGGGGTGGTGATGGGGAGAGTGATAGGGAAGGCCTTTGATGAGGTGACATTCGAGCAGAGACCTGCATGAATCATGGGGACAGGCCTTGCAGATACTTGGCAGAAGAGCCAATTGCTTCTGCACTAAGTGATTCTCCCTCTTTCGCTCTCAAAAGTTTTCCTGTCTCCTCCTTGCTTGAGCCAGACCAAGGGAAGCCAGATCTAGAGAGGAGACAGGGCGTCAAGTGTGAAGAAGGGAATGCACAGGGCTTAGCTGCAGCTGTGGTGGCAGGTCTGGACACAAGGGTGACACCACGCCTGGGAGAGTGTGGTTCCTGCTATGATCAGCTGAGCTCGCAGGCGGATGCATCAGAGAGCCAGTCATCTGGGCAGTGGGACCACCCAGCTGAGGGAGAAGATGTGTCCAAGAGGGGTCTGGCGGCCAGCATAAGCAGAGTACAGGCTGGATGGGCGTGTTGTCAGCATGGGGCAGATGGGCCAAGGCCACAGATGGCACTTCTAGTCACGCTCAGAACAGAACCTGGTTCTCCCAGGAGATGGAGTGGAGCAAGGCTGGGGCCCAGAAGTAGAAAGTGGTTTAAAAGAAGACCTTGATTATATGTTCAGGAGGCCAAGAGATTAGTGCTTAGAACCAGGGCTGCAGATTAGGAGTGAGTCTTGCAACAACGGGACTTAATGCTGGCAGCTCAGCTGTGGAGCCTGAGGCCCGTGTCCCCTCCTCCTGTTCATACAGGATGACCAGAAACCTCTTTGCATCCCTTTGGGTGCCGTCTGCTCTCTGCTGTTCTCTCTTGGACTGTCTGTCCATTTACACGTGTTGATTGCCTCCTCTACCTGGCAAGTCGTTAGCTTACCACCAAAGGAAAGCTCCCATCCGTGTTCAGGCAGAGCTTCCTCTTCCAGTTCTCACAGACCTATGACATAACCTTTCCATCACCCTTGGTAAAGGGGTATAATCTTTGGGAGGCAGGCTAGAAACAGAGCACAGGATCGAGGGTCAGATCACCTGGTTTGAGCCCTGACTCCCCTTGGGCAAGTTACTCATCCTCAGTTACTTCATCAGTAACATGTTGCCTACCATTGATCAGATTGTTGTGAAGATGAAATTCCCCCAGCAATGGCACCGTGAGTGTTAACTGCTTTTTACATGTCTGTGTAAGCCCTCCAGGCACATCCCCGTCATCATGGGGCTGACATTCTGTTGGTGGAGACAGACTATATGTAAGCGAACACAGAAGTAAATAATACAACTTCAGATGGTACTGAGTGCAATGAAGAAAAATTAAATTAGGTTGTAATATAATCAAGTGACCCAAGGTGCATATGGGCGTGGGCCCTATTTTAAATAAGATAGATGGAGAAGGCTTAGCTGAGAATTTGACATTTGAACAATGGTTTGATCCAAGTGGCAACCTGGAAAATAGCTGTCCAGACAGAGGGAGACAGGGGGGTCAGCAAGTGCTGGAATGACCTTGATGTGTTTGGGCAAGGGGGACAGTAAAGGTAGAGCTGAGTGACCAGGAGGGAAGGAGGTGGGTACTGGGAGGGTGCAAGGGGCAGCCTGTGCAGGGCTTTGGGGGCCAGGCCAGGAGTTAGGGGCGCATCTTCCTTGCAGCGGGAGCCACTGGGAGTCATCAGCAAGGGAGTGACATGATTTGATTTCTGTCTCTTTGCCTTGTGGAAAGTCCAGGCAAGAGTAGGAGCATGCATACAAGTCAAGGGCACCAGGCATTCCTGGACTTCGGGGATGTTGAGGTAAAAGGATTCATTCTGACGGCCTTCTGGGGGAGGTAGGGTACACAGTTATCGGTTTAATGATAGCCTTCTCTGGTGGGTTGAATAGTGTGCCTCAAAATTCTTGTCCACCCAGAACCTCAGAACGTGACCTGGTTTGGAAGTAGAGTGTTTGCAGGTGTAATCATTTAGGGTGGGCCTAAATCCAAGGACTGGTGTCCTTACAAGAAGAGGAGAGGACACAGACACAGAGAAGGTGGCCTTGTGAAGGAGGCGGCAGAGGTTGGAGATAAAGCAGCCTGGGGCCACCGGAAGCTGGAAGAGACAAGGAAGGATTCTTCCCTGGGGCCTTCAGGAGCAGTGTGGCCCCGATAACACCTTGATTTTGAACTTCTAACCTCCAAAACTGTAAGAGAATAAAATTTCTGTTGCTTTAAGCAACCCAATTGCTACACCCTGTCATTGCAGTCCCAGGAAACTAATGCAGTTCCTAAGGGTCTTTGATCTCTTAGAAGACTGTGCTGGGGTGGAGGGTGGGGGTCTTATCAGGAGCTCTGGCAGCTCTGTAGACCTCCCTTAACATGACCAGGTTGTCACTTGGATTACCAGGAACTTAAAGGAGCAGAGGTGGCCCAGAGGAGGCCTCTGATGAATGTTGGCTGAATGAATAAATGGGAGGAAGGGCTGAATGCATAGGCCTGAGACTGGGCTGCCCTGAAGGTCATTAAATAGCCCCAACGATGATAGCTGTAAGTGGCCATACAGTGTGTGTGTGGCCCTCTACCGTGTGTGGGTGCCCCTTTGCCGTGTACCTCCTACGCTCCCGTGGGGTCGAGAAACCAGATGTTAAGCTCTTTATTAGAATTTGGATGAGGAGGACAGAGTTCCTGAGTGAGGGCCTAAGTGACTGTCTCATGCACAGAATGTGTGGATTTTAGAATCTGGCCTTCTAACGTTGATTTTCCGAGCTCAGAAGTAGTTTTCCCTTCCTCCCTTTTAGCTGTTCATTAGCTGGGCCAGCGAGGAGCGTCGGAGCAGCAATTACGTAGTGTACACATACTGTATACAGAGGCCAGTCTGCATAACCCTCTGCCCCAGCGACAAAACGCAGCCCTGATGCTGGTTCATTGCTGGAATTTGTTTTGTTTTGTTTAGAGGTTGAAAGTGCTGGAAAGGGAGAGGAAACACCAGGCCACAAAAATTTAATTTTACTGTAGTTCTTCCAGAAGCCCACCTCGCTCTGTTCGTATAAATTTCTCTTGGCCTGTCCGGTAGAAAATGTACACAGACTGTGATCAAGCTGTGTGTGTGTGTGTGTGTGTGTGTGTGTGATCTAATTAAACTAATGGACTGCACTCTCCATCGTAAAACACGAGTCCAAATGGCAATGCCCTGCTGAGCATCCAGCTCTCCCAGGAAACCTGGCCCTTTGTCTCAGTGATGCAAATTCCTGGCTGTGTCTGGACACACAGTAGGTACTGAATGGATGCTTCTTTAATTGAAATCAGGGCTGAAATGCAAAAACCTGGACAGTGTCAATTTCTGTGTCAGTTTTTCTCCTGCGTAATTGATGAGCTTCCTAATGTTGATTTAAAAGAAAAAAAAAGCACTGTGTTTAGTTAATTAAAAAAACACAGAATAGGATTCAAAACAGCTGTGTTTGCTGTTGGCATGGCCGTTCCCCTCCTCATGCTCGTGTTATGTCACAACAGTCCCACATCTGTAGAAACAAAAGTTTAGAAAGGAAAAGGATGACTTTTCTCCCTCCAGCTACCGGTGACAACCCATAGCCTCAGCTCATAGTATTTATTTAATTTTGTGTCTAGCAAAAGGGCTCAGAAACAGGTCTGTGAAGCAGATGTGTGAAGAGCTGATCATTATGGAACTTAGTTTCTTCTAAAAATAAATACATTCTGCAGCCTTGTGCAGGGCGTGCGACATTACGCTAAGACACTTCCTTTTTGAGTGCATTTGAATATGTTCATGGGTTGTGTGTGGAATTTTTTTGCATCCCGTTATCCAGTGTATCACCTTTTGCCACCTTTCTTGTCTGTAAGTATCCCAGCCAGTGATGAATAGAGGAGGTTAAAGGGAAAAAAAAAAAACACAAAATAAAACAAACAGAAAAAGAAAAGAAGCAAACAAGCAAGTTAAAAACAAAACAAAACAAAACAGAAAACCTCTTTCCCAGTAGGCAGTAACTTTAGATGTAAAACATATGAGGCAGGCAAGAGAGTGAAAATTCTGCCTGAAATTAGAGCCGTCTGTGGCTGCATTAAGGTCACCAGTAGCCTGGAGCATTGTCAAAACTAGGGTGAGGCTAGTGAGACACACCCCTGGGGCCCAAAATTTAAGCAAAGCCCCTAAACTCAATAATCACAAGGAATAACAGTTTTAATCCAATATATTAAAAAAAATCATCATTAATGCAAAGTGTTTCATGCTGAACAAACTTATCAAAATGTTGAAGATAGGATTTGACCCTGCACTGGCAAACTCAAATTCATTCCCCTCCCTCTAACCGAAAGTAAGGTCACTGAGAGCTGGAAAGGAAAAAATGTCTCCTTGCTCTAAGCCTGGCTTTGCTCTGGGTTTGAATTCTAGCTCCTTTAAGACTAACTTTGTGACCTCAGGCTCATGACTCAACCTCTTTGAGCTTCCTTTTGTAAAATGAAGATAATGCTTTCCATTGCAGGGCTTTAGGGTGGCTTAAAAATTATGCCTGTGAAGCCCTGGGCGCATAGTAGATGCCCAATAAACCATGGCTTTAAATAATTCAGAATTATTCAGAGACTTAAGCTCTTCGCGAGACTCAAGCAGGTACTGCCTCTTACATGAGTCTCCTACACATCTGTCAGGGTTAACACAGCTCTGCTTTCACTTTATAGGATGTGTCAGAGTATAGCCTGGTGCCTGTGCTTTGAATACTCATCTATCTGTTCAGCTGCCCTGTAACCGATTTCCTGTTCAGTCATAGCTCCTTGCCTGGGCTGGGCCATGAGTGGCAAGTTGCTATCTCTGTACCTCCCTCGCAGAGCAGCTTAGCCTTCTGAAGCCATCCAGAAGTCAGGTTAGGGAGCAGATTTTATTTACTAAGGCCTCCTCCGTCATTGTGAGTGTCTCTTGAGTGCATTTCCACACCGGATGATTCACCTGGATGACACCTCACCCTAATTATTGTCACTGAAACTGTCCACGATCCTGAACTGGCCTCTGATTTGCTCCGCAGAGATGGGGCCACGTTCCATATCGTAGGACCGAAGGCAGGAGGGTGAAGTGGGAATCCAGTTACTATTTGATACAGAAAATTGTAAAGCCCAGCGTTCATTCTCTCCCATTGTACAAGACTGGTGGAACCAACCATTTTTTTCAGCCTCTCTTGTGATCCGCTCATAGCTGCAAAGACTGCAAGGCGGAGCCCTCACTTCAGTTATTCTCCTCCTTAGCCCTAAGGGTCCAACATTAGATGGGAAATGACAGGAGAGTGTCACTCAAAGACCTTCTTAGACTTTGGGGTCTTCGTCATCACGATCGGTTTGTACGTTTTTGTACTTTCACCCCTGTGCCCTGCTTTTCAGCAAGAGAAGCAGTATGTAAAGTAGGAACCATACATTTCTGGCTTTAGTCATGTGTGCTTTGGGTTTAAGCTCTTCTCTGCTACTTAATTAGTTAATAGGAATTTATTGAGCTGGGCACAAGATGATACAAAAGACTAGGAAAATGGGATTTTTGCCCCTGAAGTGTCTGTGACGTAGTTGGTAGAATAAATCGTGTTTGAGCTGGTCCTTGGGCTCCAACTCCTACTGCATTTCTATATTCTCTCAATTCTGCCTGAGAAATGTGACTGGAATCTGGCCTCTTCCTCTTTCGCCCTCTGGGCATTTATTCTTGTTTAGGACTGTCCCTCTTCATTTACTGAGGTCTGTGGCTGAGCCCTCCTGAGCTATATGGGAGCCTTGAGGCAAAGAAAGCTGTGTACCCCTATGTACACTTATCAGAATATCCTCCTATATTGAGAACCAAGTGGGAAAAGTTAATAAAAGTTCTACAATAAAAAAAAAATGCAACTATATATAAAGCCTCATGTTGTCCAATCTGTTCCCATATCATTGTCAACCCTCATAAACGGACCCAGCATGGTGGGGGCCAGGGGGATGTGGAGGTGGGTGGGGTTTCCAGTTGCATAATAAGGCAGGGTAGGAATAGACAGCAACATTCTGTCATTACTTACAATTTGGATTTTTATTCCAATGTGGATTTTTTTTGCATTAATTTTGGTTTTGAAAAAATATTGCATTAAAATAATATTTATCCAGATTGCTGACTTCTTTGGTGTCCCCGTAAATTTTGTACCTCACTTGCTCACCCTAATCCTGGCTCTGGTCTGTTGCAAAAGCCCACTCCAGGCAGTCAGGTGCACAACTGTTTATTAAGACCAGCAGTGATCACGTCACTTCCAAATTTGTTCCTTATTGTTTAAGAGGTAAAATCCAGCCCCGTTGGCTTAGCTGCAAGCCCTTTCACAGTCTGGGTCCCCACTTAACCTCACCAGGACATCTTCCCCACCAGCCCTGTTCCTTCCTCACCATACCTCTTCAAGACTGCATCTTTGCCCATGCTATATCTTCAGCCTGAGTTGTGCCCCTGTCCTCAAACTCCTTCACCTTAGATGTCCCTGCTTAGCTCTTGAGTTCCACCTGGGGTAACACCTCCTGGCTGGGCTGCCTTTTGGGGCTCCCCAAGCAGGCTTAATTGCTCTGTTTTCCCATAGAAATCTGTTTGTTTCCACTCGATTCCTTTCCTGGCTGTTACACTCACTCTTCTACTGTGATTTATCTGTTTACCTGTGTCCCCAGTTACACTGCCAGCTCTCCTTGAGGAGAGCAACCGGGCTTTTCATGTCAGATGAATAATGAATACAGTTGGATACAGTGAAAAAAGCAGTAACAGCAGCTATGAAATAATTCATGAAAAACAATAGCAGAGCCAAAAGGGCACTGCTCTTAATGTCAAGCGATCCTGAGTTCGAATGTTGGTTGTCATTAGCTAGCTTTGTGACACTGTAAATATTTTCATATTTTTACTATGGAAACTTTCAAACATAAGCAAATGTAGAGAGAACCCTCTGATGAACCCACATGGGCCCAGCCCCCAACTACAATAGTCGGCTCATGGTTTCTTGTAATGCCCCACCTTCCATTCCTATCCCTGGATTTTTTTTCAAAGCAAATCCCAGACAATGTATCATTCCACATAGAATTATTTCAATAAGAACATTAAACTTTTAATTGATTGCCAACTCAATAGGAACCACGTGCGAAAAAGAGCTGGCAATGGGTTAGGGTTATGGGGAGGCCGTTTTAAAGCAAGCCCTGAAGGATGAATATAGATTTTGGCAAAGCTCTTTTGTAAATGGGAAGCTGTAAGTCATTTGTGCTGCACGGGGTTGGCAGGTTGTTTTTGCTCGAACAGGGGTCAGGGTGGGGAGTGGGTACGGGAAGGAAAACCTAGGTGTGGAACAGATGGAGGGGGCAGCCCCTTGATGCTTTAGAGGCAGCCTTTTAGGTGGGGAGGGGGTGCATAAGCTGGGGAATCTTTTAGTTTTAGTTAACACTGTGTTCCTTTGAAGGTCTGCACTCACAATGGTGACACAGGGCTGAGGACAGTAGTAGTCTTGATTTAGTGCCCTTCAACTGTCTTCCCAAGTACTTTCCTTGTTAACTGATTTCTCCTTAAACAGGGAAAGAAATTGCCACAGGACCTTTAAAGAAACTGGTTCCCTTACCAACCATCAGGCTTTAGTTGGGGACAAATGGGAACTCAGTTTTCCAGGCTCAGCCCTACACTGAGATGACCCTGCAACTGTGCATTTTATCCCTCTGAGTTTAATCCTTATTATGAATAACAGAGCAAAGCTTTGTTATTCACAAGAGTGGATTTCTGCTGCTGGGAGAATGAGCTGCAGTCTTATTCGTAAGGTGCCTTCTGATGCAATGAGGTCTTCTGAATTGTGCATAAATAGACGCTATTGTTCAGGCATTCGGAGGTAAGGCTTAAATTGCTCCGGAAGTTCCAATCTGACTCCAGGTATCTTTGTTTGCCTGATCCCTCTTTTTTTTTCCTTCCCGAGGCCACAAGTAGTAGTTTTCTCCATATTGCTTTAGCGACCTGCCTCTTCATCATGTCCTAAAACTAGGGCACAACCAACCAATCCTTTTTCTGGAGACTTTTCTGCCTTGAGAAGGAGGAATTTCTTCTGGGTCCAAAAAAATAGAATGGAAAATAAAAGTATGTCCAAATATAACCAGGATATCCCCCAGAAATGGAGCCTTTAGGAATGTGGTAAAGAAATAATTTTGCTTCTGATTAAGATTTTTTTAAGCTAGGAGAAACAGAAGCATAAAATGGAGAGAGCCTATTAATTGATTGTTGCCCTGAATCTCTGAGGAGGACGGGATACTTTCGGATCTCTGAAGAAGAGCTGATTATTTGTGTAAGTTTCAAAGCTCACACACCCCAGTTCCCCAGCACAATAAGCCTTTCTGGGTCCTTGACGTGGCGGATGTGAAACTTTGTCTTCAAGACCGCAGAGAGAAGTCTCCTTTCTTTGAAGGTGTTTATTTTCTGAAAATTTGACCTGGGATTCCAGCTAACACATTGCTGTTTTCTTTTTTAATTTCTTTTTCTTCTTCTTTTTTTTTTTCCTTCCCCTTGTAATGAGATCTTTTAAGATCTACTCTCTTAGCAACTCTCAAATGTACAATAGAGTATTGTCCACTGCAGTCTCCATGCCAGCTCATTATATTCCCAAGGCTCACTTGTCTCTTCGCATTGCTTCTCTGGAAAGGCATACTGAAAAGTGGGCTTACTCTGGGTGCTTTCTTTTCCTTTCGGTCACCTCGGTCTATGTGTGTCCCTGACTGTCTGCCTGCCTGTGGTTCTTCCACTCAGAGCAAAGTGATTTTTGTCATCTGGAACCAGGTGCTCCCAGCTTCCCTAACCTGCGGGCGGGGGTACAAGGCTCCTTCAGGACCCAGGAAGCTGCCCTTTGTAGGTGCTTCATGTGTGCTTTATTCAGGTCTCCATCTTTGGAATCTTACCTCCATTTCTCCCCTCCACTGGGCCTGTCTAGAGCCACTGGTCTACTCTCCTCTTTTGTGGCTCTGTGATTATAGTCCTTTCCGTGGGATAAGATCTTCTAGTGCAAAGTCCTTTCTCACCATCCACAGACACAATCACCAGTAGGCTGTGTTTACTGAACTGCAAAGGTGGGTACACCATCTCCTTCAAGTGCTAACACTTTTATCTCTGCTGCTCCCCCTTCTCACCTGTGCATTGTCACCTAAGCAATTAAAACCATTTGGTTATACTTCTTTGATTTGCACTGACCTTCTAAGGGGTGTCCATGTTGATAGAGCAAAGACACTTCTCTTGCCTTTTCTCCTCCGCCATATTGGAGTTTGGAAAGGCTTGGGGTTTGGAAGAAGTTAAAAGTGACCCAGAGAATTGCTTTTGATGACGCTGATATACACATCTTTTGAAGCCTTAGACTGGGTATTGTCAATTTAATTTGGAGTATGTTGGCTTGTTGCATTCTAATCACCTATTTTGAAACCTTGCTGAGGACCTATGATTATTTGTTAAACTGCCATTGGAATAAACATAACACTCTTCTTTGATGGGAAAAGAACTTTTTAAAGAAAGTAATAAGCATACCTCTACATTTTCTTGACAGATAGCAAAGAAAAAAAAATCTTCCTGTCTTTACCTTGACAAGACATCTAACATCGCTGGGAGGTTTTGCTTTCATGAGAACTTCAGCATTATAGTCTAGAAATCTCAGGCTCAACAACTTTCTCTGTTTTGGGGTGGGGAAAAGGGATGATGAAATAGTTTTCTATACTTACTAAAATCGTCAAATATGAAAGCTAATTCATCTCCTTTAAAAGGTTAGTCTTTTGATATATGAATCACAATTGATGCTAAAAGGAAAGTGTTAGAAACATAAACTTTTTCTCTAATGGTTCAGATTTTGAATATTTTAATTACCTAACTTTATCTTTCTGGCAGTGGGGTTGTACAGCAGCAAGTGATTACCAACAATTAAAATAAACAACAAGTCACCTATGACAACACTTACACTCACAGAAAACGCAATTAAAATCACACTTTATTATTTTTTTCTTGACTTAGAAGTAAATTTTGGATCAGTTTCATGATTTTTGTGGTATTTTTCCAAATTACGAACTTGGGATATTTGGACACTGAGCTGTGTGAATGCTAAATGTGTTTTCTTCCCTTTGCTATTAGTTAGATATTTAAGAACTTAATTTATGAAGAAATAGCCACCTAAACGTGGGCCAAAGACCCACAGTCCTGTATCCTTCCTCAAACAAAATACTGCACAAGAGATTTAAAAAAAAATTTTGGTGTTATATATAAAAATTTACATTTTAACCTTTTTAAAGTATACAGTTCAGTGACATTAAGTACATACATGATGCTGTGTTACCATCACCACTATGCATTTCCAGAACTTCTTCAGCATCCCAACCAGAAACTGTCAAACACTAACTCCCTATGCCCATTCCCCCCAGACCCTGTCAACCATCATTCTACTTTCTGTCCCTATGAATTTGACTCTTTTAGGATCTCATATAGGTGGAATCGCATAGTATTTGTCCTTTTGTCTCTGGATTATTTCATTGAGGTTCATCCATGTGGTAGCGTATGTCAGAATTCATTCCTTTTCAAGGCTGAGTAATATTCCATTGCATGTATGTACCACATTCTCTTTATCCATTCATCTGTTGCTCAGTGCACAGGAGAATTTTAAAATTTTATTATTTAGTTTACTATCCCCCTTAAAAATATCCAAAAAATTAAAAAAAAACATTTTTTTAAATTAAAAAAATAATAATAAAATTTTATTCTTGCTCTCATCACATACATACACATACAAGAGTAACTGTGTGAAGAGATGTGTTAATTGGCTTGACTGTAGTAATCATTTCACTGTGTATATGTATACCCAATCATCGTCTCATACATCTTAAGTATGTATAATTTTTATTTTAGAAAGTTAGAATAGTATAAAAATTTTATTTATAATATGTGCCATTTGGAATCTTTCCTCCAAATTTCCTGCTATTATTTCACTTGGGGGTCATTTTTTTGAGCCCTACATGCTGCTAGGTGCTGAGAACCCAGGGATAAGTGAGCTCTATCCTGCATGCAGGGAACTTCTTGTCTGGCCAGGTAAACAGACAAGGAAATTGGGTCCCTGGCTTTGCAGGTGGCCACCCAAGCCGAAGGCAGAGGGGAAGGTGGGTGACTCACTGTTGGAGAAGGGTTACATTCGCTGTGGGTGAAGGTGGGGGCGGAGCTAAGGAATGAAGGCCTCTAGGTCATGTTCTAAGTTCTTTTACCCAAAAGGGTAAATAGATGTGAGCAGAATTAAAGTTCATGTACAGAAAGAGAATTTGTTATATCTCAATACTTCACCTCTAGGCATGATTTTTTGTAAATTATTTTCAAGTTTTACTATCAAAGACACTTCTTTCCCCTAAAATAATAGAGCACAACTTTAACTTATTTGGCCTCTAAATAGACAGGAGTTTGTATCTGATTTGACCAACTTTCAAGCAATATTACTGTATTGCTGGACAACACTTTCAAAATCTGGCCTATGCATTATGTTCCCATTTGTATATACAAAGAATACAATTAATTTGTCTATGGTGTAAGAATAGAGTGTAGAATTTGGATCTTTGGCGTTTAGCCCTATATTTCCTAATATCCTGTATGTAACAAGTGTGATTTTTTCTTTTTTCTTTTTTTGGCCTCTCCATGTGTTAGCCATTTTGGGGGCATTGGGAAGGTCAGAGAAGGTAGGTCTCCAGGGTACCGATTTGCACAGTATGTTGTAGACAGGATTGTAGAACTAATGTGCATTTGGATGGTTGTGGATGAGCTGAGGGGAATGGATGGAATCTGACCCCATCTACCCTTAACTTGAGGGAGCAGACTAGTACCCATATGAGCAATATGAGAATTTCAAAGGCAGCTAAAGCATGCACCTTGCTTTGTAGACATCAGATTCTATCCGGTCTAAATTGCCTCTGTTATGTTCTGCATTATGCTCTCCAATCCATATTATCTGTCCCATCTTTGATCACCATCTTTGGCATGTTTGTTTTATAATCTCTAACTCTTTATACAATCTGTTGGCAGTCTGCTAGGAACAAACTGACAATTAGAACAGCAGCAGAAGAAAAGGCATTTTCTTAATGTCTTTGCAGGGATGACAGGAAAGGTAGACTCTAATTAGCCTTTTAAATCTTGAGCCCTAACTTCTTGCTAGTTATGTGAGTCCATTTGACTCTTAACTCAGTGCAGTGGTTTCAGTGACCATCTTTTTGCTCAGGATTCCCCAAGCCACAGCTTCAACCCCAGACTTTTTCCAGTTTTGCAACTGTATGCTGGATATTTGTACTTGAATATCCTGGCAGCACCTGAGAATCAACCCAAAATAGTATTTCTGCAGCCTCCTTCCCCCAAACCTGCTTCTGCTCCTGTGATCCTTAATTGTTTTAGTGACACCACCCTCTCCTCTGTCGTTGTCTTCCTCCTGTTTCCCACCACCTCAGTGGAAACTAAATAGTTGGTTCTATGTTCCTACTATCTCTTCGATCCAACTTCTACCCAAAATGCTTTCATTTATATCTTTTACCTAGACATGGCCTCTTGCTTTTTCCCCTTGTTTCTAAGTCATCTTCTTTTCACTTTGTCTCCAGAGTTAGCTTTCTAAAACTCAAATGTGATAGTCACTTACCTCCTTAAAATTCTTTAATGACTTCCCATGACCTATGAGATAAAGTACCAAGTAATTACCAACCTCCTGTTTTCTCACTTACCCTCCTCTCTAAGTGCAGCCTGCCCTTTGGTACCATATATTTCTTTTCCTTCCTAAATACCACTTAAGTTTTCATGCCTTCCTGCCTTTGCACACTGTTAAATCCCTGTCTCAGCTTAATGTCCATTATCACAATATTAGCTCAAACTTTCTCTTCTGAAGCCTTCCCTACCCTTTCCTCCACCTCCAGCAGATAGCTGCCCCTTCGCTGCTGTACTTTTGTTTTCAAAAGCTTTATTGTGGTATAATTTGCATACCATGAATTCACCTATTTTAAGTGTACTGACGAGTTTTAGTAAACCCATACATTTGTGCAACCACCACCACAATTCAGTTTTAGAACTTTCCATCACCCCCCAAATCCCCTCATGCTTGTTAGTCATCAGTCCTAGCTCTCACCCCAATCCCAGGCAATCACTGATCTGCTTTCTGTCTCTAGTTTGTCTTTTCTAGACATTTCATTTAAAATCATACAATAAGCAGTCTTTTGAGACTGGCTTCTCTCACTCAGCATACTGTTTTTGAGTTCATCCATGTTGTTGAGTGTATCATAGTTGGTTCTTTTTTTAATTGCTGGGTAGTATTCCATTGTGTGGATATACTACATTTTGTTTACCCAGTTACCAGTTGATGGACATTTGGGCTGTTTCCCATTGGGTGCTATTATGAAAATACTGCTATGATCATTTTTATACGAGTCTTGGTATGGATGCATGTTTCCGTTCTTGGGTAAATACTTAGGAGTTGAATTTCTGGGTCATATGTTAAGTGTATGTTTAAACTTTCTAAGAAACTGCCAGGGTGTTTTCCAAAGTAGCTGATGCATTTTATATTTTATATTCCAACCAGTAATATATAAGTGTTTTGGTTTCTCCACATCCTCAACAATACTTGGTATTTTCTGTCCTTTTGACTATAGGTATTTTAATGGGTGTGTGGTGATATCTCACTGTGGTTTTCACTCGCATTTCCTGTAGTCTTTGGAACTGCTTTCTATTATAGAATGTGTTCTATTGTATTGATATACATCTTCCAATCTGTGAGCTAAACTGGGGCTGATCCATCTAGCAGAGTGCCATTGGGCGGGGTACATGGTAAATACTTAGGGTTTGTTAAGTGAACGAATGAACAAAGCCATACTTAGGATGAGTGGCCAATTCTCAGTTATGTTTGGTAACAGAAAACACCGATAAGTTAACTTCAGAAATGATATAAAAGTCAAATCTCTTCCCCTGAACAAAATTTTGCCAGTTTCTCAAAAGCAATAACCTTGACTAAACTAACTCTTCCTTCCTTCCTTCCTTCCTTCCTTCCTTCCTTCCTTCCTTCCTTCCTTCCTTCCTTCCTTCCTTCCTTTCTTTCTTTCTTTCTTTCTTTCTTTCTTTCTTTCTTTCTTTCTTTCTTTCTTTCTTTCTTTCTTTCTTTCTTTTTTGCTCATCTCTTGGTAGGAGGTAATGGATAAAATATATAGACATAGCAGGAGAAAGAGAAAAGAAACTCACTCTCTAAATGACTAAAAGCTTGCGGAACAGCTTGGGAGAGTCATTTGGGTTCTTGGTTACTCCAAGGCTCAGGTGTGGGGATTCTGCTAATGCTGTGACTGCCTGCCCCTTCTCTCCACTCGCTTTTCTATGTCAATTTGAGCAGGAGTCTGCAGACATTTTCTGTAAAGAGTCATATAGTAAATACGTTAGGCTTTGTGGGCCAAGAAACAACCTCAAGACATTATGTAGGTGCTTATATAATGAGAGACTAAACAAATTTCCACAAATTTTTATTGATGAAATTCAACACAGCATAATAATAACAATTGGGTACAATTTTCTATAATACAGGTCTACTAATGAGAAGAATGAACT
The DNA here is from genome assembly GCF_036321535.1 of Camelus dromedarius. NCBI lineage: Eukaryota > Metazoa > Chordata > Mammalia > Artiodactyla > Camelidae > Camelus > Camelus dromedarius. The sequence goes on from NC_087451.1 coordinate 38,886,832, forward strand.
ACTTTTTGGGAGGATAACATTTTGCTTAGTTGGAGTTCAGAGTCAGTGTTTCCTGTCATCATGGTGGAATCAGGGCCTCTCTCTCCAACAAAGCTTGCCTGAAACCCTGTGGTCTTCCATCCTGAGAATTCACCAGAATGCTGGCTGCGTTTGCCCTCATAGTGGTGGAGAACTTTCACATGGGGGAAGCAAGTTAAGAGCTTAAGCTCTGGGGTAGGTCTCCTTGGGTTTGAATTTCCAGCAAAGGCTCAGTAACAATGACATCTTTGACTGCTTACCTAAACCAATCTAGAAGCTTCTGTTCCTTCATCTATAAAATGAGTAATAGTACCTACTTCACAGGGTTGTTGTGAAGATTAAATACAAAGACATAGTACAAATATTGTTCTTCTTTTGATTTTTTTCCAACTACTTTAAAATGTAAAACCATTCTTAACTCGCAGGCAGTACAAAATGGGTGGCAGGATGGATTTGGCCTGCAGGATGTAGTTTGTGGACCCCTGTGTTAGAGTATAAACTGGAATTATTGCCACTTACTTTAGAATTAATGGTTGCTTTTCTCCTAATTGCAAAGCACCATATGTTCACTGCAGAAAACTTGGAAAACAGAGAAAAGCACCATTAAACAAGAGTCATTCATAATCTCTACTATCCAGAAATGTTTCATTGGTGGTCCATTGTCTCTGTACATATATAAACATATATATTTTAGTAAGAGCAAGCTCATATTAAGCATACTGCTTTGTATCTTTTTTTCACTTATTAATATATAATTGTCATTAATAATCTTCTATAGCCTGAATTTTAATGACTGCATACTGTTCTGTTATACAGATGCATTGCAATTTACTAAAGCAATTCCCAACAACATTAAAGTTGTTTTGAATTTTTCATCATTAGACATAACTTGGCTGTAAACTAGTACATACATGTTTGTGCACATCTCTGATTAGTTCCTTGGGATAAATTACAAGAATGCAATCACTGGGAATCTACATTTTTGAAGCTTTGGTGTGTCTTGCAAAATTGTCCTCTAGGAAAGATGTATAGTTTATACCCTCCCAAGTGGTATGGAAGGACATTGTCATTTACTGTGCTCTTATATTTCTGCTAGGTTATTTGACATCTAGATTTAAACAGTGAAAACATTTTTATTTTTGAAACAATTCAAATGGACTAGAATGTACAGACAGTAATGAAGCTTGCACCTATGTCCCCACCAGAAGGATTACACTACTCTTAACATTTTGCTCTACTTGCTTGTGTTATTTAAGAAAAACATGTTATAGATTCAAAAATAAGTCTATTATTTCATCCCATTCTACCAGTGAGAATTAGATCTCAGTGATGAGATCAGTCAATCTCCAAAAGGTTAAGAAATTGTGTAAGTAGTAAGAGTAACAGTGGTTTTACTTACTGGCGAAGTGAGTAAGAGGTTATTTACAAGAACCTCTTGTAAATAGCACATGGCTCATTTTAAAAAATCGAGTCTGAGTTTTTAAACCAGCTGTTTTAGTCTGTTTGCGTTTATAGTAACTGTTGTTATTTTAAATGATTTCTCTTATTTCATGTTTTCTGTTTCCAATACTTTTCCTTTGCTTTCTTTTTCTCCTTTCCAGTCTCTTACTGAAGGAGTTTTATCAGTCACTCCCTTTCCCCTTCTACTGGCTTTGTTACCCTTAAATGTGTGCACTTTGAAAGCAGTCTAAAATTAACTTCAATCATCCCTCCTACTAGTTTATTTTCTTTTTATTTAGTTTAAATTTTTCCTTATTTTTGGTATTTGAGATAGCCTTTGATATTCTGCTATTTAACTATAGTGTGTATAGATTTATTTTGATTTATTCTGCTCAGAACTTGCTATTATTCTCTACATGGAGGGTTCCTGGCTTTTACAGTTTTGGAAAATCCTTGACTATTATCTTTTAAAATATTGCTCTCCTTCACTTCAGCAGCCATGAAAATGTACCTCTCAGATCTCCTGCGGTAGGAAGCATAGTTGAGTGACCCCAGATGCCATGTCTCAGGATTCACTTAAAAGCCATGCTTCCCCTGGGCTGTTCCCAGTTGATGGCTGAGTAAGACATGGGTAGTAGTGCTAGCCCATTCCTGCAGGATGTAGGACTCCTTTAATGCATGACTTTGACTCAGGGACTCCCTATCCACGGAACCAGAACTTTCTTAGAACTGTGCTTCACTCTGAGTCTTATCTTATTCAACACTCCTTTTCCCCTTCTCCTTTCATAGACACACCTGCATCATGGTCTGAAACTTCTCCTTATCTACTTCTGCTTTTCCCAGTATCCTTCCTTGGCATCAGCTTATTGGAGGAGCTAAACTAACAATGTCTCTATTTGCATCATGTGGATCTTGCATTAAATGCATACAGATAGTATCATCGTACTCCCTATTCCAGGAGCTTTTCTTCCCTGTCCTTTTATCTCTCTGATGCCCTGTAGTGAGTTCCTCAAATATGTCTTCCAATTTGCTTAATCCTCTCTTCCTTTATGTCTACTCTATTTAATGTATATGCTGACTTTTTAATTTTGCTGATTATAATATTCATTTCTAGAATGTGGCTTATTTTCAAATCTATTTTTCATATTTTTCTCATGGTTTTATTTCCTACTTTTATGTCTTTTATAGTTTTAAACACAATGTATTTTGTATTCTCTTTTTCAGATTATAATTTTATTATCCCAAGTTCCTGGAACTCTAACAATCTTGTTTGTTTTGTTTACTATTTTCTGCTCATGGTGTATTGTAATTTTAAATTTTCTTATAAGCTGATCTTGAGTGGGGCTTATTTTTGTGTGTGGGGGGAATCTCATGTGGCCTGATAACAAGGCCCCACAAGGACAACTTGCATGGCTTCATCTAGAGATCTCAGAAGTATCACTTGCTTGGTGCCAACATTTATGCTAATTTCTTAGTTTGGAACTTTTTGGATCACTCTGCTCAAGGCTCAGACCTGGATATCCATATTTCAGAGGAGAGTTTTTCTGTATTGTTTTGTTTTGTTTTGTTTTGTTTTGTTTTGTTTTCATTCAGAGCCCAGGGACACATAAAATGGGTTTTGGACCCATTTTTCTAGAGGATGAGTTTTTGCCCCCCGTCTTCACCTAGAAAACCACCCTTTGAGGATTCTGCCTCGCGTCAAAGGTTTTAGTTCCAACTCTGTCTCATGGCAGCTCAAGGTTTCACCTCCTTTATCCACTTGGATCTTAAAATGCAAGTCTGTAAGTTACCAAAGCAGTCTCAGAATCCACTCACATGCTTTTATTCCATTTACCCCTTTCCTTTTCAGGTTACATTTTACCCAGCATCCTTAAGTGTTTGTAGTGGGAGTTTTCTCACATTGTCTTAATCTGCTGCCATGTTGCTGCACCAGAAGTCCCATTTACCATATTCAGCTCTGTGCTTCAGGGCTTCTCAGGGCACCAGTTCTTAAGCAGTATCATTAGTGAAACTCATAAACTCACCCATTGTTACAAGAGCCAAGTGCTTGAGATCCTGTTCAGACTGTAGATATATAGTATCTCCTGAGGGGCTTGGAAAGAAAGCTACCTTTATTTTCCAACCCATGGTAACTTCATTGGTAAATCTAGGAAGTGCTGTAAGATTTTGCATATGGAACTGATGCTTAGAAGACAATGACATTGCATCATCATCATCATTATTATTATTTCTTTTACTGTACTGGCCTAGGAACAGAACTCTTCTGTTTTCCTCCCTTCTTTCTCCCAGCTTTCCTAACATCCTTCTCAATTTGTCCTTTGTCAACAGGGCAGAAAAGAGGTTGAAGTGATGTATGGGGATAATCCACTGTGCACTGCTAAAAAGATAAACTTAAATGAAGTGATTTATTACCTGTGGCAGGTATTCTGCCCCCAGAATTGTCTGTCAAAGTGAGCGCTCATTGATTTTACATACCTTCTCTGTCAGCCTCTGGATTGCCACTGTTCATTAGAAGTGGATAAACGGTTTATGGGGCCAGGATGTTCTCCCAGCCTGGGCACTCTGTTGCAGGGGTTAGCCTTTATATGTGTTCTAGGGCTCAGAACTCTTGTATTCTCTAACTTTAAACTATGTATATGAGAAGAGCAAATGCCACCAGTACTTCAGATTAATTCAAATTAGAAGTAAAACATTCTGTATCCCCATTTTGAAAATGCTTCTAGAATCTTCCGACTTGAGTCAGCTAGATAATAGGTCCCAACAGAACAGCACAGGGTAATATACAGCTGCAGGGGCAGTGCCTAAGTCAGTCTGGTCTGTGTTAGAAGAAAGATACTCCATATCCTGTGGGTACTAATGAAATAGGGAGTTTCCTTTCACTTAAGGGGACCACACGCAAATCACACAGGACCTGACTTTCCTGTTTTTCTCCAAACCCATCCCTTTGTGTTGGAGAGTGACAAGCAAAATCTTTTTTCCAGCAACCACAGTGCAGCCTTGGGAGTCAGGATCAGTGTCCCGGAGCTTCAGCAATGTCCAGATGTTGAAGAGGCGGTCTTAAAAATCTTAGAATTTTGAACTTGCATGGACCTTAGACCATTTAATCTAGTGTTCTAATTGTAGATGAGGAATCCAAAGCCACAAACTATGTTAATAAGAACTAGTCAGTTACACAACCAGCATTCAACCTGGTCCCTGGAATTCCTGCCCATCACTGTCCCCTGGGGGCTTCTCTTCCACTTCTTGCCTGAGTAGCGTTCCATTTGCTTTCACAACATACCACTTGAACTTAGAGATAACTGAGATAACTACTGTTGGCAACTCCCATCACTGAGGTTCATTTTTTTGGTCCTTTGATAAGGAAGAGAGTTCTGTTTATTATGAGTTGGGAGGAGGGAGCTCAGGTACAATTTTGCTTTTACTTTTCTTTTTTCTATTTTTTTCCTGTTACATGCTTAAGTATAGTGACCTGGACAAGAACACCACATTGCAGGCACTTTCCAAATGCACATTGTGCTGGAAAAAAGACTGCATTTATGTAATTGGGGTGGAGCCAGGGAAATTATTTACATGATGTAATGGTGTTTTCTAAATGGCAAATTTTGGGGAAAAAAGCTTAGTTGGATCACTAAATAATTATAAACAAATACATAGGTTGTATTTATAGATGCACACATGTATATTTGTAATATACCGATCATGGTTAGCATTTGTATTTTTTAAAACCGTAAGCATTCTGTACTAATTTGGACTTATAAATGCCTTTGCATAGCAAGTAGCAGTTTATAGTAGCTAAAGAGAGAGGAAAACTAATAGTATTTCTGTTTTTGTACCTCTGATAGGCAGGTAGGGAGAACTGAAAGCTTGATTTGGGTTAGTTGGGTTTTTTTTTAATGCTTATTTACAATACTGGTTAATCACTTTCTTAATTGAATTTGTGGCATATATTTCCATAATATGAATTTGTGGCAATATTGATTCAGCTTTCCCTGAGCCCATACTACCAGTTCTTACAAGTTAACCAGGATGTTGTCTTCATGCTATAATGATTTTGTAATTCACATAGTGCTTTGGAGGTTGGAGGAAGCAAATTCAGCCTCCAGAAGTCCTTAATTTAGAGTCAAGAAGCATCACTGATACCAGGAGAGGCTAGCTGAATGTGTATTTGGTGGTATAAGGGAAAAGATATTTTGTGTTCAGATAAGTAGAGAAAAAAATGTGTAGACCCACATTATATTCATTTTCTTCCCTGTGTTCCCTTGTGGCCTGATTATTCATCTGGCTGAGATGTAAGATCTTTTGAGCTTCTAACATAATAGTTATTCATAAAGGCATTTAGGCTGATGGCTTTCTTAGAACGTCCTGCTGTTCAGGATGGACTTCATCTATATTTCAATGAATTTCTAAATGGGGGAAACAGAACATTTTTTCTTTGATTAATTCATTCGTTTTTTTAGTCCTTAAGGACCCATATGCTGGTGAACTCCAAAAGCAAGTCAGTAAAGGAAGAATGGTAAATTGGAATTGGAACCGTGAACTGGCCCCATAAAACTCTTTGAACACTGCCCTAAATTCAACATCTGAAATATAATGGACCAGGCAGAGATTTATGAAAGCTAACTTAAAATTGCACCAAAGAAGCACATTTATGAGCCATATAAAGTTCATGGGCTGTTTTAGATCACTCTTTTACAACCCTCTGGCTTTTAACCTACTTTGCCCAAGAGTCAAGTACTTGAGTCAGGTACAACTAGTTTTGTTATGCTTTCACTTCTTGGACTATTCACTGGGAATATGCCCTCTGGAACTAGGATTTTAAGATTTTATGTTACTGGATATACACCTGCCTTAGACTGGTCTCCGGAGGTCAACACTAAGATGAGAATGGGGCGGGGCGGTGATCCTAGGAAGACCCAAGAGGAGCACAGGGCAGTGAGAAAGGGGAAGGAGGAAAGGTCATAGAGTGTATGTAAAGGAGAGAGCTTCCAACTGATCCTGTATGGAGGAAATAGCCTTGAAAACCACCAAGGAAAGATGATCTGTGCCATGGTTCTAGTACCAGTGTGAATCCTATTTTTTAAGTACCTCATTGAAACAAACTTGATGGCTGACATAACTCTTTCTTGCCTTATAAGTGATCTGTGAGACTGGACTTAGCAGTGTTGAGTTTTTCCCTCATCATTTCCCTTGAGTATATGGTGACCAGGAACTAGCAAAATCAGCCTTTTGTTGTAGGATTTTTTTAGGAGATGGGTCAGATACCCAGGTATGGGAGAGTACCTCCTTCTGATGACCTTTCTCCAATCTGAATAAGGAAGAACTGGGACATCAGCTTTCTCTCTGGTGTTTGGGGCATTGGCGGGCTTCGGTCTGAGTCTTCTCTGCCTAGTGGTCCTCAAGGGAGTGCTGGAGTCCTTGACCTGGAAATTCTCTTCCCAGGATCTACCCAAGACTCCCAAAACTTCAAGGAAGCTTAATTCCCATTGTCTTGGGTCAGGTTCTTTAGAAGTCAAGAAATTCTCATGGAGATGATGTATGGCCTCGGGGGTGGAGGTGGGGAGAGTGGCAGGGCAGGGGTTGGGGGGAGTTGAGTGTTAGCTGGGTTCCTGGGGAGCTCTGTCTCCTCTTACCTGAGGGCTGGTCGGCCTTTTGTTCTCTTCTCCCATGTCAGCTATTGATTAGTTGTAAGCTTCCCTCAGGGCAGGCATAACCTTCCAGGTGGAGAAGCTCCCATAGGTCAAAGATAATTTTATGGAGTAGAGGGGCAGATGGGACCCATTAGCAGTTGACACTTAAAAGGATGCAGGCAGGGCACTCTGGCATTGCCCAGTGAAGAGAATAGGACCAGGCATTGGCCCATTTCTTACTCATCCCCTTTAACACAAATCACCACTCCTCCAAGTGACCCTCTTCAAAGTGCCCGTTTGCCCTCCAAATTCGGTGTCCTTGGTCCACTCTCTTGAGAAACTCCATTCCTGGACACAGGAAAGGAGAATGAGATGCCCATGCCTTCTGGCACCTGGCACCTATTGCTTTAGCTGGACCCCACTGGGGGTTTTCTGGCTCCACGAGGAGTGGTGGTCCCTGGTGCTGGTGGGAGGTAGGGTGGGAGGTGATGAAGGGCTTAATCCTGATCCGTCTTTCAACCACTTTCTTCCAGAGTCAACTCATGGCAAATAGTTTTCAGCAGTGAATATTAATTTTATGCCCCAAACAATCCAACAGCCAACCCAATTTTATAAGGAATAAAAGAATATTTTCCTCCTATTAACAGGGCTTTGACTCTACTTTTTGCAAAATAAAAACCTGGCATTCTTGTGCTGAGGACCACGTGATTCTTTACTGATCCTGCATTTGTTACCATTTTAGCTAAAAAGGGCTCTGAGGCGGCCAGGGTTTTTTGGTTTTGGTTTTGGTTTTTGTTTTTTTTTCTGACTTCAGATTTCTTTCTCAGTACAAGTTGAGGGGGGGGGTAGGTGTGGACGGGTGAGAGAACTTTCAGTTGTACCTGTTTCATATTTACTGTGGCCCAGAGCGACTGGGGTCTTACCTTCACGGATGTTGTTGGTGGGGCTTTTGAAGTAGCCCCGGTCAGTGATTGAATGGCTGTTGCAAAATTCTGAATTTGGGAACCAAGTACTGTTCTCTCGCTACACCAGCATGTCCCTTAAGGCAGGTAATGAGGTTTGCTTTGCCTGCGCCCCAACAAGATTTGCTTTACAAGATATTGTCATTCAGGGTAAACGCTAAGCTCTCTACCTCTGCATCCGAGTCACCTGCCAGCCACTCCCAGGTGTGTGATGCTTTTGGATATTGTGTCCAAATATCTCCATGGGGGGAGGGTATACCTCAAGTGGTAGAGCGCATGCTTAGCATGCAGAGGTCCTGGGTTCAATCCCCAGTACCTCTTCTTAAAAAAATTAAATAAATAAACCTAATTACCTCCCCCGACCAAAACAAAAAACAGTTAAAAAAAATTAAAAGAATAAGCAAAAAAAAAAAAAAAAAGAAAGAAAAACAAACAAATACCTCCATGACCTCTAAGAATAAAACTGCCAAAGAGGTCATCCCAATATTCTAGAAAGCTGTCCGTGGGATATGAGTCATTAAATCCAGCCCACATTCAAGGGAGGGAAGTAAGCTCTACCCAACAGAGGGAGGAGTATCAAAAAAAAAAAGGGTTGTTTAGGTGTGCTAAAACCACCATAGTAATTAATAAATGCTTTTGGAGGGATGGCTTGAGGCTCTGCAAGTATCCTGTTTCTCTTTTAAAACCTTTCCGCATTCACTGGTGGATGTTTCCTGCAGCCGTGATTGCTGCAGCGTTCTGCTAGTGATTTTCTGTTTCTTTCATTCCTCCTATGTTTATTACTTGGGATTCTTCTGTGAGGAACTTTTGTCCCTCTCTGGCATTTATTTATTTATCCAATTGTTTGTTTATGTCCGTATGGACTCAACAGATAATTTATTTTATTCTCTGGGTAAGAGGCATTTTTAAAAGGGGAAAATGGCCTCTCTGAATCAGGTAGGGGGGAGGTGGTGAGAAAGAGGAGGGCCATGGTGGAGGGAGTGAAGTTCCTGAGAAGGCGGGCAAGAATGATGTCCAGAAGAGGGGGTTGGAGCTTGACAAAAACAAGGAACACTCTGTTCTCAAAAACAGGGATGAAGAATGCTTAAGAGGGTCGATTTTGATGCCAGGAGGGAGTTCCCATTAATTAGCTTTTGTCTTCTTGGTCAGGATTATTTTTTGTGACGACAGTCGGAAATTGACTTGGAATTTAAATTTTCTTGGCGAAAATTTCTGGCCTCTAGAGTAGGCTTTCTTGAACCACGGCACTCCTGACGTTTGGCCTGGATCATTCTTTGCTGTGAGGGGCTGCCCTGTGCATTGTAGGGTGTTTCACGGTATCCCTGGCCTCCAGCCCCTAGATGCCAGTAGTGTGACCATCAGAATGTCTCCTCTGCCACCAAGTAGGAGGCAATGCCACCAAATATCCCCTGGAAAACAAAACCACCCCTGGCTGAGGACCACTGATCTCAAATAACATACACCGTGCTAGCCATCCACACAATTCCTGACCATTACTTTTGAAAGACTAAGACAATGACATTCACCTGAGTTCCTGCACAAAGAAATAAGCCACCCTGGTGTGAACATCAATGTGGCCACAGTTGCTAAGGGGTGGGGGGTTGTTGGAAACAGCTTGTCAATGAAAATAATCAATAAACATTCAATAATAAGAATAGAAAAGAATTTTATTTGAGCCAAACTCAGCACTAGCCTGGAAGCCCGCTTCCCAGATTACTCTGAGAAACTGCTCCAGAGAAGCATGGTTTTCAGCACAGTTTTATATCTCATCAGATCAAACAACATTAGGTGGGGAGGGTATAGCCCAAGTGGTAGAATGCATGCTTAGCATACACAAGGCCCTGGGTTCAATCCCCAGTACCTTCTCCAAAAAATAAATAAATAAATCTAATTACCTTCCCCTCGTAAATAAATAAGTAAATAAAAGAACAAAGAATATTAAACAAGTCAGGGATGCACTTCTTCAAGTTTTCAAAAAAAAAAAAAAAAAACAGACAAGCACATACAATACGGCCTTGGCACTTGGGATGGGAGCCTTATCAAAGGAGGACCAGCAACCCAGGGAGAGGGACATTTAATCTTTTGTTTTTAACAGTTTAACATGGATATTCTTTACTTCCAGTCAATGTTCCCTTTTCTCTAATAATTAAAGCACATGTACAATGTATGTTTGATAGGCCACAAACAGGCTACTTTAGTTAGCGTAAGATTCGAGTTAACCCCTGCATAAGCCACAATGACTTCCCTGTATCTCAGCATGTGAACATCTCTTTTATCAAGCCAGTGGTGTTCGCAGCACAGAAACCTGACAAGTCAAGAAGAAATGAAGTCTGGTTCTCAGAGGGTCTTTGTTCTGGAAAGTGTTGCTGTGGTTATAGCCTTGCCTTACGGTGATGGGTTGTTTTACCTTCTATGTAGTTTCTGTGTGGGTTTGAGAAGCGACTTTATTGTGATGTCAGCTGGGGACAGAGAAACTCTTCTCACAGGTGAGTTTCTGAAAGCCTATTTGTTCTAAGTCCAACATGACACTAACCTCCCTTGGGTACACATCAGTTGCTCGTAAAGTTGTTTCCCAAGTGAGCCAGGGATGTTGGGGACTCTTACTCCTTTACAACTCTCGTTTTATTATCCAAAGACATCTGCATTTTGACCTTTTTTTTTTTAATCTTCAGTTAGTTTTTCACAAGACACTGCATTTCAAACATAGCAAACATAACAAAGATAAAGGAACAAGGCCAAGGCCGATGCTGAAACGACCTTGCACAACTGCTGATGCCATCTGTTGGTGGCTGGCAGGACTGATGCCCTTTGAAGCCTTGTTTATTGCACAGAAAGTTGAAAATTGGCAGCAGAGGATCTTCCTTGCACCCAGGGAGCTCGGGATTGGCAGGATAGGGGAGGAGTAGAAGCGGTGGGTCGTGTGGGTTTGCTTTGAAGATCCAGCACCAGTCATCAGTGGGCGCCAGGAAACTATATTTAAAATAATTTTAGGAGAATTTTTCAAGGTACCCGGCTGGGATGCCACTGGGACCCCAAACCCATTTATGAATTGATTGTCATTGAAGAAAGAATCCCAATGCATCGGGCTTTGGGGAGTTAACAGAACAACAAGGAGATCGCAACCGAAAATCAGTGTGTTCCAGAGTTAGGATGCAGCTGATATATGTGCAATTTGATTAGTCAGAAACACTATTAACTCCTCATTCTAATCGAGGAAACTAAGACTTGATCAGAATAATATCTATTTTATCCTCTCTCAAAGTGCTTTCAAATACTGTACACTTATTTCTATACCAGTCCATTTTGGCCAGCGTATCCCCCTTTTCTGATACCAAACTGAGACTCCTAGAGATTATGTTTCCTGGGTCCGCATATCTAGTTAATAATGAGAGCCAGAATTAGTCCAGCCAAGGGGTTCTTAACCCGGGTTGCACATAAGAATCACCTGGGAAATAAAAAATTTCAGTGGTTGGTTGTATATACTGATTTAATTGAGCAGGGGAAGGGCTGGGTCATGGATTTCCCTTTCAGAACTTTAGTGGTTCTAACGTGTTGCCTGGGTTGAACTGCTACAACTCAGTAGACCAGCAGCAGAGCATTTGGAAGCGTGTTGGAAATGCAGAATCTCAGGCCCCATCTCAGACCCTCTCAGTCAGTATCTGCATTGTAACCAGATTCCGAGGTGATTCCTGTACCCGGTGAAGTTTGGAAACACTGGGGGTTGCCTGTGAGGCAAGGTTCCCTGAGCTGCCCATTGGTATCTCCACTGGGACTCCAGTTTTTATTCATTTATTTAAATTTTAAAATTAATTTTATTTTACTTTTTAATTGAAGGATAGTCGATTTATAATATTGTGTTAATTTCTGGTATACAGCATAGTGATACATTCATACATATATATATTCTTTTTCATTATAAGCCATTATAAGATATTGAATACAGTTCCCTGTGCTATCCAGTAGGAAGGACCTTGTTTCCAGTTTTTATTTTATTTTTACTATTCAGATAGCATTCAACGATTGGGTGGCCTCTATCGAAGGCCCTGGCTTCCCTCTACCCTGTGAGTACCACGCCTCCTAGATTGAGAACCCAAGTGCTCCCCTCTGACCCCTTAAAGTCTTGCTCAGTGCTCACAGTTAGAGCACGTTTCCATAATCTCCAACTTCTGGGTGCGTCATAGTGTCATCACGAAGTCTTGGTGCCTCCAGGCTGTTCCTATTAAGAGTGATGGCACCCCTATTAGCCAGTGATGAAAGGTTCACCTTGTGTTCAGCCCCTAAGACTCACTTTACCTCTAGCTTAGAGACTGCTTGTTTGTATTGGAAAGGAAGGAGGCAGTGCCTTTTTTCCCCCTAAAGAGAAGGTATTCAGTTAATGTTTGTTTTTTGAATATTTGAATAAAATTAAGGCTGTATGGGCATCTGGAAAGCTTTTGACATTACAAACAGGCTTCATCCATCCCAGCTGGACATGGGTTTCCGTTGAGGGACCTCTTACCCAGCAAATCCATCCGTTGTCTTTCTAAAAGAGATCTTTCTCAGTTTATGTCTTCAAATTCAGTGCTATTTGAGTGATCTTTTCTAAATCTGTAGTTGCATTTTGGGTAGTGCATAAAAGAGACACAGAAGTCCCTGTTCAGCCTCTTTCTGGGAAACTGAGAGCCTTGGCTTCTTTTCCACCCGTCCTCTGCCTTTTTTAACAACAAACCCCCTTTGATGCAGGGCCATTCTGAGCCGGGCAGAGCCAGCCATTTCTCTCCTCCAAGCTCCCGCTCATCTTCCAACCTTCTTCCCCACAGGAACAAAACAACAACAACAACAAACAAAACTGGGAAAAAACAAGGGAGATTTGTCCCCATTTGTGAGATCCCTTGAAAGGGTGTTACTGAAAAAGGATTCAAAAGTGCGTGGAGGGTTTCTGTACCTCTCTTTTTCTGGAAGCCTTGGGAGGTCTCAGTGCATCCGATCTGGAGAGACCGGAGTACTTGTTTCTGAACAGAAGCCATTCATTAGTGGCCACTAGCAAGAAGACCTTGCCAGTTGCTTGTCATGCCTGTGAATTCAGAGGTTTTGAAAAGACCCCAAACTGGGCTTGTGGCTTTCTTCAGTCTGGTTGGGTTTTTTTTTTTTTTTTTTTTTTTCCTTCCTCCTCTGGCCGCTCTGTTCTCTGCCCAGTGTTTCTCCTCTGTTGCCCACAGCAACCCCAGCAGTTTGTACTGGAGTGGGGGGAGCAGGAGGCCAGGTTACCTGGGAGTCAGTTCATCAGAGCCACACAAAGGAATAGGTTTCTCTGAAAATCGCCCGATTCAGACCACCCTCCGCGGTTCCCCTACTTTGCCTTTCCAGAGAGGCCTGTTTCTTCTGGTCCCTGAGAAACCTGGTTACCAGACACCCAAGGCCCCACCTCTGGAGGCATCTGTTTACCAACAGTGCTTCGTAAACTAACACATTTCCTTTCTGCTCACACTCTCCATCCACACACATATTCTGTAGTCTCTTTTACCGTGGAGGGTGTTACTGAATCTCATATCACTCTCCTTGTGCAGAGAGACAGACTGGGGGAGGGAATTAGCCAGCGTCAACCTGTGTAGAATAGGCAGCCAGGCTGGAAGGTTTTTCTCTTTTGCTTTTTACCACAAGAAAGCACTTTGTCGAGAGGAAGTGCCAGTGTCATCATGGAAATAAATGATCAGGCGGTGGCAGCCGGATGAACTGGGCCTTCCTTAATTTGGGGGGAACTCTTCCATTAATATATCTAAATCTCAGTATCCAAATGAGCATAGGAGGACTTGATCTGGGATACTTCTTCTTGAGATTCTCTTGTACCTCGATTAGTAACCTTCCTTCCCCTTTGAATACCACAACGCTCCCTCGAACCCAGGGAAGAAGTGGGTAGAATGCTGAAAAAGGCCAAATCAGGAGGATGGTTTTTCTGAAGGAGAGAAAAAAAATAAATTTGGAAACACGAACTAGTGTTCTTCATTTATATCCTGCCTCCTGATCCCTTAGTGTACCAGCTCCTTTAAATTCCGAGGACTGGCGGGCTCTTTGAATATTTGTCAATGACGAGTGAAGTAAGGGTTGAGTAAAGGCATTTTCTTCTGCAATGTTCATTTCTATCTCCATGGTATGCCTCAGTACTTTTCTTTAATTAATGCTGTTTATGCTCACTGATGAATAATTCAGAGTCATACAAGCAACAGATGTCAGAGGATTCAGAATGACTTTCTCTGAATTATTTATTATTTCCAAAAAAGTAACAGGTTTGTTGAACACGTAATTGGCAACACAGATGTAGATCAAGGTTTGTCAGCAGGAAACAAGGTCTACTACTGTTTTCCCTTTTGTGCCTGTTACTAGCCAGGACCGCATTGTACAGGGGGAGTTTGCCCTATCCCACTGCACAGGGAGTCATTTGTTCATCCCGGGTGCTGAGTAGGGAGCTGGACCTTGTTTGGTTTTTCTGGTTGTCTATGGGTGACAAAAAGTGAATAGCAGTTCATTCAAAAATATAGTTAAATAAAGGTAGCCTTGCAAATACCTATCATACATAATGACTTAATGTAAGTCCCCAGAAAGAGGGAACATCTTTGTTTGCAAAGATATGCTGAGAACAGAGACCTAGGGGAAAAAAAAATCCCTGATGGATACGTAAAGGTTTGTGTACAAAAATGTTCTCCAGAGTGTTGTTTGTAACAGAATTTTTAAAAGAAAAATATGCAAGTGTCCAACAATGAAAAACTAGTTGAATAAATTTTGATAAATCCAAGCAATAGAGTATTATATAGCCATTAAAATTAAATTATGCATTTTTGATATAGAAAATATTAATATATTAGATAGAATATAATATTAAATGAGAGAGGCTGTAAACCAGTATGGTTTTATTTCTGTAGAAAAATATGTGTATGTAGTTTTTCCATAGATGTGGAGGAAAATCAGGAAGGAACTATCCCAAAATGTTAATAATTAGTTAGCTGTAGAAGGATCCAGGTTACTTTTCTTTTAATTCTCATATTTTCTCATCCTTCCCACTATAAAAATGCATGCATTAGCTGCTAAGAAGTCCACAGTATTGAGACTAATGAATTTCTCTCTCATTTAGCAGTTTGAGGTAGGTGTTCCACATATGCAGAAGGCTCTGTTACATTCAGATATGCACAGACCCAGGTTCCTAACATCCCATAGCTCCTCCATTCCCCAAGGCCTTGTCATCTTGTACATAGTCAAGGCTGGATGCTATCAAGGAGGAAGAGGGGGCATGGAAGAAACCCTCATCCCAAAGTCGCACACATCACTTCAGCTCACGGTCCTTGGCAGGTGTACAGTCACATGGCTACACCCAACTGCCAACCACAGGGCAGGCAGGGAGCAAAATCCTGGTAGGCATCTATATGACCAGCTACAATGCTACAGAGGATGGAGAAAATGAATTTTGCTGGGGAGCTTTCAGTCTCCACTAAATGTATTACCTGTATAATAAAAAATATATATAAAAATTTTCTAAAGAGATAGAGTTTTGGATCAGATGTGTTCGGAGGACACTTCCTTTAGGAATTAAGCATACAGAGGAAGCATAAAATTTGGACACTGCCTTCAAGGGATTTACAGTCCGGTAGAGTGGCTGGACCAATGACAGTTCAGTCATATATGCAAAGGGCCAAAAGAGTAGCCAGATAAATGCAGAGGAGAAAATTGGCTAGGATCATGGAACATGGCTTAGGTGAATTTGAAAAGCTTGCAATTCTTCTTCATTGTATCTTTGGAAGAAATAAAACATCGTGTTTTGTAACATTTTAGAGTAGCATGATCTCCCTTTATACCACAGAGGAATCACATTTTCCTATTGACCTAACAATAATTTAAGGCTCTACTTGATCTTCAGTTACCTGTTGTTTGTTGTAATTCTTTGTTCAACCTGTAGTGATCTGTAACATAAAATATTTTAGAGGGGCTACAATTTAAACAAAACTCTTGACAATCATTTATCAGTTATTTTTAAAATAAACTTAAAAATACATAGTTTTAAAGTTTTTAAATAAGGTTATCTGGAGTAGGGTACTTCTAGACCTGTTTGGAAGACAAACCAGAAGTATACTATGGAAAAAGGGTTTTTTCCTCTTGGATAAAACTTTTGCTATCTTTGATTTATTTTTCATAATCATACAATACATTACCTCCTTCACAGTAGGATCAAATTTTGCAAATCTTTTGCCTAGCATCATTAGGCTAGTAAAACTGAAAACACACACACACACACACACACACACACACACACCTTCCAGAAGTCAAATGGTGGATTTTAGTGTCTTCTTTAGTCCACACCAAATATGATCCCTTAAGACATGCTAGAATCCAAATGCCTGTGATTTGGTATTTCCCTGGTAGTCCATGAGATGCAACAAAATGTTTGAAGGGGGACAGTATGAATGACTTGAAAATTGCTGTTTTGCAAATTGTACTTATTCTAGTAATAAAGATTTCTATAGCTGGAAAGAACTTTAAAAATTGAGTGATCCAGTTGCCTTATTTTGCAGATGAGGAACTGAAATGCAGACAGGTCAAGTCACTTGCTGAGGTCATGTAGTTTCTTTGTGGCAAATTTCAGAACCATGGCTTTGACTCTCAGTCCTCAGGTCCCTTGTCCCATACCACACCATGCTTCTCTTTCTGTTTTGCCTCTGGGGATTGCCAGCTTCCCACCAGTGACAGGAACCTCAGGTAGAAACTCCACTGAGGAGAGAGCAATACTTTCACAGCCCCTGACCTGTGGGAGTGATGGGTTGGCACTGAAGTGGGAGTGAGGGCACCATCTTTATACCCCAGTTCTTCCAGTCCTTTTCTGGATGCTTTGTCTATAGAACATCTGCAGAGATGTTCTTGCTTCATATTAATAAACATTTTGGGGGAGAAATTGGACTTGCAGCCAATTTTGTAAGAAGTTTCCTTACCAAAACATCTCTAGATAAAGAATTTCACAGTTTCTCATTTTAAAAAAAAAACATTATTTAAGAGCACTGAGAGTTGAAATCTCATAGTGACAACAAAAATAAAATATTTCCTACTTATTATAAAGTAGTCAAAGAGCTGAAAAGCCATACTGTCTTTTAAAATCATTTTCTTATCCTTTTTTGATCAACATTAAGATAAATTGTCCCTTTGGGTGGGGGTGTGATTCTGATTTAATCAGTATGAATGTTTTGGAAAATGTTTGATGACCTATAGGTTTGTTGATTTCAAAGACTACAGATCCATTTATCCATCTATCCATCACCTACTATCTATCTGAGAGCAGAATGGGAGATGGGAAGTTTCCAGGAAAGTACCAACAGCTTTGATTGGTGGGTAGACTGGGAGGACTTAGAACTTTATACTATGGTTTTTCTACTTGAAAAGCATATAGATTTTAATTTTCAAAGTGTAGCTCTATTTATTTCTGAAGAGGCACTATAATGTAGCCGACACTGCTGATTGTTATGCAATAGCCATTCCCCCTTCATCCCTGTTAAGCCATTTCTTTATTCTGTTTCCTTGCCTGAAACACAGACCTGATACCCAGCTCAGGAAATGCCTGTGTGATAGATACTTGTGTTAGTTTCCACTCTCTAGCTTTGCCTAATTAGATTTCTCTTCAACTTGAGATCATTTATAGCCAACTTTTTCCAGATTAAAACATAAGCCTTGGTTGAACTATCTCGTCATTCTAAATTTGGGACCATCTTGACTTTATATGAAAGAATTCATCTTTAGTTCATTTACCACATAAAGTGGCTTAATCCTCTAGGGGCTGCTGTCATTGTTAATTTACATCTGACCCTGTTCTGAAAAAAAAAAAATTTAATGCAGTGGAACCCTAATTTCGAACTTGTCGGTTCTTGCTTTGCCTATTAGTCTGGACCTGTATAAATTGGTCCAATTCCCTAAGAAATCAGACTAAAGACTTTGATAAAAACTTCAGATGCCACGCTAAGTACCAAGACTACTTTTGACTCTTTGTTTCAATGAAGGTGGTTACAATGAGTATTCCCATCTTACAAATAGGGAAATAGAGGCTCAGAGAGACCCGGCGACTTACCTAAGGTGGGTGGAGTGTAGCCACCGGGTTCTCACTCCTAACCACTTGGCCAGACTGTTTGTGTGTGTGCGTGTGTGTGTTTCCTGGTGCTCAGGCTAATGGGAGCATGTGTCACAGGCACAGTGGGAAATGTGTGGAGCATGCTGGGAAGTGTCTGGATTTTCATCTGGATTTGTGTGTTTTGTGATAGGGTATCTGCCAGACCACGTGCCTGGGACTCAGCAATGGCTGCAGCTGATGGGAGTTTCTATGGGAGAAGAACAGACTTGCCAAGTCAGTCTGGCATGTCAGGAATTGAGGACGTTGGAAGTACAGAAAAAACATTATTAAAGATGACTCTTAAGATGTCAAGAGGGAAAAAAATGACTTCTTGGGTCAGAAAACTGAAAGCTATCACATTCTGTGAGCCATGCGCTTAAGAAATGGCTTCTCAAGGGTGGCTTAAATGCATTAGATTAGTCTGCAATGTGGATTAAGAGACTGTGGGATTTAATAACTTGTGTATTAAAGAATGGCCCTGCAAATGTTACTCTGCCATAAAAACATAACCACTCTAACTGAATTTAGAAGCAGTATTAAAATTACTCTTTTGGTGATGCTTCCTAGATGTATTAAATAAAATACCAAAAGTCAAAATTGATTAAACTGAAATTTCAGAATGTGAGAGTTATTAAGCACTAAATTTTGTTGCTAGAGGTTTTTATTTTATTTTTTTCTGAAGTGTATTAAGAAATTTCTCCCTTTAAATAATTTATGGTCATTCCACTGTTTCAGTGTGCCAAAAAAAATGTTCTCAGAGCCTTAGCAGTGTTTCGGAACACAGTATATTATCTTAATGTTGGGCTGTATATATAATGAACACTCAATATATATTAATGGTGGTATTTCAAGAGCTGGATTCTCCTTATGGGCAAAGAAAGGAATAGACTATTAAGTTAAATATGCTGCCAGGGGAGAGTGTAGCTCAAGCGGCAGAGCGCATGCTTAGCATGCATGAGGTCCTGGGTTCAATCCCTGGCACCTCCTCTAAAAATAAATAAGTAAACTTAATTACCTCCCCTGCCAAAACTAAATAAATAAACAAAATAAAACAAAACAGAAGCTAAATACATTGCTTAGTGTGCCTTTAAGGAATAACAGTGGAAAAATACACCTTTTCTTCCTTCTCCCGTGGCACTATGTAGTTTAGCTAGCCTTATGTCTGGGCACAAATACCTTCTGGTAAGATGATATTGATCTGGGATGGTACCAGTGTCTAGCTGGGATGCTGCTGTCCACATACTCTGTGGACCACTTCATGGTTCCAGAGTTCATGGACTCCAGAAAGCCTTGTGAAAATCAGGAAGCATCAGTGGCAGTTATAAACAAGAGGGTCGTTTCCTTTCCATCCAAGCTCGGGTATCTTTTCCTTTCCATCCATGGGGCAAACATGAGGCTGAGGGAAGGCAGAGAGTTTACGTTTATGTGTCTGGATTCAGACACCCAGGAATCTAGATCCCCTCTTGCTCTTCAGGCTGTGTCCTGGAGTCCCCAGAGTGGCATGTTCTATGTTAAGGAGTATTGTGGAATTTATTCATGAATATCTGTATGAAAAAAAAACCCATAAAATAGGGGCACTGGTTAGAGCTTATCACGAACGAGTCGTACTGTTAAGTTAGGTTTCCTTTCCCTCCATGGATGAGAACCTCTCCCCTTTTCTGTTGTTGCTCAGATTCAGAGAAATTTGTTTTATTTAGCAAAACTTTATGCCAAAGAAACGAGTGAGCATTTCACTGTGTCTGAGCTCAGGAGAAGGATGTCCAAGTACTTCATCCAACTTCCATTGAGCGATTGGCTTCTGGCAGAATTGTTAATTTGCAAACTCTTAAGAAAGCGGAAAGTTTACATCTTTATAGCTGCCAAACTTTGAGCTTCCTGGTGAATCACTGGGACAGACTTTCTAGGTCAAGTGTAAGTGGTGTTCTGGGGCTGCTGGTCCAGGGCTGGGGAAACAGGACAATATTTTTTAGATGCCTGGCCAGAGCTCAAACACATGGGCTTGGGTACCAGCCTCTAGGGCTAAGTGATTTCCCCTAAAAAACATCTTCCAAGTCAGCCCTTGCACAGGATCATCACAGACTGAAGGAAAGGGTTAGGGCCACTGATCAGAGAGGAGTTGCAGGCTTTTTCTTTATCTGTGGCAGAGGTGTTAGTCAGGGGAAAGCTTCTTCACTTGAAAGCTTTGGATTATGGAGCAGCTCAAAAAGAGCCATTGCTGATGGAATTTTATCCTTGTTGAAGTTTTTCTTTGTCCCTAGAATACTAAGCAAAAAGGAAGGAAAAGATGAAAAATAAGCCCCTCTTTCACAATACATTTGAGTCAACCTATCAAAGAGAAAGCCAGAGATTTCTCAACGAACAAATAAATGGCATTACTGCATCAGGGAATTAGAAAAAGGCTCCTTGATAAAGTTATTTGGGAACTACTCATCAGTTGGCTCGCCAGAGGCATGGAGCACATCGGAATTCACCTCGTCTTGTTTGGAAGCTGGCAGCTCGGTGGTTATATAACATGAAACGCAAGGCCTGCCAGTCGGCCCTCCGTGTGCCCCTGGGGAAGTTGTGAGGCTCTATAACTCTTTGTCGAGTCAGCCAGTCCTGCCAGATAGATTTCAGTGGCCTGGGGTATGTTGGGAACAGACCTCAGACCGCAGTTTTACAGATGACACGTCTACCTCTGGGATTTTGTTCTCAATAACCTCCACCAACACCAGAGAGAAGTAAATGAGGGGCACTCATTGGGCACCCCCTGACTTTTTTAAAATTGTTTTTAAAGTCATGGTAAAATACGTGTAACAAAATTGACCATCCTAACCATTTTTTAATTGTCCAGTTCAGTGGCATGAAGTACATTCACATCGTTGTGCTACTATCACCACCATTCATCCAAGTTTTCATTTTGCAAAACTGAAATTCTGTACCCATTAAACAGTAATTCTCCACTTCCTCCCCTCCCTGCCCCCTCACCAGCCCCTGGCAACCACCATTCTCCTCCCTGTCACTATGAATTTGACTACTCTTGGGACCTCATATAAGTGGGATCAAACAGTATTTGTCCTGTGACTGGCTTATTTCATTTGGCATAACGTCTTCAAAGTTCATCCATGTGGTAGCTTGTGTCAGAATGCCCCCTCCTTTTTCAGGTTGAGTAATATTCCATTGTATGAATAGACTACACTTCGTTTATCCTTTCCTCTGTCAATGGGTGGATGGATTGCTTCTACCTTTCGGCTATTGTGAATAGTGTTGCTATGAACACAGGTGTACAAATATCTCTTTAAGTCCCTGATTTCCAGGCTTTTGGACATGTATCAAATGTGGAATTGCTGGATCATATGATAATGTGCTGCTTTTTAAAAAGGGAAAGTATCATAACTGTACAACTCCTGTGATGAGACTATGAGTCCTGATTGTTTGTTCTGTCCCCCTTTTCTTGAGTTGTAGCCCACATGCCTCCGTGGCCCCAGGCTGAGATTGCTGGTGTAGACCTTCTCAAGTTGACTGTACATCTGATTAGCCCACTAACGCACAGAGGATAACAAAGTACATTGAAGATCATGTCATATAAACGACTCCTCCCTCCTCATCTCCTTTTTCTTTTTTTTCCTTTTTCTTCTTTTGAAAACTATGGTGTTGGTCTCTACACAGCTGCTTTGGCCTAAACTCCAGTAAATCAGCGGCACCCAGGTTGGCTACACATCAGTCAGCTGTTTGCTTAGTGCCACCCAAACCGCACCTCTAGAGATTCCGATTGAATTAGTTTGAGGTCTGACTTGGGCATGAGGGGGTTGGGAAAGCCCCCAGGTGAGTCTGCTGTGCAGCCAGGGTTTTAAGGCACCAGGTAAATGACTGAATATAAGTGAAAAATTTCTCCACTCCTTTCTTTCTGTCTTCTTTTTTGGTTATTTCTTTAGAACACATCTGCAGATTTGTAAATCTCAACCCCAATTTTAAAGACTTAGTAGACTTTTTTTATTTTTTATTTTTTTTTAATTAATGAGGCTGCATGGTATAATTTTGGAACCAAGAGTGAGGAGACCTGGGCCGTACACTTGTGCATGTCATTATCTAGCCGGGATGTTGAATTAGTTAACTTGTTGGGATCACAGGTTTTTTGTTTTTTGTTTTTTTAAATCTCGGCTTGAAAATTAGAATATGGATTGGCAAACCAGCTAGAAGAATGAAATTAAAGAGTTTTTTTTTTAACGTCCCCTCTAGCTGTAACATGCCATGACTCTGAATGAACAAGTGGAAATGATGGAGAGTGAGACAGGCTTGCATTGTAGTTCCCTGAGTGTGAACTGCGTCGTGTTCTAGTGGTAATGAGCAGGAGGGTAAAGAACCTCCCCACAGGGTGCTGCTGGGACTTCTGCTGTCCCAGAAGCAGCCTCAGGGCAGTTCTGATCAGTTCCTAAAAGGATACAAAATAAAGATCTCCAAGGAGCTGTAGTTAATCAGAAAATAGGAATGTCATACCAGGTAGACTGTGAGAGAGTATTGGGGCTTTTTAAGTGATGGAGGGACCATAGCAAGACTCTGGTCCAGTGGAGCAGTGCATTAGAGGCCCCTGTCTCCATGAAAATTGTCACCTCCTTGCCACCATCCACCTTGTGCCACATGCTGTTTAAATTAAAATTTCTCCTTTGAAATTCCTTTAAAGTTTATACTAATTTCTCTCCTCCTCTGATCCTGTTTGAGGAATGTGAATGGCTCAGGTTTTTATGTTTGTTTTTTCCTCTCTCTCCATAAACACAGCTAATGTTGAATTATGGCGCCAGGAGCTATTAGTGTAGAAAAGCCGAGAAAGCAGTCCTCCCCTGGACACCTCCTGGCATGGAATTTTACTTCCATGGTGACTTCTTAGGCCCATGGGAAAGTGAGGAGGCAGCCTCCTGGGGGTGGCCAGCTCAGCCTCTGGACCTGGGAGCCAGAGCCAGCCCCATAGTGTGTGGCCGTCAGGATGACGCAGAGAGGCGTGTGAACGCAGCCGGCTGCTGCAGCTGGTGCACTGGACTCTGGGCAGCGTGTTCCCAGGAACCCTGAGGACACTGAGGACGGACAGTGACGTAACCCAGATCCACCAGATGTGGGAGCCAGCGTGAGTCACGCTGGACAATTCATTAAGAAATGTTTTCTGGGTCATCTGGGCAAGGAGCACTGGCTGCTTCCCCTGCCATCTGAAGTTGGAGGCACCCAAGTCCACACACCAGGAATCCCCAAGTTCACTAACATCTGTCTAAAATTATAGCCTGGTTCTCTGAGCTGACACGGTGCAGAGCCCAGACTCTCTGATGGTCCCCGGGCTGTAATTTGTTAAAGATTTCACCACTTTGGGTCATGGAGGGTTGATGAAGGGGGATCAGTTAATCAAAACATACATGAAAGTTGCCATGAGGTTTCTGTACATAAGACCAGAAATGGAATGGGAGGTTGTGAAAAGCCAAAAACTCTGTGGACATTGCGGCCAATGAAATAGCAGGGATTGTGGTCTTTTTTGTTGTTCTTAGATGTGTGCAGGATGCCCCATGTGTATAACAAATGTACTTCTGAGAAGTTGTAAGCTGCTTTAAAAAAAAAATCCTTGTGGATATATAACGTACAATCAGAAAAATGCATGCATGCCTCACTGGTAAAAATTTCACACCCAGGTAATTGTAGTGGGTTGAACAAGGGCCCCCCAAAAGAGATGTCCTGCAGACTCTGTGAGTGTGTCTCATTTGGAATGGGGTGTTTGTTATTTAAGGATCTTGAGATGAGATCATCCTGGATTACCTGAGTGATCCCTAAATCCAGTGACAAGTGTCCTTATAAGAAATAGAAGAGGAGAAGAGGCCACGGAGCAGAAGGCCACAGAAAGATGGAGATGGAGATTGGAAAGATACAGCCACAAGGAACAGCTGGAGCCACCAGAAGCTGGAAAAGGCAAGGCACCGATTGTCCCCTAGAGCCTTCAGAGGGAACCTGTCCTTGCTGACACCTTGATTTCTGACTTCTGGCTTCCAGACTGTGAGAGAATAAATTTCTGTTGTGTTAAGCAAATCAAATTTGTAGTAATTTAATATGGAAACTAAAACAATAACCAATACCCAGATCAAGAAACAGGGTATTCATGCTTCATTCCTGTCTTCTCATCACCCCAAGATAACCACTGTCCTGACTTCTGACACCATAGATATAGGTTTTATGCCCCTGGAACTTAATTAAATGGAATCATATAGCATGTGGTCTTCTGTGTCAGACTTCTTCCACAAAGCACTGTATTTGTGAGATGTGTACTACTGTTGAGTGTTTGATCATTCCCATTACTGGGTTCCATGGGGTGAATGTGCCACAGTTTGCTTTTTCTTCTCCTTTTGGGGACATTTGAGTGTTTTCCTGTTTGGAGTTATTACAAATAGGGCTTTTATGAAACATATTGTATATTTTGCTGGATGTATTCTCAGGAGTTGAATTATATGTTTCACTTTAGTAGATATTGCCAGTTTTCCAATTAATATAAAAAATATCCAATCATATTTGGGATCCTTTTGTTAAATGGAGAATCCAATGGTGAATTCAATAGCTGTTCTTTAATGTAGATCTTTTATAAGGTCCAGCTGTTGGACACAGGGTTTTCTTAAAACAAGACAAGTCCTACCTAAGCAAGTTCCTTAGGTAGGAACTCTGAATTCACAATGAGGAATGCTCCGTGTCTCAGAAGAACCTGTTACAGAGCTGGCAAGTGTTAGAGCACCCTGGTTTCTGGGAATCAGAGAGGCTGGGCTACTGACTGAATTCTAAATAGTCTTAATCCATCACTGGAAAGATGAATGGCCCAGCTGTAGTATTTTGCACCTCAAGCCCCAGAAACAAATTTGCAGTCTTTTAAGAGCTCCAGTTTCAACTCTCCTTTCCAGCGTTCAGGTTTCCATGTTCTATAACTTAGGAAGCAATCAAATGATATGCAGTCGTTCTAAATATCCTGCTTTGATAAGTATGTGGAAAAAGTACTGGTAGAGCAGAGTAAACTAGATTAAAATTCAGGGTCCCCAGCTGTCTAACGTGGAGGCTGTTTCTAATTTGCCTGGTGCCTCTAGATCCTTGTGGAAACAGAGGAGCGTGGGTTTGACCTTGAAATACTGAAATGGGGGTTGGAAAAGGGAGGGAGGTGTGGTGGCAGCAACCTAGCCATCATTGTAAAAGATGCCTGTTTTCTTACCACAACAGCAATGCATCTTCTTTGCAGACTGAGAAAAATACAGGTCTACCAGAAAATGCCCACAACCCTGACACCCAGAGTTAACCAGTCTTGAATGTTTTTGCATATACACTGCACGTATAAACCTTCCTTCCTGTGCAAACATTTATTTCTGCAGTTAACAAAATATTTATTGAATGCTTGCCATGTGCCAGTCCCTAGGGATAAAGCATGAATGAACCAGACTAAAGCCCCTGTCTGCATGGAGTACGTTGAACCTCTTTCCATGGCAAAGGATATCCTTATATAACTTTTATAGATTTATCAATGAACAAAACCTAAGCCCAACCTCTGCCCTTAAGAAGACTGCCATTATCAGCAGTTAGCCTGCTTGCCCTGTCCCTAGGATCAATTTACTTTGTGTTAAATCAAATTGATTGTAGTAAGTCAAAATTTGGAAAATAAAAGAGCCTTTGTTGGAGCAAGACTTACCATTGGATGAATTTGCCCCAGCATCTTTTATTATACAAGTTGTACTTTGGCATCTTCTAGAAAATTTTTTTTTCTTTCTCTTATTTATTTGCTCTTCCAGTTTTATTGAGATATAATTGACATACAACACTGTATACGTTTAAGGTGAATAGCATAATGATTTGACTTACGTATATTTTGAATATTTTCTGCTTCTTGAGGAATGGCCTTCACCTCCTTTAGACTCTTGAATTTCTAGAAGTGAGTATTTCCAGTGTATCCCAGGTTCATTAACCATGTCACACTCACTAAAGTTATTCTCAGTCTTGCTAGCTTTGGCATCTCTGACTATTATTTCTCAAGCTCTGTCCCCAAGGGAAAAAATAATAATCTTTGTTTCCAGGATAAAAGGGTTCCATGCTCAAATAAATTTGGGACATGGTAGGGTAAATAAAGTCACTATGTCTTATGATAAATGACTTTTCAGAACCTATACTACGCCCTGGAATAGTCTCTCTGGAAAAGAGATCTTCGTTTATTCATTTAACTACAATCTATTTATTGCACATCCATGTGCCAGGACCTGGGGTTACACTAGTGGAGAGGACAGACAGGTTCTCTCTTTTCATATTCTAAGTGGTTGAAACAGCTGCAAATATGTAAATCCATACATGAAATAAATAAGTAATTTCTGATAGTGATAAAAGCTCATAAAACAGTAAAACAAGATGACATGGTAGAGTGGAAATAGAGTGTTTTCACTTTGGGAAATATTGCTTTTGATAGATAACTGTAGTTTTGTGCATTTTACCTCTTCTTTCTGGCTTACCATTAGTTTTACTGTTACTCAGTATGTTTAAAATAACTGCGCCTCGGTCAGCTGCTATTTTAGCATGACTAGTTCACTGTTGGAAATACAGGCATGTATGACTCAATGCTGATGTTCTCAGTGACCAATAACGAGGCACTGGGCTGGAGTTAGGCTCAGAGCTGGTGGCCATTACCAGTTAATAGCTATAACAGATGCTGTTGGTGCCCTGCCCATGTTCCTTCATCTTTACCAATTCAATGCACATGGGCCTGACTTCTGACTTCTAGCACCTGCATTTCTTTGCGTGAAGATTTTTCTGGCCTATAGGTCATTTTGCTGCCCATGAAGCTATGCTTCCCCAGAGCAGCCCAACCAATGACTGACAGGAGCTGGTATATAAATACCCCAGCTCTCTCACCCTTTGGGGTGGGTAAATCTAAGGGGTGCATCTATGTGGTTTTGCAGGTTTCACCAATGCAGTTCAGCTCAGTTGCCCAGAATGGTAACTGGCTTGAAACATACCATTTATTGCTTGTCTTCCCTTCCCTGTATTACTTCCCCTTTCTCTTCACCTCCCAAATAAGCCACTTGCACTTGAGTTGTTTTCCAGCATCTGCTGCTGGGGGAACCCACACTAAGCACTATAGCCTGAGTCAGAATCAAATCTATGACCTTGAATTCCACTCTCAGTCATTAGTCTGATAGATGATGGGTCATGTCATTTAGCTGGTCAAGACAAATGAAAAAAGAGAAGACAATCTAATAACATCATCTACAACATGAAGGGGAAATCCACTCAACTCTAGAATGATGTAGCCCATTTTCAGTGGCTGTCTTGACCAATGCCTTGAGCAACTGTACATTGCACACTTGATACGTAATTGAATGTGAGTCAGCAGTTTATAACTACATGTTAGTCAACATAAACTCTGCTTTAAGAAAGTCAGAATGATGTCTTAGATAACAGCTGTCTACTTTCCGTTTAGACATTTGATTGAACTGGCACATCGTAATTCTGATTTTAAAAAAAAGTGATGGCTAAGTACGTCTGGATTTTAGCTCAGGTTGTTTTAGATAACCTGAAGATTAGACATTTCTCTCGCTTGGCATCCTGTTATACTAAAATAATGAGATAAAATAGAAAAAGTTTGACATTATTACTAATACAGTAGATCTTAATAATTAGTCACATTTCCTTTCTTGGAAAGGAAACATCTATCAAAAGTCAAATAGTGAAAGTTTATATTTTACTTCTTAGGCCTCAAGAAATGCTCATAAAAGATAAAATGGTTTATGGATTTAGACTGCAAACTTGAAATTGTAAAGACAGCATTGATGGGGATATAATTTTCTCAACCGGGAGGTTGACATCCTAGTATTGTCACCTAGATGGAATTCCAGAATATTACTTCCATTTTGACAACAAAATCATATTTTAAGAAACCTAGCCTATTTTAATAGTCTCATTTCTAGTGTTTTTGAAAAGCTGTCAGTTACTGTTTGTTGCTGTTCTTCAAATGTTTCTAGTACACTCTCCTTCTGAATGTACAGAGAACTGTGTTCATGGCTGGGTGAGGCCACATGACTAGTTCTGACCAATGAGCCTTAACTGGGATGACATATTGCCGCATTCAGCATTTGCTTGCTGGTGTAGGTCCTCCAAAGTTCTCTCTATTCCGCTTTTGTGTGGTGACCAGCAAAATTCAAGGTGGCGACTGCTCTGTCAGCCTGGGTCCCTGAGTGACAAGGAGGATCAGAGTAGCCCTCTTGACTTGCTTGAGCAAGAAGTAAACACTTTGGCTGTTTTGAGCCATGGAGATCTTGGGGTTCTTTGTTACCACAGCATAAAAGGCCAGTCCTGACGGATACAGCTATAGATGTAACATATACAGCAAATTATAGGGTGCAAAGTTTTAGCTAATTCTATAATGTTGTCGCAGTGACATTAATAAAGAGGTTTTTGTGGTTGCTTTTTAAAAAAACTGAACACATAAAGTCAGCATTTAAAAGGTACCATAGAAATAAATGTTGTTGGATATGGGCAGTTGATTTGTATCGGCTATCTTTTATTTGATCATTTCCCATTCCTTATGCTTAGGATTTTGGAAATTCTGAAATACAGATGAATTTCTAGTGTTGCTGAGAATTGGATTCTGAGAAGAAAATGTTGCAGGAATTATAGAGAGCATTTTTGGAATAGTGCCAAGCATAATACTTGTCCTTAGAGAAAAAAATGCCAGAGAGCACAACTTGAAATTTGGGGTCAGGTTGGAAAGGACAACTTTTCAAAACACCACCCCTCTAATAAACACTTTCATGAGGGAGACATTTCTCCTTTCCCTTCCCCATTATTTTTCTTCTCCATTTCCTCCTACTATTGAACTACAGATTCTTGTGTTCAGTAATTTCCCCATTAAATTATATGAAAAATATTTTCAGTCCTCTAACTGCATAACAAATATGTAAGTTTTTAACTAGTTGCAAGAGGCATCTATGTCTCATTCATGGCTTTCTTTGAGTTGAGTCACTTAAGGTTATTGCTTGCTTGTCTGCTTGCTTGTCTTTGTAAAAAACCAAGTTAGGCTGGGTTCATTCGTGACAAGCATTACCCCAAACTTGAGTCTTGGTCTCCCCCTGTTTACAATGGAATTTCTGAGTCAGCCTTTGAATTCCAGTCTACTGAGATGCATGGAAAGCACTTGCTGTTCCCCTGTGGTTAAGCCCTCCTGAGAGTGTTAGGTGCAGTTAGTTCTAGAAAAAATGTTTTCACTTGTGTCAGACTTCTCAGATGGTTTTAACCCAGATTCATACATGTGATTGAAAGAGTTATCATTACTGCAAGAGGTTAGCAGAATTCTTTCTATTAAGAACAGATAAGAGAAGGTTGAGGCTGACAAGGTCAAAAATGAGTAAGTGGGTATTTTTTAAATTCCAAAGTACATACATAACCCACCCATATTTAGCGTAAGAAGTCTTCTTTCAACCTTCCCAATTCTGCCTCCTCTGCAGAGCTTACCACCATCACAAATGTGCCGTTTGGCGGGGGTGGGGTGAAGTATATATAGCTCAAGTGGTAGAGTGCATGCTTAGCATGCACAAGGTCCTACGTTCAATCCCTGGTACCTACATTAAAAAATAATAACAATTAAAATTAAACCTAATTACTTCCCCCTCCAGAATGTGCCATTCATCCTTTCAGACTTTATTCTATGCATTTACAAACATGAGAATAAGACTGACTTAGGTTTTTTTAAAATATAAATGTCCACATAAGACATTATTAATAAACTTGCTTTTTCAAAATTTAATGTTTATAATGGGAGTCTGTGCAAGTACACTTACATCTACCACATTCTTTTTAGCAGCAGCTCATCAAGTAGATGAACAAAAATGTATTGTCTTAATGATGGACATTTAGGAAATTTCCATTGTTTGCTATTACAAATAAGAAAAATCTGTTTCCATAAACTTATTTGTTAGTTTCTTTATGTCTTCATGCATATGTGTTATTTTCCCAGGATAGATTCCTAAGGTGGAATTACTAGTCCGATTTATGCACATCTTCAATTTTATAGACCTTGCCGTCTTGCCTTCCCAAAAAGCCATATCACTTTATAGTCCTACCAACAGTGTTCCAAATTTCAGTGATTTTTTTTTCTAAGTTATTTCTTTTCCTTTTTTTTTTCTTTTTTTTTGGTGTCCCTGGGTGGGCTTGAATCTCAGTTATTTCTATTTCCTTCTCTTTCACCATATTTCCTGGCTATCTATCTATATAGCTGTCAGCTAAAATACAGGATGCCCAGTTAAATTTGAGCTACAGATAAACAAAATATAATTTTTTAGTATAAATATATAAATTATATAAATAGTTTTTAGTATAAATAGTCCCAGGCAAAACCTGGGACATACTAATACTAAAAAAAATATTTATTGTTTATCTGAAGTTCAGATTTAATTGAGTGCCTTATATTTTTATTGGTTGAATCTGGCAGCTCTAGTTTACCTAATACCAGAGACAAGACCTCATTCACTCCTCAGGGAACTTACTTACCTTCTAGTGATGCAGAAGGACTGTTGGAAAACTCCCTCTGTTTTCCTTACTGTTGCCAGAGGCTTCTTTCTGAGGAGAACAGAATCTCTCCTTACAAAGATGAGCCTTTTGAATTCAGAATTTGCACCTCTTGGGGAGTGATGGACATGTTAGCTATCTTGATTGTGCTGGTGGATTCACTGGTGTATACATCTACCAAAATTCATCTAATTGTACATCTGAAATATGTGTAGTTTACTGTATAGGAATCATACCAGAATAAATGTTTGTTTTAAAAAAAAAAAAAAGATGAAACTTTCCCTTCAAGGTCTGCCCGCTATGCTGGGCGCTAGGCTCATTTACCCATCACCAACAGCCATTCCCTCTTCAGCCCTACACATCCTCTCCCTCTCAGTACTTCTTTCTTTTTTTTTTTTTTTTTTTTAAATTGTGGTAGAAAACACACAACATGAATTTACCCTCTTAACAGTTTTTAAGTGTACAATTCAGTATTATTAACTTTATGCACATTGTTTTACAACAGATCTCTGGAACTTACTCATCTTGCATGACTAAAACTCTATTCACTCTCTGGTAACCCTGACGACCACCATTCTACATCTCTTTCTGTGAGTCTGATTACTCTAGATGCCTTTTATAAGTGGAATTATGCAGTTCCTGTGTATTTTGTGATTGGCTTATTTCACTTAGCATAATGTCCTCAGGTTCAGCAAGCATGTGGCAGGATTTCCTTTTTTTGAAGCTGAATAATATTCCATTGTGTATATACACCACATTTTCTTTATTCACCCATTGATGGACAGATGCTTCCACATCTTGACTATTGTGAATAATGCTGCAATGAACATGGGTGTCAAATATCTCTTTGAGATTGTATTTTCAGCTCTTTTGGATGTATATGCAGAAGTAAGATTGCTTCTGGATATGGTAGTTTTCTTTTTAATTTTTTGAGGAGCCTTACCTCTATCCTGTTTTCCATAGCAGCTGCACTATTTTACATTCCCACTGTAAGGGTTCCAGTTTCTCCACATCCTCATCAACACTTGTCATTTTATTATTTTTTTTCATAGTAGTGATTCTAAAGGGTGCGAGATGATGTCTCATTGTGGTTTTGGTCTGCATTTCCCTAATGATTATTGATGTTGTGTACCTTTCCTCCCACCTTTACTTTTACATTGTCAACATTCTGGATAAATAATATGGCATATCCATACATTGGAATATTATTATTTCATACCATAAAAGTGTATGAACACTGATATATACTACAAGATGGCCAAACCTTGAAAATATCATGCTAAGTGAAAGAAGCCAGACAAGAAAGGCTACATACTATGTGATTCCATTTATAAGAAATGTCCAGAATGGGCATATCCATAAAGACAGAAAGCTGATTACTGGTTGTCAGAGGCAGTGGGGGGGTGGGGAGAGAATGGGAATTAAGTACTCCCGGGGATGGGATTTATTTTGGGAGTAATGAGAATGTTCTGAAATTTGACAGTAGTCTTGGTTACACAACCTTGTGTGTATATATAAAAAACTACTGAATTTCATACTTTAAAAGAATTTTATGATCTGTGATTTCTATCTCAATTAAAACACTCTTAACAGTTACATTTCATTCTCTAATCCTAATAATGTCTTTAGATTGTTTCTAAAATTGAACACCAATAAACAACATTTATGTGATTATTGCTGTGTAAACATTGCTCACTGCAGGTCCAGGTGCTAGGGTTACATGATCTTGCCTATGGGATCAGTGTGACAATGCAAGAACCAGCTGAAAAACAATATTTCATACGCTGTGAATTCTCTCTTCTGTGCTATCAACTACAGCTTTTTTGTTTTCCTTGAGTTCCTACTTATCTTTCTTTTTCATATGGACAAAAAATAACGTGCTTTCACCGTCTGCAATTAGCATGCTCGTGGCAACAGGAAGTCCCCTTACTTCTCAGAGTCACCCTCATCTTGTCCCAACCCACCAGTCACTATCCTCACCCTTTCACTGCCCGGCTCAACATTTGATTGAATTTCTTGTCGTCTTCCCTTTTTTGTTCTCTTCCCTTATTTTGCAGCCTCTTGAATGGGTATACTGTCTTGGAAATTCCACAGAAGAAAGAATACGGGAGAGAGAAACTTTCTGAATCCTAACATGCCTGAAAATATCTGAATTTTGATCTTTTACTTCACCCGCGCCTCACTTTTCTCTTCTGTGCAAGGGGGGTGATCATAATCGCACCTACCTCAGAGTTATTAATGAGGATTAAGTGAGTTAGTGTGTGAAAAGCTGTTAGACAGTCTTTGGCACATGATAAATTTGTTCAGTAAACATTAGCCGTTAATGTTGTAATTGAAGCTTGTTAGATGTACCGTATCCTTCAGTACTCTGAAAACACCGTAAGGACTAACAGTAAAGCATGAAGATGAAAGTCTGTGTGATTAAATAGACAATCCTATTACCATAGTTGCACCGTAGGCTTATGAATTATTCCTTAGTGTTTTTCTTCTCTTCCTTCATAAAGTCATAATCAGTGTTTTAGGATTTATTTGTGCTTTTTTTTTTTTTTTTTAAGTCACTAGGCTGTCTCAGCTCTCTGGATTTTTAGTAAAGTGCAGTCTCTTCCAGGAAATGGATTTAAATTGTAATGCAAATTTGGTTTAGATGTATGAAAGCAGTTTTGGAAAGTAACAGTGCGGGCTACTTAAGGAGTTTGGAAAATTTAGGACATTGAAGATTTAAGGAGTAAGTTGGCCCAGGTACAAAAGCAATAAAAAGTAAACCTATAGGGGCTGTCGAAGAGGATTTGGGGCAGCAATTAGGCTGTTGACAGTAAGTGACGTCTGCCATGGGGTAGCAGGTGCATCTGTCAATCCTGGCCTCACCTTAACACTTTCTCAAGAAGGAAGGTACAAAGTGCTTGAAGAGGCTCAGACAGGGAGACTGGGTCTGGTCTTGAGTACTTAGGGAAGGCGCCTGGGGAAGTTTGAGTGAGCTTAGTCGGATGATGTTAATTAGGCAAAAAGAAAGGTTGAGGGTACCATGCGTTCAAAGGCTTCTCGGACAAGGGGAGTAGGCTGGTGTATCTGACACGCAAAACTCTAAAGAAGAGGAGGGCCCCTGATCTAGCTATGGGAGGCAGCCCATTCATCAGGGCCTCCAGCCTGGGCCATGCTGACTAGGGCTTCATTCCAAGAGCAGTTGAAGGGCTTTGTCTTGGGAAGTAACAAAAACAGATTTATAGTGAGAAGGAGACAGAGAGGGACAAAGGTGGATTCAAGCACTCCTCTTTGGAAGCTGTTATGGGGTCCAGAAGTGGTTGTATCTTTGACCAAGGGAACAGCTGTGGGATGGAGAGAATCAGTTGGAGGTGAGAGTTACTGGGAACTAAATCTCCAGGATGTGCTAGTGGGTGGAGTAGGGAGGCATCAAACATGACAGCTTGGATTTTCCCACTTGTAGAACTGGGTGGAAGGTGGTAGGAACTGGGAGAAATTATCACATACTGAACTGCCTCTCACAAATGAGTGTACTAAAGTTTAGCAAAGGTAAGGGACTCTGATTTGAAAGGGAAAGGGTTTCTGGGTAACTTCTTTGCAGCCCTTGCATTTTCTCTAATGAGTCTGTGGAACATCCTTCCCCAAAGGAATGGGGTCACTTGACCACTCTGTTGAGTCATTTTCATTTCCTTTTGTATCTGCCTGAAGTTTAGAGCAAATGAAAATATGACAACAAACAAAATATGTACAAACAAAACACAAAAACGCCACTCAGATCTTCCCATTTTCTCAGGTAGCTGCAAAACAGGTCTTATCTAAAGCAGCTGAAAAGGCACAGAGACAATAATTGCTTTGCTATTCCAGGGACTGGCAGCCACATGTGCAAAACTATTGAAGAATATGATTTCAACCTTCTGCTGAAAAGTTATAAGGAAATGGCTAAATCTCTCTAGATCCCATTCCTCCCTGGGGTAAAGGGACCTGGAAAACATATTTTAACAAAGGAATGTTTAATACATTTGAAATTTGAGTCATCTGTCTTTTTTTCTTGGTCAGTCTAGCTAAAGGTTTGTCAACTTTGTTGATCTTTCCAAAGCACCAACTTTTGGATTCATTGATTTTTTTTCCTGTTGCTTTTCTCTTCTCTATTTCACTGATTTTCACTCTAGTTTTTATTATTTCCTTCTTTCGACTTCTTTTAAGTTTAGTTTGTTCTTCTTCCCATGTCTTCAAGTGGAAGGTTAGGTTATTGATTTGAGATTTTTCTTGTTTTTTAATGAATTCATTTACAGCTATACATTTTTCTTTAGGCACTGCTTTAGCTGCATCTCATAATTGCTATGTTGTGTCTTAATTTTTATTCCTCTACAAGTAATTTCTAATTACCCTTGTGATTTCTTCTTTGACCCATTGGTTATTTAAGAGTGAGTTGTTTTAATTCCACCTATTTGTGAATTTCTCAAATTTCTAATTTCATTCCACTGTTGTCAGAGAACATACTTTGAATGAATTCAGTCCTTTAAAATTTATTGAAGTTTGTTTTATGATCTAGCATTCTGTCTATCCTGGAGACTGTTCCTTCTGCACTGAAAAGAATGTATTCTGCTGTGTTGATTGGAGTGTTTTGTGGATATGTTAGGTCTAGTTGGTTTATGGTGTGCAAGTCTTTTGTTTGCTTGTTGATCTTCTGACTGTTTTATCTGTCCATTATTGAGAATGGGATTTTAAAGTCTCCAACTATTATAGTTTAATAATCGATTTCTCCTAACAATTCTGTCAGGTTTTGCTTTATGTATTTCAGGGCTCTCTTAGGTGCATACATGTTTATAATTGTATCTTCCTGATGGGTTGACCCTTTGGTCATTATAAATTGTCCCTCTTTATGTCTGGTAACATTTTTTTTGTTTTAAAGTCTACTTTTTTTGTTTTAAAGTCTACTTTGTCTGATTTTAATACAGCCATTCCAGGTTTTTATCGCTACTGTTTGCATGATTTTTTTTTTCCATCTGTACTTTCAACCTATTTGTAACTTTGAATCTAAATTCTCTTGTAGACAGCTTATAGTTAGATCTTGTTTTTTTTTTTTTTTAAGCAAGCCTGATTATCTCTACTTTTTTATTGGATTGCTTAATCAACTCACATTTAGTATTATTGATATAGTTGGATTTACATCTGCTAATTTACTTTTAGGTTTTCGCATCTCATGTCTTTTTGTTCTAGCTCCCTTTGTTGCTTTCTTTTGCATTGAGTATTTCCTAGTGTAGCATTTACATTATTTTAATGATTTTAAAGAACTTTTTAAAAAGTTATTTTCTTAGTAGTCGCTCTTATGCTTACCATATATATATATAGCATAATTTATCAGAATCTATTCAGATTTATATTAACTTAATTCCAGTGAGACATAGAAGACATTCTTCATAGAGACATTTGGAGAAACTGAGAGAAGAAAAGAGAGTATATATTTATAGAGTTTGTTATACTAACCTACTTATTTACTGTTTCTGGCTATCTTCATTGGTGTCTCTGGATATGAGTTATAATACTTATTACTATTTCCTTACTCTGGAAGTGCACACCTCCTCCATGCTGTTATTGTCAAATATACTATATTTCTATATGTTACAGACCCGACAGTTCAATTCTATACATATTGTTTTATAATGTTGCTTTTTAAAGTCAGTTCAGATAAGAAAGGAGAAGAAATATGCGTTTATACTATTTTTAAAATTACATAAATACCTTTACTGGCACTCTGTCTTTTCATGTGGATTTGAATTGCTATCTGGGGCTGCTTGTGATATTTGAAGTGCCATTTATATTCTCCCACCTATTTCCTTTTTAAAAACAAAAACCAAAATAATACATGACAAAAAGGGAAATTTTCTTCAGCCACTCTATTTTTTTCCCCATCAATTCTGTAATGTAAATGCTATTATATGACACTATTAACCTTAAAACATAGCAGTCACCTTGCTGTGGTCAAATTGTAATAATTCTGCCTAATAAAACTGAAAAAGAAAAAAAAAATTAAACATAGTCACCATGCTGTGTTTCCCTACCTGTCTGAATGCTTGATTTTCCCTAAAAAGAGACAACAATGGCTAAAAGTTGTCAGCCTGTGCATACCATACCTGATGTCCATGCACAAGACCAGAGGCTAGAACTGTGCTGAAACAGTAAAAACAGGCTTGTAATAACCGTCTACAGCTTACAAGTAAAAAAAAAGGAGAGAGTTTTAATTGCTGTGATTATTTTGCCAAGCTGGTGTTTTGTTTTGTTTTGTTCCTACCCTCTGATGACAGTAAGTTATGTTTTGTTGTGCTTTTGTTTAATTTTGTTTTGATTATAAAAGTGGTCCATGCTCATTGAGAATATGTAGAAAATTCATTAAAAAAAGAAAAAGAAAAAGAAATTCTACAACCAGAGATAACTACTCTTAATATTTTGGAGAGCCTTTTCTCTCACTCTCTTTCTCTCTCAAATGTATATACGTTTATATGTACATATCATATTTAAATGGCATCCAAATTTGGATTTAGGGTGCTTTAAACCTAAGAGTTATATAATAGTCATGTTCCCATCTGTATACCTTGCCTCTGATCACAGCTTTGCCTGTATCACTTAGAATTTAATACATACTGTTCCTATTGCTATTTTTCTCTTTTTTGTTTGTAACTGTAGGTTCAATTTCCACTATAACTAAAAGTTTGTCAAAAAATTCTTTTAAATTTCCAAATGTTGGGGTTTTGATTTAGATAATCTGATATTTTTAAGTGAGATCATTTGGGGGTGAGGGAAGAGGTGACAATGAGTCCTATATATAGTTTCGTCTTGGAATTTGTTTATGTTTTTATTGTGGTCTACTATATAATTAGTTTTTATCAATGTTCCATGAGCACATAAAAAGAAAACATAGACTCTATTATCATGAATCAAAATCACTTCTTTTTGTTTATTGTCTGCTAAATCTTTAATCATCCTTTTATTATGACCATTTCTGTCTCATTTTGTTTTAGTTCTGTCTCTTGAAAGCAAAATGTCACTGGGTTTTTTTTTTTTTTTCAACTCTATGAAAGTTATCTCCTTTTAATATGGAAGTGTAGTATCTTTATCATTATAACTAATAGTATGATCTTATTTCATCTTATTTTATTTTTACTTTTCCTTTAACATCTGCTGTATGCTATATGCACTGTATCTTCTCTAGTGATTTGAAAATTCACATCCTGTTTTAATTCTTCCTTTAAGTTTTGCAAAAGCATCTCAACCATTGCTTTTTCTGAGTATCAAGGTCAAGGTAATCAGAATTTGGAGCAACACTTTTTGTCTCCCCTCCCCTTCCTCTTTATGTTCTTTCAAGCCACTTCCACCTACAATAATATTTGGAACTCAGGATGTTATTAATACTTTTTTTGCATTATATATTATACTTAAAATGTATTCTTTTCAGTCAGTATTTCATATTTACAATGATTATTTGGATATAACTATTTTGCTGGTTTCAATGTACACTACCAGATCTTTCCTATCTTGATTTACTCTATCTTTTTTTTTAATTGCCATAGAGTTGATTTATAATGCTATGTTAGTTGCTGGTGTACAGAATAATGATTCAGTTATTGATTCATTTTCATTATAGGTTATTACAAGATACTGAATGTAGTTCCCTGTGCTGTACATTAGGTCATTGTTGTTTATCTGTTTTATATATAGTAGTTTGTATCTGCTAATTTCAAACTCTGAATTAATCTCCCCGCCTTTCCCCTTTGGTAACCCTAAGTTTGTTTTCTATGTGACTTACCCTATCTTGAGCTCTTAATTTTGGTACTTCTTAGACAGCTAGAGGAGCTCATCAAGCAGTAGTTTCTAAGAACACTTGCAGGGGATGTGTTTAAGCCTTCGCGTGTAGCCTTTTCACACAAGTGCCAGCTGGGCCATGTGTAAAATTTTGGAGTAACTCTTTTCTTCACAAATTCGTTTGCTGATGTTTCTTTGTATTCTGGCCAGCACCACCACCTCTGTACCCAGATTGCACTAGAGCTTCTGTCATGGCTTTTTGGCGGTCCACTTTGTCCAGTTGGTGGCCCTCTGGCATTACCCCATCCTTGAAGCCCCTCGCCTGCCCTCATGGGCACTGGACTGATCTCAGTCCTGTTCTGTTCCTCTCCTTCCTCCCTTAAATCATCATGCTTGGGAGATAAGACTGTGTGCCAGGTAGATTAATTAGTGATACTGAAAGTTAACTTTATTATGGGCAAGTACATACATCCTATTTAGCTGGCTTTTACCAATTGAAAAATGTCAGTGTATTTTAATGTGAAGAGAAAGTCCTGAAGAAAAGATAAACAGAAAAAGATGAAGTAAGATTTTACACAGATTTTCAGATTAGGCGATGCTAAAGATTTATAGGAGTTTTATGAATATACAGTCTCCCTGTAGGTTTATGACATTGTTTTGTCTAAAGCATTGCTTTAATCATGGATTTCAGTCTTTGGAAGAAGATGTGGTGGTGGCCCTCGTGGGCTGGGGAAAGCAGTAGTTTCTTCCATTTTAATTGGCTTTTAGGACAAAAGCTTACAAATTCTGCAAACGTGTTATCACACAAGCTGAAAACTATTTTTTTTCCATTTAAATAAATTGTTTGCAATTTAAAAGACAGAGTAAATTCAGAACAGGAACTGGTTATTGCTGTTGTCTTATATAGATAATCAAAATTCAATTCAACAAACATACTCTGAATACTTATGTGTAATGCACTAAGGTAAACAAAAATTTTTTAAATTCTTATTCAGTAATTGAGAATTGGCTAAATTATGTCCATACAAGGAGATATTTTATACAGCCATTAGTAATTTTTGAAGATACTCTAAAGATATGAGAAAAGGGAGGGTATATCTCAGTGGTAGAGCATGTGCTTAGCATTCATGAGGTCCTGGGTTCAATCCCTAGTCCCTCCATTAAAAATAAATAAATAAATAAACCTAATTACCTCCCTCCCCCAAAAGATATGGGAAATGCTGAAAATATGTTCAGTTAGAAAAAGCACTTTACAAAGTGATGCATTCAGTATAATTTCTAATTTAGCTTAACAACCTTTCGAAAGACTAAAAAGATGTACCTAAATGTTACTATTGTTTATTTCTGAGTGAGAAAAAAAAAACTTTTTCCATATTCTAATTTTTCTATAATGAAAACAAATCAATGTAATAAACAACCAGATGATAGTATGGTTTTGTTGATTTTGTTGTGGCTTTTTAAGGATATAGCCCAGCTCTGTAAGACTATAGGGAATGGGTACAATCATTCCCACTTCAGGGATCTATTTTGACCTCTCAGGAAAGTTGGGATGGAAGCTGGGCCCTGAATGGAGAGCAGAACATGAATAGGCAGATACGCAGAAAGAAAAACACACACGCCGAGCAGAAGGGCCCACTGAGAACGTGCCCGACCTTGCAGCAGCACAACAAATGAACTCGGTGGCTGGACCAGACAGGATGGGTGGGGAGAAGGTCAGGGCTGAGCTGGAGAGGACCTTGAAACTTTAATAAGGAGTCCAGATTTTGCTCTCCACACTGGGGAGAAGCACAGAAGGTTTTTAATTTGGGATGAGAAAATCAGATCAGGGGTAGATCTGTGCTCTAGACAGGAGCTTCTGGAAGGGGGTAGGCTGAATGGAAGGCAGGAGACCAGAGGTAGGGGAACACTTAGGGGGCGTGCTCCTGGCTTCTCCTGTTTCTTTGGCTGAGCCTTCTCAGTTGTGTTCTCCAGTTTTTTTTCCCTCCGTCTTCTCCTTAATTGTTGGGTGCTCCTGAGTCCTGCCTACCATCCCTGTTACTCCTTGGCTATACTGTCCTTCAGAATGCTGTCCATTTCAGTGGTCCAGCCTGGGTCTCTTTCGTGGACTCCAAACCAGTATGTGTTTAATTATGTCCAGGTCACCTTCACCTAGCTGTTTCCTGACTGCTCAGCCTCACTGAAACTTCTACCTTCCTTCCAAAGTCTGCTTCTTCTCCTCCTCTCTTGAACCCCTGAACATAGTCTCCATTCTCCTATCCTACAAGTTACCCAAGCCAGAAACTTCAAAAGAAACAAAACATGCAAAAGAACAAGTATTGTCTGATCCACTTAGATGAGGTACTTAAGCAAATTCATAGAGACAGAAAGTAGAATGATGGTTGCCTGGAGCTAGGGAGTTAGTGTTTCATGGGTGAAGAGTTTTTGTTGTTTGGGATGATGAAAAAGTTCTGGTGATGGTTGCACCATGGTGTGACAGTAATTAATGCCATTGAATGGTATACTTAAAAATGGTTAAAATGGTAAATTTTATGTTATATATCTTTTATCAGAATTTAAGAATTAAAAAAAAAAGCCACCTGTTCAACTTGGTTTGAACCAGTTTCTCCTAGACTTACTAGACTCTCTGATCAAAAGGGGAAAAAAAGTCTTAAAAGTATAACGTATGTTCATATCCTCTAGGTGTAAGAGGAGCACACTTGGGGGAATAGTCCCACCTATTTGGGGGCAAGGCAGGGGAATTAAGTCTTTGTTTCCTCACACTGTGCTTGGAACTCTGCATTTCCTTCAGAAATATTATTAGAAATGGTGGTTGGGCTTTTATTTAGGAAAATTATGGGTCAGTTAGTCTTCCACAGACTGACCTAATGATGTTATTTCCATGGGAGCTTTAAAACACTCTAGCCTGAAAAGGAAATTCTAGAACACAATCCACTCAGATTGGAGGCAGGCTTAACTTCAACAGCTCTAAGTACGCAATCTTCTCACATTATGCAGAGGTTTGCAAATTACTTTGAAAAGACAGGAGGTTCTGCCTATTTGGAGTAATTTCCACCCTCTCCTCTCTGGGCCCCCTTCTGATAACCTTCTGTCCTGCATAGATGCTGAGGCTTCTGCTTTGGTTACCTGTCTGAGTTCTTGTTTCAGGAGCCTATCTCATGCCCCAAGCCCTGCACAACTCAAGAGGGTTGCAGTGCACAACCTGTGTGGCTGCCATTGCTCGTAAAGACACTCAGGCTTCTTCCTTATTCTATCTACCATCCTCCCCAGAAATTGGAATCCTGCCTTAAAATTTCTTCATAGGGTCATCTTTAACATACAAACTTGTTTTTTTAGTTGAAAAGTATATGCCCTTTATTAAAAACTTCAAACCCTACATAAGTACATTTCTCACAATCCTCTCTTAGGTAATCACCATTAACAATTGACTATACAATTAAAAAAATTTTTCCCCGTTCATATACTAGTACACGTGTGTGCACTTTACTGAAACTCCTGCTATACCTACTGTTTGCAGCTTACTTTTTTTTATTTTCATTTAACTATGCATCTGGGGCATCTTTCCATTTTGGCAAGTAGAGATCTATTTCATGATTTGGTGGCTATATTGATGTACCTTTATTTATCTTACTGGTCCCATTGATAGACAACCGGCTTTCTTCTAACTTTTTGCTATTGCATATAACATAGCCATGAATAATCTGAAGCATATAAATCTTTGCACAATTGCAAAAGAACTTCTCTACGATAAATTCCTAGGTAGAGTAGCTAGGTCAAATGGTATAAACAACTTAATTTTAATAGACAAGATCATATTCCTGAAGATGATTGCCAGATCATCTTCCTAAAGGGTTTAACCACTTTGCTCTCCCACCACAGTGTGTTCAAGAGTCTTCCTCCCACCTCGCCAACACTGGCTAGCCTTCTTCATCTTTACTAATCTGATAGGTAAAATGCTTTAGTTTGCAATAAAAATATTTTTACATGTCTTCCCATTTCAAAACTCTGGAGTGATACTGCCAATACTTAAGGTCGAACATTTTTCATTTGTTCATCGGCTATGTATATTTCCTTGAATTCTTCCCCGGGGTTCCTTCTACTTGATTATGCACTTTACTTCCTCATTCCTGTGCTCTACCTGCCAGCGTGGGAAATCCATTCCCTCCCTTCAGACCCCCATGCTGACTACCACTTCCTGTCTCAGAGCTGGAGAGGGTGATGTCCAGGCCAGGACTTGTGGTGGGAAAGACCTGGGAGTCCCGGCTGCTCCACTTATTTGTGTGACTTTTGATAATTTTTCTAACTTCTCTACACCCCAGTTTCTTCATTTGGAAACTGAGGTGGTAATTTTATCTACAACAAAGGGTTGCCTTCAAGATTAAATGGGATAATTGTTATGTAAATCACTTAGCCCTTGCTTTGTACATTGTGAAAGTTTGGGAAACACTATTGTCATTATTGCTATAATTATAAGTGTACTCTGTTTGCTAACTTATGCAGTATCAATATTGAGATGGTGGAGGATATGGAGGAAGCCCTTAAAAAGGGAGCTATGCTAGAACATTTACTGTGTTCTTACATCTTCTCCATTCCCATAATTGTCCTGGGGCTCAAACATTAATGAGGCAGCTTGGCTACAAATATAACACTTTCCGGTAGTACTCTGCTTGTGCACATCTGTTCTCTCTCTTTATTGTAACTGAGTTACATGTAATCGGAGATCACAAACTAATGTGGCTAAATGTAGCTCACCAATTTCTCATGTTCATACAGTGTTGTGAGTTGCTGTTGCCGTGTTTTCATTTGAGCCACCATTTAGAAATTAGGATGTTCATATGAAATCTAGATTTCCAGCTTTTCTTGAGTAATAGGAAATGTTGGCAAGCATCCACTAGAGCCAGCTCACTGCTGCCCCCTTTAGACGGGGTGTGGGTTCTCCAGGTTTCCATGCCCTGCCTCCTTTCTTCCCCTCTCCCGGTTCCCATGCAGCTGGTTATCATTTGTAGTTCATCATCACACTTGCTTTGTTTTCCTTAAAGTAGAAGAATATATCCTGGTACCCATGTCTCTGCTAAAAGTGGGAAACTAAGACAAAAGTATTAAAGTGAACATATTTTTACGTGTAAGTGAAGGATCGTCCCACGAGTTTAATTTGTTCATTTTAGCCACTGGCTTCATTCATTAGCCCGACCTGCCCCTGGACGCAATGGAGATGTGACTCATGTGTGAATCAGGTTGTTAAGCTAAATTAGAATTATACTGAGTCCAGTGGTTCTCAACCTTAACCTGAAAGTTTGAAAAAATACAGAGGCCTAGGTGTTGGGGTGTTCTACCCGCTGCCCGCTTCTCCCACAAAAAGCAGAAGAACTTTTTTGGATGGATCAAAAGGAGAAACGTTTACTGGATTTATGCCTAGGGACATGACCTGTCTTTCTTGGCATGCTGCTTCTTAGGGTCCCCAGGTTTCCCCATAAAACTGAGGATTCTGTGTCCCAGCATTCTCCAGCTTTGGGGCTGTCCTGCCCAGGAAGGCCAGGTGGGCAAATGAGACCAGCCGTGCCTTCGTTCTCATGGAGGAGAGAACTACTTCTGTTCTTTTCCTTGGTGTGTTCCTTTCTTTGGCCTGCCCACCCTTAATTCTCAAAGTAATAAGACAGAGGGGGTCAAGCTTTGGCTGCGGACTTGGAGACAGTGAAGCCAGGCTGCCTGCATGGCTCTAAGCCCCCGGGATAGCTCTCCCTGAGCAGCAGGGCTCACCAGTTCCAGGTAGAGGTACCACTCACTGGGCCTGGAGCCCATGGGGGTGTTGAGGCCAGAGCTAGTGTGAGTACTGCCTCAGCTAGAGCAGCCTCTTGGGCAGTTTCCCCCTAAAATGTGGCTTAGCATGGCCAGTTGAGGACCTGTGTGGCTAGGCCCCGGTGGCAGATCCCTCCTCAAATCTCAGCATCACAGCGCTGACCCTTCCTGGCTTCCCACAGACACAAATGGATCCGAGGGCTCCATACTGTGTTTCCAGGCAGCCTGTGCTTCCTTTATATATTTATACTTATGCATTTACAAGTATTTCTATTTTATCATCATTTTTTGTTTATATATCTATTTCCTTTACTAGAATCTAAACTCCTTGGTTGCAGGGACTGTAATTTACCATTTTAATATACTTGGTGCCCAGGATATAACTGATGTTTAAAAAATATTCTCTAATGGATTTAAATTTTAATAATTTTATTGACTCTTTTGCCATCTGAAAAGTTGTTTTCTAGGTG
This sequence comes from Camelus dromedarius, assembly GCF_036321535.1. Lineage (NCBI taxonomy): Eukaryota > Metazoa > Chordata > Mammalia > Artiodactyla > Camelidae > Camelus > Camelus dromedarius. The sequence continues at coordinate 38,931,563 of NC_087451.1, forward strand.
CTATGGGAACACAAAAGGTTTAAAATGTAGTTTATATTCTGAAGGAGCTTGTTACCTAGTTTGGGAGATAAGCTCAATCATTCTTTCATTCATTCATTCATTTGACATATACTAAGTATCTAAGTTCCAAACAGCTTGGCACTTGGGATATGACAATATCGAGGTGTATACTCCACTCTCAAGTGGCTTCCAGTTAGTAGGAGAGAGGGACATAAAATGATATAAATTGAGCATGACATAATGTGATGAGTGCAATGATATGATTTCTAACAATTGTTAAAAATGTGGAGTAGAGGGTTGGGTATAGCTCAGTGGTAGAGCGGATTCTTAGCATGCATAAGATCCTGGGTTCAATTCTCAGTACCTCCATTAAAAAAAAAAAGGAGTAAAAAATAAACAGCTGAAAACAGTAATGGAAGAACTAGCACAGAACAGCGCACAACTTGGTTGTCATTAAAAGTACAGCCCAGGAAGAGATAGACTGGGATTTCAAAACTGTAGAATAGATAAGCAAGATTATACTGTACAGCACAGGGAAATATATACAAGATCTTACTGTAGCTCAGAGAAAAAAATGTGACAATGAATATATACATGTACATGTATAACTGAAATATTGTGCTCTACACTGGAATTTGACACAACACTTTAAAATGATTATAAATCAATAAAAAAAGTTAAAAAAAAAAAAAAAGAAGTACAGCCCAGCTTTCCTAGGAGCCACTAAGTAGACATTAAGAAGTCTGTGGAGATAGGGTCTCCTTTGAAGTCAGTGGTTCATGGTGCACATCAGTACAACAAAGTTCCAGGGAAGGGCCACATTAAAAAAAACAAAACCTGTCCAGCTCTGTTTGACCTCGTGTTTCCCACATTTCTGTGACTATGAAGGGCTTTTCTTCCCTCTATTTAAAATCCTATGGAACTGTCATTTCTTAAGTCATTTGGGGAAATGCTGGTGTAGATACCATCTGTGGTTAAATAGCTAGTGGCTGTTAACATTTTGGGGGGACAGTGACCTTTTGAGAAGTTGACAGTGGGGGGAATTGTACACAATCCATGCATTCCTAGAAGCCCATCCAAGACCCCTCTCCATAGTCAGGAAAAGAAAAGAAGGGAGCAAATCCCAGGTAGGAGGGATCTGTGTGGGCAGAGACAAAAGAGGCTGAAAAGTTGGGTCCTGTTTAGCGCCTAGCACATGAGGCAGACATCGATGATGTAGAGAGGTGGGGGACCACAAAGGAGTTGGAAACAGCCAACGATGATGCAAGGGCTGAGGTGGCTGGCATAGAATTGCCAGCCCTTAACGACCAATTGCCTGTCAAGGTTAAGGGAGATGCCAGGCTGGGGATGACTCTACTCACAGAGACGGAGTCAGAGAAGGATTATTCACAGAAACAGCAAAGTCACGGAGCTGAAACCTTCCACACGTCAAAACCTACGTTACTATCATGTTGAAATGCTCCAACTCGCCTTTATTAACTAGTGCTGAGTCTCCCAACTGAAAAATTCACTTTCAGAATTGGACTTGCCATCTAACTGGACATCCTACCTTGAACAGTTAAAAATCTGATTGGTCTGACTTCTAATTTTAGAAGGAATCAGGCTGACCTTCATTGTGCTGTTGCTCACTGGAGCCCGTTACCTGGGTGACTAGATTTACAATATGTCAGTATGCAAATACCATCTGCCCAAGAGGAGGAAGGAAGGCCTTCCTCCTCTGGGGGTTGTCAGCAGTTCTGGAAATGTCTTCCTCTGGGAATAGGGAGGAGGCTGGCCAAAGAGAAGGCAAACCAGGAAAGATGTGATTTTTTTCCATTTTAGAGTCTTTTCCTCACTCTAGGAGTGAGGAAAGGAGTTTGTGGTTTGCCTTATGGACGATCCTCTAAGGTAGATCACTAGGGATATACATGCAGGTCTTGGATTTTACATTCCTTGTCAGGGAGGGAGCTAAAAGGGTAGCATACATCACTTTCAGTTTATCACAGAACACTTAATTCGGATCATTGCAATAGCTTAATGAAGCCTTGGAATATGCAATTTTTGTTTTCCATGATGCCTTTAGGAATCTAATTTTGGTTAAGAGTGTATGAACAGTTAGGGAGCCCGCTGCCTTTTTCAAAAGCAGAAGGGTAGATAGAAGCGGATATTCCACCTCATTTTCCCACACATCAGGCTGACTGGAGAAGCTGAAGGGATTTCTCCCCCAGAACATCTATATTCAGCTCCTGTCCTGCATATAGTTTCAGGCTAAGGTTTAGCATCACATTTGGAAACATTCAAATCTGAAGGCAGGCAGGCAAGTTCTTCTGTTCCTTTTCGTGAAATAACTGTCACATCAGCTGTCAGCTGCAGGAATGGCTTCCACCCACGTGTTTTGTGAGTCCAAATTAGATGGACTCATTAATTTTAATTTTTACTTTAAAATCTTGAGGACTTGTATGGGTGGGTGTGCTTCCTTTAATTTCTGTGTGTCAGAATTTGTGTAGGAGGAGGCGATTCCAGGAGCAGGGCCGAGAACCTTGGGCTCCTAGTGTCTAATTTTGTCCCCCCGGTAACATCCCCTGTGACCTCTTCTCGGCTTGCTCTCGTTGGCACTGCCGACTCCCACCTCTGTAAAAAAAAATTCCTGATATCAACCTAAAACTGTCGGCAGCATAAAAGAGTGAAGAAAGCCACTTTGCTTCCCAGGGTGCTTTCACGCAGCCTCATACATAAATAGCCTTTTATTGGGATGTCAAGCAAGTAACTGAGGAGATTCATGCCAGAAACAGGGGAGGGTAGATCCTGGATCTCAAATCCCAGCTCTGCTACTTTCTAGCTGGGTGATGTTGGGCAAGTTACTCAACTTCTCTGTGCACCAATTTCTTCATTTGTAAAATGGGACTAAAAATACTACCTACCCCATAATGTTGTTGTGAGAATTAGATAAGTGTAAATGCTTTAGGACCATGCCGACCCTGGAAAAGTTAGCACTGAGTGGCAGCTTGCATTATTACTTCCGTGATGCATTTTCAGGTGTCCTAGGAAGTAATGAGGTTTTGCTGTGAGCAAGTAAATGTTCAGGATTTGTTTGCAGGCTGTGACTTCCCCTTTCCTTCTTCACAGGCTGGTGCCTCTCCACAAGGAGGGTAAGGCTCATTTTCCACAGGATGCCCGTGCTAGCCACCATTTCTAACCCCTCACACACTCTCCACATGTGTCGTATGATTAGTACATTTGGATGTGCTATCTTAGCTCCTGATTGTAATGTCCAGTTTAGCTCTTTGTTGTCCCCACAGAGTCACGAAAAGACACCACAAGGCTGGGTAGTTCTATCCAGGGTATCTGCTCACTGGATGGTCCCAGGTGTCAAGTACCCGAACAAGCAAGGCCGCCCTTGTCCCATGGGTGGCTTTTCAAGTCACCTATCTGACTTTCTTGTTCCTACAAGTAGTTTAAAACTATCAAAAGTAAGCATGAGACATTATTGGTGGAAATGTAAAGTGGGGTAGCTGCCGTGGAGAACAGCCTGGCAGTTGCTCCAGAGGCTAAACTAGAGGTGCCGCTTGACCCAGCAATTCCACCCACAGGTATTCACCCAAGAGGCATGAAAGCAAGTCCACACAAAGACTCATACACACATGTTCCTCGTGGCATTATTCATAATAGCCGAAAAGTGGACGTTACCCAAAAAGTGATAAATTCGTTCATTTATCACTTGAGAGATCCAATGTGGTAAAGCCATATAGTGGACTATTATTTGGCAGTAAAGAAAAAAAAGAAGGAAATACTAATACATGCTACAACATGGATGAATCTTAAAAACATTATGCTAAGTGAAAGAAGTCAGCCACAAAAGGCCACATATTGTATGCTTCCATTTATATGAGATGCCCAGAATAGGCACATCACAGTGACAGAAAGTAGATTAGAGGTTGCCAGGGGAGAATGGGAGTTACTGCTAATGGGTAGGGATTTTCTTTGGGGAACGATGAAAATGCTCTGGAATTAGTGGAGGCAGTTGTACAACCTTGTGAATATACTAAAAGCTACTGAATTGTGTACTTAGAAAAAAAAAACTTACTAAGTATGAGAAACTACTTAAATCTACTGCAGAGTTCAAAGTCATTTCCAAGATTACTTTTTCAAGAGAAGCTTCTTAAAATAGAAGAAAGAGTGACTTAATCCATAAGAAAAACATGAAAATGCAAATTACCAATAATGGCTTTTTCACCCCAAATCTTTGAATATAAGTCATGCACATTCGATTCTTAAGTATACTCGGCAGGACTGTTTGCTGCCCTCTACATTGTGATTCTGTAATGTACTACATTCCTGGCTGGGCCATCAAAATAATACTGAATGCAGTTCCTATAACAGAAATAGAAGTGTCTCTTCAGGCCATGCTCACCACCCGCACCCCCAGGCTCTGTAAAGTAATCATTCATAGCTGCCTCTTTGTGGTCCCCTTACAGAGTGACTCAACTTATTTCTATATATGTTGGGGAATTTTTGACTTTAAAGGGATTGACTGCACTTTCATCTCAGGTGTGCAACCAGAGCATTTCAGAAGGACACCCTCCAACCCCCTGAAAAATAACCATCTCAGTTCATCAGTGTTTAATCAGAAAGATCTTCTGATTTAAATAAATGATAGAGTTGAAACCTCTCCCATCAGTCCTTATTTGGAAGAGGGATTTGACGTGCCCATGTGCCACCTAAAGTGAGCCTTAACAAGAATGAAAGATCCAAGAAAAGAAATCAGAGTTGAGTTTAAAACATGTGATCTCATCACACCCACTAGGATGGCTTTGATTAAAAAACAAACAAATAAAACCCAGCAAGTGACAAGTGTTGGCAAGGATGTGTATAAATTGGAATCCTTGTGCCTTGCTGCTGGGAATAAAATGGTGCAGCTACTGTGCAAACCAGTTCGGTGGTTCCTTTAAAAGTTAAGCATAGAATTACCCTGTGATCCAGCAATTCCACGCCTACGTGTGAACTCGAAAGAATTGAAAGCAGAGACTCAAACAGATACTTGTACACCAATGTTCGTAGCAGCATTCTTCACAATAATAGCCAAAGGGTAGAAACAACCCAGGTATCTATCAGCTGATGAATTATTATGTATCCATGGTATACACATACAATGGAGTATTTTTCAACCTTAAAAAGGAATGAAATTCTGACACATGCTACAACATGAATGAACCTTGAAAACATTATGCTAAGTGAAATAAGCCAGTCAAACAAGGACACATATTGTGTGATTCCACTTTTATGAGGTGTAGAATAGACAAATTCATAGACAAGAAGTAGATGAGAGGTTACTGGAGGGCTGGGGGGAGAATGGGAATTGCCATCTAATGGGTATAGAGTTCCTTTTTGAGATGATGAAAAAATTCAAAATTGGATGGTGGTGATGGTTGCACAACCATTATGGATGTACTTAATGCCACTGAAGTGCACATTTAAAAACCGCGGAAATGGTAAACTTTGTTAAGCATATGTCACCACAACTTAAAAATGGGGAAAAAAAAAAAAGTCCTGTGAAGAGCAGCATTCCGGTTCATCGTTTTGTCTCTATGGTTTTTTATTTCTCCCACTCTTTGAAAACATGGTGAACCGTATTTCGTCGTGGTGTTGCCTCCCTTAGGAGGACACATACAGAGACAGAAGGATTACCACCTGTTGATACAGCAAGGACAGGACCACCATTTGGCCTTAAAAGTACCACTTGACAGAATCTCTCTCCAGGTCATTAGAGTAAGTCTGAGATGCCTCAGAAAGGTAGATTTTAAAGTGGTAGCAATTCCTGGAAAGGTACCCTGTTTACCCGATTTTGCCTGTCTTTATTAACTGTCTCAGGAGAGCAGGAGCTGACAACCCCAGACTTTTCTCCATCAGTCATCTGCTTCTTCTTACCAAGGAAGAAACTGCTGCTATTGCTCAAGAGAATGCTGCCTTCCCTGCAAGCAGCTACGTACCCTGTGGCTGCCTACAGGCCACAGGTACCACTACAGGCATGCGAAACCTGGGGCCTCTCTTCCAAAGTAGGGGTGAGGAAAGATGCTGGGATTCTCCAAACTTAGATCCACAGATATAACTTGGTCAGAGCCCCCTCTCCTCGTTGCTAGTTAGCAGAGCCCCGGAACCTCTTGCCGGGCCAGATAGCACTTAAGCAAGCAAAGGGGTTCAGTGACCTTCCAATATTACTGAGATCTTGTTGTTCTAGGCATGAAGTGGCTTGAATAATTCTTTCAAAATATTAAGAACTTCCATTGTTCAAATGTACATGAAGCAGCAAATGCCTCTCTTCGCATTCAGTTTGCCCTTCTGTTCTCAGAAGGTCTCATAGACACTAAAAGTAATTGCTGTCATTTGTGCAAGTATATTTCTGGTTTTAACCAAAACTAGAGCCTCCCTGATGCTGTCGGTCATTTTCCTAAAGGACTGGTAGAGGCAACAGGCTTTCCAAACAGGGGTTTTGCTAATTCTTGAAAGACCATGCAACCCCCATAAAAATAGACTTCTCTCCTAGAAACACCTCTGGTTATGGGGCCAAGGTTAAGGAGATGAACGGGGTGGGCGGGGGCAGTGTGACAAGGAGACGGTGCAGGATACATTTCCCGGGAAAGTTCTGTCTCAGTTTTCTCCCTTTTCAGTCTCGTGATTGGCTGTGGGTTTCTGTTCTGTAGTAAACACAAGAGCCTTGATTGCTTTCTAAAGGTCAGACCTGTCACCACACCTCTCCATTTACTTGAGTTGCGGACGGTTTCACGTTTCTCAACAAATGGTCCGGTAGCTCTGATGTAAGCCTCAAGTTCCTTCAGCTCGTAGCCTTGTGTCTTCAAGGTGGAACTCGGGAGACCCTCCTCTTTGGCAGAGACCAGGTCGACCTTGTTCATAGCTCTGCCTCCAGTCTCTGCAGGGCCTGGCACACACTGAATGCTTATTGAATGCATAAACCTGAATGGACAGGACTCTCGAAGATCAAAAATGTCCCCAAAACCAGTGTCTAGAGAAATCCCATGTTCTGCCCCAGGGGCCGACTACCCTTGTGGTTTTGAGCTGAGCACTGGCAGGTCCTGTCCTTGACCTCTTTGTGGTTCTCCATGGTGCTCACCGATGGCTAATGTGTTCAGCTTCTCATTTATCCCTACAAGGAGGTGACACCTCTTGTTTAGCTGATGCTTATAAAGCAGCTTATACACTGCAGGTTATCATTTTGGCTTTTCAAGTTGTGCATCAGATGAGTTCTCAGAGCTAGAATACCACCCCCAAGGATGAGTCAGTGTTGGAAGAAGTAGATTAAATATGGCTTCTTACTTTTCATACGCCATACCCTCCTGTGCTCAGTCAAGTAGGTTATGCTCCTAGATAGCCGAATGGACTAGAAACAACTTGCATGGTTTTGCACAGCCACAGGTGTAGAGTTCAGCTCGTACCAGCACGAAGCATATCCTGAGCCCCTCCCTTGGCACTGAGTTGCTCTGTTTCTATTCAGTTCAGCCCAAAACTTAGGACGGGTTAAGCACCAGTGTACAATGCTGTTTATATTAGTTTGTCACAAAAGGGGGATTTTTGAATTAAATATCGATAACCCAGCTCCTTCTTAAATCTTTTTATCAGCTTTTTCATTCCTGCACCCTGGCTTAATGACACAGGTATTATGTAAACAAGGGACCTCAGAGGGCTGCTTATAAAGATCCAGGAGAAAAGATAAATATGTGGTGATGCACTGATATCCTGAAATATGAGCTGCAGGTTTGTATTTTCTTTGTGAGATCGGATATTGGTTTTCGTGCTTTATTGACCTGCCAGGGAGAGATCTGACGAAACACCGAAGCCGAAACAGCGAAGAACTTTACACCTTTTTTTTTTTTTTTTTTAAATCTCCCTGTCTGCATGGAGAAATCTCAGTGCTGAATCACAGAGCCAGACAGACTGAAGGGTTAGCCAGTAACACCTTTGCAGGACACAAATCAGGTCCAGCCCTTGGAGGTAAAAATACACACTATACCTTCCCAAAGGAAAAAAGAATTGGAACTGGGCTTGCTGTAGAGTGGCTCTCAGATGAAACCCCAGGCTGAGGAGCAAACGGAGGGGCTGAGCTGTGAACTGTGGCAATCCTGTTCGATAAGAAGCTGGTGTTCTCGGTGACCTGCGTTCAGGTTGGCGGGATCAGAATGCGTTCATATTCGGTTAATCACTCTTTCTCTTCTGTCAGGATCTTTGTAACATTGTCACAGTGAGCACTGCGTTGCTTGGGAACATTAGCAACAGGAATCCTCCAGAATGCTAATGTCGAAGACATTTAGGTTTAGGGCACAGCGAGCCAGCCTTCTCCCCTGGCCTGGCAGGAATCGGGTGCCTCGTGCAACGTTGCCTCTGGGGAAGTCATTTTCTGCTTCTGTCCCCTCGGCCCAACACCATCAAATAAGCTTTTCAAATAAGCTTCCCAACCAAAGATCTGTCACATATAAAAGTCTCTGTCCTAAAAACAAACGAACAAAAAAACTTTTTCATAATCATAAAAGTAGAATCACTCTTAGATAGCCGCCTTGAGGTGGGAAGCAGGGGAGCCACACTCACGGAGAAATGACATGATCCCAGTTTTTTTTAAAAACTGTGATAAAATATATTTCACAGAAGGTCTGCCATTTCAACCATTTTTTTAAGTGTACAGTTCAGTGGCACTGAGTGCATTCACACTGTTGTGCAACCATTACCACCATCCATCCCCAGAACTTTTTCATCACCCCAAACTGAAACTCTGTCCCTATGAAACGTTACCTCCCCATCCCCACCCCCAGCAACCACCAGTCTCTTTCTGTCTATGTGAATTTGGCTCCTCTCTGGACATCATAAAAGTGGAAGTTCCCAAGCTTTTTATAATATTTTGGGAAGTGTTTGATCTGACTACCATCTAATAAAATTTTTACAGAAGGAAATGATAGTCTTGGGCAGACGGCTGAGCCTTCCCTGACTTTTGCATTGTACGGGTGTATGGCAGATGCCTTGTTCTCTTGGCTTTTATAGAACTGTAGCAAAACAGAAACGAATGAAACAGATCTTCAAGTCCCAGTGAGATGTGTTGCCAAACAGAAGGAGCAATAGCCACAGTGGTTTGTGTGTGGTTTTACATTTTACGAAGCATACTAATTTGCAAGTTTTTTCACACTTGATTCTCACCATGTCCTGTGGGGTATTTTATTAGTCCCCTTTTAATGATAAGAAACTGTGACTCAGATAAGCAAATTGTCTTGGGCTACAAAACTCATCAAAGGCAGAATCAGGACTTCGGCTGCAGGTTTTCAATTTTAAAAACTCAGTGCTTTCCACCGTAGCACACTGTGAACAATTATCACCTCCTTGGAGGTCCAGGTAATGCCAGTCCTCAGAAAGAGAGAGCTTCTCCAGAGGTACCCCTAATAACCTGTGCTCTACCTCGCTAGCTTGGAAACACATGGAAACCCTTGGCCTGACCAGCCAGCCTCCAAAGTCTTGTTGTTGATGGCCTGACTCTCCCTCCCCACGGGTCTAGTTGAGTGCTTAGACCAGCACAGTCCAACAGAAATACCTGAGCCACAAATGGAATTCCACATTTTCTAGTACCCGCATTTAGAAAAGAAGTAAAAAGAAACGGGTGAAGTTAATTTTTAAGACTGTATTTTAGTTAACCCCGTATCTCCAAAATACTATCATTTCAAAATGCAGTCAATATAAAAATTATTAATAAGCTATTTTACTTTTGTTGTTGTTGCTACTAGATCTTCAAAATCCAGTGTGCATTTTACACCTAACAAGCAATCAAGCCAGATGCTAACATTTCATCTGAGGTACCAGATGTGAATTTAGATTTCATAAAAATTTCCGGTTTAAACGGTAGATTTCATGTACCCAAGGTGTTTCAGGCATATGTAAAGGTTTTTTCATAGCTGAATTGAGGATCAGTTTTAAAATTTAAGTTCATTAAAGTGAAAGGAAATTTAAAAGTCAGTCCCTCTGTTGCACAGGCCACATTTCAGATGCTCCTTTGCGCATTTGGCGAGTGGCCACCATACCAGACAGCACTGGTCTAGGTGAACAGCTAAGCCTGGCCCAGACTGGGCTCAGTAGTGATGGATTAGACAGGGTTCAGTTCAGCAACCTTCTTCTGTAAAAGGCTAGATGGTAAATATTTTCAGCTTTGCAAATCACACAGTATCTGTCGAAACTACCCAACTCTGCTGTTGTATCATAAGAGCAACCACAGAATGAATGAGCATGTCTGTGTTCCAGTAAAACTTTATTTAAAAAGGCAGAAACCAGGCCACATAGTTTGCTGACTGCTGGACCAGAGCATTTGTCGCAGTGCCTCAGTTATGCTGTGAGATTTTAGAAAACCATTGGCTTTAGTCTCTAGTTTTCTGAGATGAGGATGTTAAAATCTGGCCTCATTGTATCCCCTTCCCTGCGTGTAATTACAATTTTGGCACCATTTGGCATGAAGACTGCTGTGCATCTGAGTCTTGGGTGATGTTTTATCTTTCAGACTCTCTCTTCAGGGGGCTCCTTGTGTGTCACGAAGCAATTGCTTCATTGTGCTTTGAGGTCCATGTATTAAGAGTGGAGAAGGCTGGAAGAAAGAGCGAAAAATAATGATGTGAATAACATGGGACACTCCCAAGAATGCCAGCTTGTATCACCCTCTGCTATTCCCTCTCCCCACAGAGCCAGAGTGAGACAGGCAGGAATCACACATTTCACAGATGGAAACATACATGAGATCACATTAAGTCAGTGGGATGGATATTTCTCCATGGTCATTAGGTTGAATGACATCCATCTATTTTGATGGTAAAGGAAAGTAGATGTAAATTCTGATTCCTGACTTGAGGTCTTGAGTCATGTCAGATAATAACTCCATCCAGACTGGGTAATGTTTATTGCAAAACAGTGGTTCCCACCTTTCACACCATGACGTTTGGAAACTACTGGAGGACAAGAAAGGGGACAGGGAGGGAGGACACAGGGATTGATAGGAAGGAAGATGACCCCTCCTTGGTTCTTTAGGGTGGGGGAGTATGGGAACCTGGCCTCGCAGCTATCTCTGAAGCTCAGCCGCTGGGGAGAGGGGTAGTCAAGTGAAAATCAGTCATAGCTTGGGTCCAGTACTTCTTCCCCAGCAAGGATGATGTTTAGGTGTTGTTGGTGGTCAGTTAATCCCTTACCACACTCAGGAGTTTTGTCTTGGGGTCACCTTTTCTAAAATCAAGGCTTGGTTTGAGGTTGAACCGTGTTAAGTGCCTTGGTCATGCCTGGTCACAGAGTTTGCAAAAGTACAAAGCGATGAAACCGCTTGACTTCTCCAGGCACGTTACACAACTCTGCCCTCCCTCAAGTTCTGCAGCTCTGTCAAACGTGCAGCGCTGCGTGCAAGTGGGGAAGATCTGAATTCCCATGATGTTTGACTATGGAGATAATTATTTGGGGTAGCTGTTCTAATGATGGCTCACACGGAGGCTCAGCCCTGCCGCGCAGAGCTGTCTCTAACCGTGATTGTCTGTAATGATGATTACCCAAACTCTGGAATTACAACAATAGATTTGACAAAGTTAGAGCATAATTGCTCCACCATTCCATATGTGAGCACAGTTTCAACAACTTTGATCTCTCAAATGATATCGGACTTCTGTTATTCATCTTCTGAAATAGCCAAGTTCAAAGGCAGTGGCTGTGAGCCATCCCTCTTTTTCCGTCATAGTGAGATCTAGATCTGTTAAAGCAATGCACCTGTTAGAGAAGTGAGGGCCGAAGTCGAGTGGAGAAGAAAGAGCCCAGACCCGTGGTGTTCCAATCCCAGCTCTGCCACCTCGAAGCCACATGGCAGGAGAAGCCGCCCGCCTCTCTGAGACTCAGCTTCCTGATCTGTAAATGCCTGCCTGGCTGAATGATTGTGAGTATTAGACATGACTAGGAAGCATCTAATTGGTGCCTCACACGAATAGACAATTCATTAATGAAGCTGTACTCTATCAATCACCACCACCACCGTCATGAATTCTGTTATCAATTCTCTGGCTTCAAAGTCTTCAGAATCCTTTGGAGTCTGTGGATTTTGCAGCTTTCATTTGACATACAAGTTTGTTGGGAGTTGGGAATCTGTGATGTGGAATTTTCACTAAATTAGGGATGGAGCTTTGCAAGAAATGAGTATTAAAAAGGAAAGAAGAAACAGCCTCCTAGAGATGGAACATTTTGGTCTGGGCACCTTTGGAACTGAGCAAGTACTAATGAATGCCTTCAGCACTCTGCCCCCGTGGTTCTCAGCTTTTATTGTGTGTTCGAGTAAGACCCCCAACTTCCCTCTCCCCCAGAGTCTGAATGTCAAAGGGCTGGGGTGGCCTAGGAGTCAGCATTTTAAGGAGTATCTCTCTAGTGACTTTGAGACAGGATTTAAGGACTGTCTGTCCTGCCCTGTCCCCCCTGAGAAAGTTCTGGATGCATGTGTTTGAGTCAGTTTGTGGTTTGAGACCTCTGCTTCTGGATGGCCCAGTTCAGATGGCCACAACCAGCAGAGCAGGCCTGATCTGCTTGGGAGACAAAAGTGACAGCTGCACAGCCCTTGACCATTGCAGTGTCTGGGAGCTTGAGTGTCCTGACACCCCAGCAATGTCACCCACGTTATTGCATCCAGCGCCTGTCGGTCGCCCACAGGCTGACGCTATCTTAGTGAGCTAAGGCTGGTGTCTGCCCTGTGATGGTTCATTCAGGAGCCGCTCGAATGATCAATGAGGCTGGGCAGCCAGGCCCTCCTCTGGCTGCTGGTGAATCAGCCGCCGGCCGCCTCGGCCCTTTCCCCTCCACAGGAAGCACTTGAGCTGGGTACAGCCAGGCTGACTCGCATCTGGCTAATGGCTTTTCTGTGTCATGCTTCGTCCTGGGTCCCATACATTTTCCTGCATGAGAGGGTTGGAGCTCCTGAAGATCGTCTAGGGATAGACTTCTGCCAACCCCCCCCCCCCCAAATAAAACCCTTGGCGGGATTTTGTTTTAGGTGTATCTGCTTCAGAAGTGGGGTCAACATTTTTTTTTTTTAATTGAGGTTGTTGACTGAAGAAAAGCACACAACTTAAAACTTGCCAGTTAAGTTGTATTTGGGGAGCTTACTGAGGGCTAGAGCTGCAAGGAGCTGCTCAGAAAAGGTAAAGGAGGAGCCAGGATATACAGGAGTTTTTGCTGGGGGACAAAAAAAAAAAGCATGTAGCTGAACATCAAAAGATTACTGCTAATCACAGAAACAGACATCTCAAGTTAATGATTTTAGTGCTTTTTTATGTATGGGAAGATTCAAGAGTCTGGGCTTGGTGAAATTATGCCTTAGATATGCATCTTAATTATCTAGGGTCAGTATCCAGAGCACAGAATATTTCCTGTTTTTCTCTATTGCGAATTCCCTTCAGGGTGCGCCTTCTGAGTTGGGGGCTGGGGTTTGGTTCCAGGGGCTGATGGCTTGATGGCAGAGAATATTCGTTGTCTACGGGAATGGTAGGCCACATTCCCTATCCACAAGGTGGAAATCATAGAACACAAAATTAACCATTTAAAAGTCAGTTCAGTGGCAGCTAGTGCATTCATAGCATTGTGAGACCACCACATGTATCCGGACCCAGAACCCTTCATCACCCCAAAAGGAAGCTCCGTGTGCATTATATTAGTTTGCTGGGGCTGCCGTAGCAAAGCACCACAGAATGGGTGGCTTAACCAACCAGAATTTTAAGGTCTCACAGTTGTGGGTGGTGGAAGTCAAAGATAAGTTTCAGCAGGGCTGGTTCCATCTGAAGGCTGGGAGGAAAGGATCTGTTCCAGATCAATCCTTGGCTTGTAGACAGCCATCTTCCTGTATCGCTTGACCTCATCTTCCTATGATTGTCTCTAGGTCCATCCTGCCCCTTTGTATAGAGAAAACAGTCCTACTAGCTTAGCGCCCACCTTAATGACCTCATCTTAATTTGATTACCATAATTTTATCACCAAATAAGGTCACCCACTAAGGTACTGGGACTTCAACATGTGAATTTTAGGAAACACAATTGAACCCATAATACCCACTGAGCATGATCATTATCAGTACTTCCTTCCTTTTTGTGGCAGAGTAGTATTCCACTGTAAGTAAATACTTACTTTTTGGGACACCAAGTACAAAGAAACTGCCAGTGGAATGTCCACCCCCAGGGCAGCTGGGCACCCTGTTATAGGCTTGTGTGCCCAGCTGCATAAGGAGGAGTGTTGATCTTACAGGTATATCTCACAGATCTCCAATCTGTGAACTTTTTCTCACTGTCTTCTTGAAAGAGTGTTAAGTCAGTCTTGATGAGCTAGGAAGGGAAGGACTTACTAACGGGAAGCCAAGGCACACTTCTGATCCCAAAATTTGTTTAAAAAATAAATTGTACATTTGATTTTCCTCTCTCCTCTTCCTGCTCTAACCCTCAGCACTGGCACTCCCTCCAAGCGCACACACACACACATTCACGTTAAAAGCATTTTGAATGAAGACCCTTCTGGGAGGGGGTGGGGAGGGCATGGCACAGACAGGGAAACACTGCTCTTCGAGAAGAGCCAGCCAGCGACTGTTCCCATTGTCATGGTTACTGGGCTTGGTCCCTCCGGCTGGCCTCACACCAGAGCCTTTGCCATTCTCTTCACACTCCCCTCCCTGCACCTGCTTCAGAGTGCAAGAGGGACCTTTGGACATGTGTGTCCTCTCAGCTTCAGAACTGACTGCACTGTTGATTTGTACATTTCACCTGCCCCTTAATTTAAAATAGACGAGAGCCCTACATCCCTGCTGGCCTGGGCCCTTTGGGAGTAGCCCAGAGCCATTATTGTCTTACTGTGAACGCAGGCCCCTTCCCTCCATCCCACGGGCCTTGATGATGATGACACTGTGTGTTGTTCCACGCCAGTTCTGTGGGGAGGACCAGCGCAGGGCCTCATCCCTGCCTCCTGACTCTGAGCAGACTTCCTTGGTGCAAAAGTCATTTTACTCCTCCCACCCTCCTCTCTCTCTCTTTTTTTTTTCCCTCCATCAAATTAGTTTTGTCACTTTGGAAGTTCACTGGGTAAAGAGATGCCTGCTGGCCCCAGGGTTTTCAGAGAGGCAGGAGGGAGAGAGGAACAGTTCAAAAATGAAGACAGGACAGACAGTGTTCGTATTACATGTTATTGCATATCATCATTTTCACGTAAGCACATGTGGCTTCTGAGACCTCAGGCTGTATTGTCCCACACTTACTGGAATTGGATAAAAAAGACTTACAGATACTGTTGATTTTCCTCCTTGTGGGCCATACTTTAGAACACAGTTTCCACTCATGGTGGAGCTGGGGAATCTGGAGTTTTTAAAAGCCTCCAGGTGATTCTAATGTCCAGCCACCTTTGAGAACCATCATTCTAGGGGACAGAGGCCTCCAGGAGAGTTGAACACTTTGAGAGAGGTGATGGGAGAGACAGGTGACATCTAATCCTCTTGTGCCCAGCAATGCAGTTAATTAGGCAGAAAAAAGGGACAGAAATAACACACCTTAGCCTTTTTGCTAAGCAAAATAGGACTTTAGCTCCATTTAACCCTGCAGAGCCAGAGTGGAAAGGGAGACTCCAGCGTTCCGACCTCCCTGCTGCTACCCATGGGTTGATTGGCTGCCAAACCTCAAAGACCGCCAGCCACCCCAGTCAGCATTCGCCAAGGTGATGCAAAATGTTCACAGGAACAGGCTGTTTCTGCACTCTACTCACAACTAGTTCTCTTCCTCCTTCTGGAGGAAAAGTAAAACATCGGCCCATGTGTCTGCTTTCTTTTCTCAGCAGAAAGTGCTGATGATATGAGTTGCACGCAGCACCATGGTGGAAGGGGGCTGTTTTCGAAGTGGGCGGTGGGGCTGACCCTTCTGTCTCTGTGTGTCTTGCAGTACAAAATCGGACAGCTGTACATGATCAGCAAGCACAGCCATGAACAGAGCGACCGAGGAGAAGGGGTGGAGGTTGTCCAGAACGAGCCCTTCGAGGACCCTCACCATGGCAACGGGCAGTTCACGGAGAAGCGCGTGTATCTCAACAGGTAAGTCCTAGCAGCTGGCGCGCCACCTCCGGGCACCCTCCCCACGTAAGACCATTCGCGAGAGAGGTCGTGACCGTCACCTGGCCCCATTGCACCCAGTCCCACTGCACCTCTAGTGAGAGAGTCCGTGACTGTCAGGGATGAAAAGGTGACTTGGAAAGTCTTTACATCCACCCTCCAAAACTGCCAGTCTGGTTGCTTCCAAAAGCAGAATCCCCTGCGTTCTGCAAAATGGTCCTCAACTGCATTTTCGTCAGGCGGAGCTTTCGTCTTACTTCTCTCAACCCTTCCAAGACATGTTAAGATGAAATCTGATCTTAAGTTGAGTAAAGGACTTTGTTGTCTCCCTCGGTTCCGTGTTGACAGTAGGGAAGAGGTGGCTTTGCCTGTAAGTTGTAGAGAAGCAAGTGCTGAAAATGGCCGCATGCCATTGGGGTCTTAACCCGGTAAGACTTCCACTTCCTGCCAAGTGACCACTCAGGCGTCCGCAAAGGGAATTGACAAAACCAGCAGTCACCTGTGACCACAGTGGTATGCAGTACGCAGGTGGTTTCTGTTTCTCAAGAGGACCCATCCTTCCCCAGGTCGAGGTTGTCATCTCTCCTTTGGAAGGGTGAGGATTCGAGGATAATAAACCAGCACTAATCAGCACTAATGCCACTTCTGCTTTGAATACATTCTTTAATCTCTTGCTATTTTCCTATCGCTGATGGTATAACTGACTGTAGGGGCCTCTCTGATCTTCTCCCCATCGTACAGCCCCCTCCAGGCCACCTCCTTCCTTTTGCTTCTTTTCTGGGTCAGAATATTACTTGTAAGTAACTGTCTGCGTATGTGAACCCGAGTATGACCACTCTGGTCTTTGCTATCATCTCCATGAATACTCTTTACCACCATCTCTGGCCTCTCCTCTTGGCCTATTTGTGGTTATCCGGGAAGCACTTCCAACATAATAGCTGGACCATGCCCCCAGTGTATGCACTGACACTTGTGAATTTTTCTCTATTCTCAGTGCTTTGACCACGGCGAGATGTATCTGAAAGGAGCCGTATTTGGATTCCTCCGTTCTTGCATGACCTTCACCCTCTGACAGGCTGAAGGGAGGGTTTGTGTTCTGTCCATACACTAGGGTGTGTGGAAGTCTTTCATGCCAATATCCTGACACTAAACGCCTTGGGCTGATTAAACCAACACGTTTTAATCTGCCCAGGAATGCAGTCCCAGGAATTCCTGAGTCACAATGAAATGCAAATGAGATTGATCCTGTTCATCTATTAGTAGCTGTGAATTCCCAGGATTTGGAAGCAGTTCAGCCTGCAGCCAGCTGTTGATCTGCAGGCGTAACTGAGCTCTGGATCTAGCCTGAGGATGGTTTCCTTACAGAGAGGTTTCTCAACATGCTGCTTTGGCATTTGTAGTGCGAAGGGTGTAAATCAAATATTGAGCAACCATCACCTCTGTTGAGCAAAGGGAATTGAGGGAGATGCAAGAAAATAGATTCAAAACTCCAGAAAATTTCATTTCTTGGCAGATGATTGTGTTTTCCCAAGTGACTGCCTGGGGAATGTTCCCTATGTACCAAATTGAAGAAATTAGAAAACTTTAAAACTTTTCCTGAAACAGAACAAGAAATGTCCAGCTGTCTCTGTCATGTCTTTTTTCTCCAGCAAAATATATGATATTTATCTTAAAGGAGAATAATAAACATTAGTAAGAGGGAAATTTGTTATAAACAGAATATCTGGACCTCCAGGAATAATAACTAAAAAGATTAATATAGACCCTCCCCCAACCTGGTATGACAAACACAAGATGAAATATAACAATATAAAGCTGAGTTCAAAACAAAGAAAGGGAAATCCTCAGGTACTAGAGATAAAGAGGAGGCTCTAACCGGAGTAGGAAGCAGATGAGCTAATAACACTGAGGAAGCTGGGAGGTGTCAGAACTGAGTGTGAGCCCTGACATCTAGGGGTGGGGGGTGTCATGCCCATAAGGGGACAGGAAATGTGGCATTGGCACATGTAAATGAGGAGATGGGACTGAGAATCGAGCAAAAAAAAAAGTCATTTTTGACAGTCAAGGACTAAATTACTGCTCAGAGACGCACATTGAAAGAACTACTAAAGAGTGTACTTAAAGTAGAAGGAAACTGAAGCCAAGGAGAAAGAGGGGTCCCATCTAGAAGTAATAATAAACAAAGAAGTTGGTAAACATCTGGGCAAATTCAAATGAGCATAGAATGTTTCCAAAATATGAATAATGAGTATTCAGAGTTATGTTCATGGAATTTAAATAACAGATGACAATAACAGAAGATAAGAGGGTAGTAAGTATAGTAAAAAAAAAAAAAAGGTGCTCTAAGTTACTCATATTATTTGGAAAAAGGAAAGAGATGTTTATTCATTTAAAAGAAATTTGTTTTGGTGGGGAGGTAATTAGGTTTATTTATTCTTTTTTTTTTCAGTGGAGGTACTAGGAATTGAGCCCAGGACCTCATGCATGCTAGTCATGCACTCTATCACTAAGCTATACCCTGCCCCCTCATTTTAAAAAATTTTAAGGAAAATGTACATATTCAAAATGTAAAGATAACCTCTAAAGGAAGAGGAAAACAATATGTAACTTCCAAGAGAAAACTTGACCAATCCAATAGAAGGCAGAGGAAGAACAAAGGGAAGTCTCCAAAAAGCATAGTAAATAGAAAGCATTCATTTGTTTGTCAGATAAATCAAAACATATCAGTGGTCACAATAAAGGTATGTGTATTAAATCCTAAACCGGAACCTCGCTCAACAAATGTATCAGAACACTGACAAAATCACAAGTGACCTGAAGTTATAATGGGAGATTTTAACCCATTTACTAAACTAGCAGGTCAAAGTAGACAAATAATTTAGCAAACATAGGGAAAATGTAAAATGACAGAATACCAAGCTTGATCAGTGGGCGTTAATAG
The DNA here is from genome assembly GCF_036321535.1 of Camelus dromedarius. Classification (NCBI taxonomy): domain Eukaryota; kingdom Metazoa; phylum Chordata; class Mammalia; order Artiodactyla; family Camelidae; genus Camelus; species Camelus dromedarius. Next base: position 38,950,606 of record NC_087451.1, read on the forward strand.
ACCTGGGAACCAACATGCCTTTCAAACATATACGAAAGTATATAAAAACTGACTACAAAGGAGGCCAGAAATCAATCTCAACAAATACTAATAGCATATGGATCCTGTTGGCTGATTACAAAGCAGGACAATAAGAAATTGATAAGAACAACAAACTCCCTCATCATTTAAAAATGTAAAAATTTCTAAATACGTCTAAGTGTTCATGGGTTGAAAATGTCAGATACGTTCCCAGCCACCTTTGTAGCTAGGGATGGCATGTGAGCCAGTTCCAGCCAATGAGACGTGAGATTTTCCTCTCTGAGAAAATGGAAAGATGTTCAAGAGAGGCATGATCTGCTTCTAAGAAGGGGGAGGAAATGCATGACAACTGCTGGGAAAGCAACTAATAGTGCCTACCACATGAATCTTGACAACAAAACTGAACAATAACTGCGCAAAAAGGAAACTTACAGACCAATCTCAGTTAAGGCCTTAGGGATGAAAATCATATATGAAACTTTAGCAAATCAAATACCTGAGTATAATAACCAACAACAACAACAACAGCAGCAATAATAATTCATGACTGATCAGATTTACCCCTGACTGTTAACATCAATAGGAGAGTTTGACAAGATTGCTGGGTATAAAATTCATAACACAAAAATCAGTAGCACTATTACACAGCAGGAACAGCAAGTGGAAAAAGTCATTTTTAAAATTTCAATTTATAAGAGAAAAAGAAACTTAAAGCTGCCCAGTAAAAAATATACAAGATACACAAAATCTTTTTGGAGAGAAATATATTTCAATGGAGGATGTTTTAAAAATCCTAGACAAATGGGAATATTCATGGATGGGGAATTTTTACATAAAAGTAAACTACTTGGTAGTCACAAACTAGAGTTGACCCACCTCAGGTAAACCCATGTCCTGCATGCGCAGGGCATGGAACTACCACGTTGGTGAGGCTGCTTTGTAATTTGTTACATGAGTGTTCAAATTGTCCTGGTATTGGGGGGAACCTCTTAATGTTTCTTGTATTCTGATCAAAGTAGGGTTCTAGGCCAACTGATTCCAGCATTTGTAAGTCCATCTGTCCATCTTATGAGTGGTGTCAGGGAGGAAGAGCTTTTCCTCAACCCCATGTAGTGTTGGTAATTGGGGGCCTGTGCATTAAACTGAAACTGACAGATTAACGGGAGAAAAGACAAGTTTTTATTCATGTATATAGGCGAGAGCATCCAGAAAATTGTGACTCAAATGGATGTGATTTTAATTTTAATAGGGGAGGAAGAGAAAAGGCACTTATGGGAAAACAAATGTCTTTTATGAAAAATAAGTGAGGCCTTAGGAGAATGGATGGGAGATAAGATAATTTTATGACAATGTCTGTTTAGGTGATTTTTTATCCTGGTGCTTACTTCTTATCTCTGGTGATAGGAGTCAATTTTCTCTGATTGTGGAACTCCTGGAAAGGAGATTTATGACAATTAAGTTATTTTGGGAGGTTCTGTTTTTGTGCAGATAAGAGGAGTTCAGAAAAAGTGTCTTCCTGTGATTGTTGATTCTCAAGTCTTCAGCTCAAACTATTAAAAAAACAAAAAAACAACCTACAGAATGGGAGAAAATATTTGGCAAATGATACAACTGACAAGGGCTTAATTTCCAGAATACACAAACAACTCATACAACTCAATAACAAAAAAACAAACAACCCAATCCAAAAATGGGCAGAAGACCTAAAGAAGCAATTCTCCAATGAAGGCATACAAATGACCAATATAGGCACATGAAAAAATGTTCAAATGCTAATTATCAGAGAAATACAAAACAAAACTACAAGGAGGTATCACCTCACACCAGTCAGAATGGCCATCATTCAAAAGTCCACAAACGATAAAGACTGGAGAGGCTGTGGAGTAAAGGGGACCCTCCTATGCTGTTGGTGGGAATGTAGTTTGGTGCAGACATTATGGAAAACAGTGTGGCGATTCCTTAAAAAACTAAAAATATACTTACCATATGATCCAACAATCCCACTCCTGGGCATATATCTGGAGGAAGCTAATTCAAAAAGATACACGCACCCCAGTGTTCATAGCAGCGCTATTTATAATGGAAACAACCTGAATGTCCATCAGCAGATGACTGGATAAAGAAGCTGTGGTGTGTGTGTGTGTGTGTGTGTGTGTGTGTGTGTGTGTGTGTGTGTGTGTAAATACTACTCAGCCATAAAAAAGAATAAAATAATGCCATTTGCAACAACATGGTTGGAGATTGTCTTACTAAGTGAAGCCAGAAAGAGAAAGCAAAATACCATAAGATGTCACTTACACATGGAATCTAAAAAAAAATGACACAAATGAACTTACTTACAAAATAGAGACAGACTCAGACATAGAAAACAAACTTATAGTTACCAGGGAGGTCAAGAAGGGGTAGAGGATAAATTGAGAGTTCAGGATTTGCAGATACTAACTACTATATATAAAATAGATAAACGACAAGTTTCTACTGTATAGCACAGGGAACTATATTCAGTATCTTCTAATAACCTATAATGAAAAAGATTATGAAAAGGAATATATATATACATGTATAACTGAAACATTATCCTGTACACCGGAAACTAACACAACATTGTAAACTGATTATACTTAAATAAAAAAAATTTTTTTTTAAGTCTTCAGCTCAAAATATCCTTACTGCACTGTGGTGGACCTCTTCCCTGATGACAGGGGAGTGGGTCCTATGAGTTGGACTGGCAGTAGCTAAGATATTCCAGTGCCCACTTAATAACTTACATGGAGATATATCAGTGTCCTATGGATCGAATTCACGAGCTGGCAAAATAAGTGGATTCTCTTCCTTACATCAATCTGTGTGGGAAGACAAATCATACTCAGAAACAGCTTTATTGATTTATTACCCAAAGCAACTATTAGAAGCACTGGAAATACTCAGTGCCTGTGTCATCAAGGCCTCCACTCTGAGTCTGTTTTGAGCAGAAAGGGCATTTCTTGGAAGGATGTTAGCAGCCCACAGAATTATCTGGAGGCTTGAGAATGGACAGCTATCTGGGCAGCTCCAAGGGGCCAAGAGCAGCAATGATGACGCCATCTTTAAGTCCAACCAGATCTTGTCATTCTGCCGTCACCATGGCTGCTGTGGGCAGGTTGGTCTGAATTGTCCTCTATTTTCTTTCTATCACTTGTTCCAAAATCCCAAACATAAGCATCCATTGAGTTCCCAGTCCAAACCAGGCTACCAGTGGGTGGGGAGAGGAACTTCCAGACTGTTTTCCAAAGCGGCTGCACCGTTTTGCACTCCTTCCAGCAATGTATGAGGATTCCAATTTCTCTACATGATCACTGACACTTGTTAACGTCTGTCTTTTTTATTACAGCCGTCCTAGTGAGTATGAATTGGTATCTTGCTTGGGTTTTGATTGGCATTTCCCTAATGACTAATGATATTGAGCATTTTTTTCATGTGCTCATTGGCCATTTGCATGTCTTCTTTGGAGACATGTCCGTTGAAATCCTTTGCCCATTTTTAAATTGAGTATAATGTCTTTTTCAAATGCCATTTATCCTTTTAGTTCTTGCCTCTTACCTCCCAGGATTGTGGTGTTGCTCTATTCTCTGGCCCTTCCTGCAGCGTCTGATACATACACTCTTGGGTGCAGTACATTTGGGTAGCTGCCTAATGCCCTTAGAACATTACATTAGCAATAATACATTAGTGCATCTGGTGGTTGTCCTTGAGCCTTTGATCCAGTTCAGTTAACCAAATAAGTGGTATTTCTTGGCTTGTCTTCAAAAATCCTGGTTTCAACTGGCATCCAGGGAAAGGAGGCAAGATACTAATCAAACTCTGAAATAGTGATTCTATATAAAACCTGTCCTCTAGAATCCTATGAGGGTAGGGCTCTCCTTTTGTCCCCTTTCATTTTTACTTCGTCTACAGCATCTCTCCAATCCCTTCCCACTAAAGCCCACAAGGGGAGAGAATCGGGGGTGGGGGCAGAGGGGCACTGGAGAAAAGATAGAACCTATTTTTAGGCTTGTTTATCAGTCATGAAGTGTCGTGTTCTTCCCCCACTACGGCTGCTGGATTAATTAGGCTGTGCGGGCAGCTGCCAGTCAGGGAGGGTTGCCAGCTTCTAATGGTGATTCCGCCTAATGCCTGAATCAATGTGCATGGTGAGAACGTTTTTCCCACTCCCTGGCTCTTGCCTTCCAAGGCCACCTCTCCTGGCCTCTAACTGCTCTGGGTAGGAGAGGGTACAGCTCCCCTAAACCATGAATCCTGTTTAACTGGACAAGCAAAGCTGCCAGCCGGTCACTTTACCTGCCAGCTCATTGGCAGAGCCTCGTTGCTGTGGCTTGGGTCTTTCTTTCACATGTCCTCTTCTGGTTCTCCCAGATCTTCCCCAAAGTAAGAGCTCAGTGCCCAGAGCTTGCGTGGCAGTGGGAAAGCCCACTGCCCTGGTGACAGGTCATAGAGGAAATGCTGGAGCCAGAGATTCTGACCTAAGAGCTTATTTTCATGCTATTTTGAAAGAATCTTCATGGTCGTTATTGACTTCTAAATATCCAGAGATGATCTTCCTTCATTCCGAAAATATTTAATGAGCACCTGCTGAGTGCCAGGCATCATTCTAGGCGCTGGCTGGCTGTGCCACAGTGAACAGGACAAAGGGCCCTGCCCTGGTGGGACCTGCAGTCTAGTTATGAGTGACAGACAGTACACAATTGCTATATATAAGAACATGGTATATTTTAAAATATTTAGTCATATATTCTATATAAATATATATTCAATATGTGTCTATTGAATATAATATTAATTCAATTATTTAGTAGTATTTTTAATATAATCTGGTAAAAATAGAGCAGGTGAGGGCCTTCTTCCCGACATACCTTTCAGTCCATGCTATTCTACTTGGTCCCCAACTCAATCCTTAAGAACATGCCAGGGGTTCTCATGCTGCCAGGCCCCCTGGCTTCTGCCGCCTCAACTACTCCCATGAGAAGAAATCACAGAAACGGGACATGAGGCCTGGCTGGAATCTGACAGAGCATCCAGTCAAGCAGTTTCCACCTTGATTCTGCCTCGCTCCTGACTGACGATGCTGACACATGTGGCCGGCTCCCCTGGGTTCTCCCCAGCATACCTGCCACGTCACCCTAACACTGTCCATGCGGAGCCTTCTATGAACCGGCACGAGGCAGGCCTCTTTCCCCAGAATCTCAGCATAAACTGCCTTTTTATAGGAAGAGCAGTGGCAGTGTCCAAGTTCAAGGAACTCCCTGTGGGCGATGTCTTTCACAGGTGATAGCTGTAGTCTGGAAGCTCTGATCATCTCTTTGCTGCAATACAAAGAATTACATTAAGATCAGAACGAAAAGACCAGCCAGAACAGCCATTAAGAAGAGTAAATAAATAAATCCAGCAGCGGAGAAGAAATTTAAGATAGCTCAGAAATCACTGTACACAAAACAGGATAGGAACAACTGATTATTATCAAATAATTGCCAAATGCCAGATTTGGGCACAAAGAAGAAACAAAAGGTCAGAATATCCCTCTTGGACCAGTAGGAAATGAAGGTACGAAGGTAGCATAGTCCTTTTAAGAATCACTTGAATGAGCTGCAGTTCTTTGAGCCTAACCTTAACACAGACTGGCTGGTTTCAGGTGTGCAGTACAGGAGAAATAACAAAATTATTTTGTGAGCTGGGAAGGACTTTCTACTGAGAACGTTTAAGTCCAAAAGTGTCTAGTTAAGACCATCATAATTCTGACCCCTGTGGAGAAAATGAAATTAGACTCCGTTTAGACCAAATTTGGCCTGATGACGTTCAAGAACTCCTGAAGCCAAAAAATATTCCCAAATGAGCATGAACTGCAACGTGAGATTAGATATCCTGGAGAATTTGGTGATAATCTGGATTATAAAGCGTCAGAGGGGAGGGATGGTTTAGATTTCAGTTCCAGAAACTCTTTATGAAGTTGACAAACGTTCTTAACCTGAGGCCATTTTAGATTATGCCTGCCGGTGGGGCCTTCTTGTGATCCCTGTGATTTAGGGAAACCTGGGGAATGTCGGAGAGGGTTGCAGTGATTATATCCACCTATGTCCAGCGCCAGGATTCTCAGCCTCAGTGCCGTTAAGATCTGCGTCCAGATAATTCTCTCTGAGATGGGAGGGGGATGGGAGGATCCTGTCCTGAGCTTTGTAGGATGTTGAGAAACAGCCTGGCCTCTTACCACTAGATGCCAGCAGCATCTCCCCCAACCTCCTGCCCCCAGCCAGGACAGCTGAAAATGTCTCCAGGCTTTGCCAAATGTCCCCTGGGGGGAAGAAGTTCCATACCCCTTTTCCATTGAAATGAGAACCACTGCTATAGGGTGACCAACTGTCCCATTTTGCCTAGGACCCAGGAATTTTGTACCCTGGGGAGATAGGTCACTGGGGAGTCTGGTCCTGGCCAGTGGACCAGGAAGACATGATTCAAATTGTGCCACGTCTCCAGAAGAGATTCTTGTTTGATGCCTGGTAGTGAGTTTGAGTGACAGGCTTCTCCTTGGAATTGTAGGCTGTGTGACAGTCTACATCGTGAGAGTGACAGCAGCAGTGGGGACTAATTTAATTCCATTTTCCTTTGCTGCCCTGATAAATCATTTCTGCAGGGAAAATTTTTTACATTTTACTTTCTCAGACAAAAACGATTTGAATAATGATGTGCTCTGGGGAAGTCGGGGGCTAAGAGAAGGTCTGTAGTGGGCCTAAAAATATTTAAATAGCATATCATGGAACTCATTCCAACGCCTCCTGCACCTGGCGTGGTAAATGGCTTATACCAGAAAGGCCTCCTTCCTGGACTATTTAGAAGAGGCACGTAAAATCGTATCAGCCATCTTGCTAAATGTATGTTTTAGGGCATCTCATTGGAAAAGGTGATTGATCATAGTGCTGTGTATCCTGCATATGTTGGTGGATGAAACAGCTAAAATAGAGATGTTAGAGCCTGGCATCCTGACCATTTACATATAGGACAAGTCTCAACATGAATGGAAATTTGCCAGTGTTTGTCATCTTCCTTCCAGAAAAATGATTGCTGCTTAGGTATGGTTCTACTGGGAGGCTTTTTAAATGATGGAGGAAAGAATGAGTTAGGAAGGGAGGGGGACTCGGGTGCCAACGTGCTATGCGTGAGGAGCTAGTGAATCCGGGGAGGGGTGGGGTGTACACGGAACATCTCCCCCCAAGAGGAAAGTGGAGAAAGGGCTCTAATGCTTGTGGGGAGACAGAAGTACTTTGTCTAAGCTAAACAACGCCTCGCTTACTTTGGGGAGATTCTCCAATCCCGTTTCAGTTCATTAAAAGCATAGGGAAGCCACTTGCCTGTGTGTAGAATCCACATCTTCCTGTATTACCGACTGGCATATCGCCCTGGGGCGTAGGCACAAACGGGAGGGAACCCGGGGGACGGGGTGCTCGTGACCATTTCCCGCAAGCCAGCCCGATGCAATTTTCCCACTCGATGGTGACCCCAGTTGCCCTCCAACTTCAGGGACTGACAGAATAAATCCTAGGCGAAAGCTATAAAAACCCCCGTCAGGAAGCAGCCCCTTCCTTCTGAGCAGTGTGAGGGGAAGGTAAATGAGCAGTTACTGAAGAGAGGATTTTATAGGAGTGAGACAGTCTGCATTAGAGCAGCAAGAAGAATTGTTATGTGAATTCTAAAACCGCTCCGCCCGCCCCTCACAGCCCACCTGAGAGCAGTGGCCTTCCTCTGACACTCACTGCTCCCCAGGGGGGGCTCTGAGTCTCCCCACTTGTTTCAGCCCTGCTAAACGGCCCAGAGCTTTCACTGGGTTAGGTCTGGCCAGCCTTTGAAAATACATATTTGTCTTTTAAAAAGCAGGGCCTGGAGACTGTCAGAAATAAGAGAAACAATTTGAGAAGACATACAAGGTAACACAGTATTTTAACAGCTCTGGATGTCATTTTAAATTCCATGTCCAAGAGGGGTTGGGGATTTGGGGTTCTTTTAGCTTGACATCCCCCTCTCTCCTGGCTCTAACAGCTTGGAATTCACAACTGCTTCTCGATGCTCTTTATTGCCAACATGCAGCCCCCAGGAGCTGGGAGTCTGCGTCACCTCTCTGGGTCTGATGTACTGCTAGACATCAGTGACCTAGACACTCGGCTGTAGGCACCAGAATAGGAAAGAAACAAAATGATAGTGTCTAGAAAGACAGAAAACCCCAGGATAGAGTGTAGGGGGGAAATAAAATCATGCAGACATATTTAAGGGATATATAATGCTCTATATTTAAATACACTATTGAAGGAATTCTCTGGGCCTGCACTATGCTGTAGTTTGCCTCAGAAGGAAGCAGAGCAAAACAAAGCAAAGCAAAACTGGATCAGTCCTTGGTTCAACAAAGGTCTTGGGACCTGCACCCTTGGGTTTTCCTGGTTTTGAGAATGTTTTCTGCAAATGGCTGCCTGGATCCCCGCTTCAGAAGAACGGCTCTGTCATTGCATTAATTTCCTGGGGCTGCAGCGACAAAATGTCGTAAACTGGATGGCTTAAGACAACACACATTTATCCTCTCACAGGATAAAGGCCAGAAGTCTGAAATCAAGTTGGTTCCTCCTGGGGGAAAAATCTGTTCTGTGCCTCTCGCCTACCTTCTAGTGTCCATGGCAACCCTACATGTTCCTTGGCTCTAATCTCTGCCTCCATCTTCACATGGCCATCTCCTCTCTATATGAATTTGTGTCTCAAATCCCTCTCTCCTTTCTCTTATAAGAATACCGGTCATTGGTGTTGGGGCCCACCATTAGGGTGATTGCATCTTGAGATCCTTAATTATATCTGCACAAACTTTAGTTTCAAATAAGTTTTCATTCACAGGTACTGGGGATAACATGTGGATATGTCTTTAGGGAAGGCACAAGTCAACTGACTACAGTCATCAAGGGGCTAGATTTTATTCCTCTTCATGTCTCTGAAGTTGCTGCTCTCTGTTGCTTTAGTCCATTTTCAAAACATCACTCAGATGGATTGTTAAACTGATGCCTGATTCTGACGTTTGCCTCTGTCCCACCATATTTGGCCTTGAACATCCCCTCATCACCACTTCCACCATATCACTCCTAGGAGACAAAGGCCAGGCTGGCCAAACCCTCCAGACATGGCACCTCCCAAGCACTGAATTCTCATGTCCTTGTAAATCAAATCAAAAGAGGACAGGCCTATAGTTCTATGAGGTCCCCTAAACCAGGCTAGAACCTTCTGCCTTCACACATTTGAAGAGCACACGAATACGAGCTGAGGACGATTTAACTACGGTGAAGACCAGGGAGATGGGGAAGGGGTAGCTGTGGAGAGAAGAGCAGAGACAGAACTTCCCTGATTTTTCTAGCGGTCAGTTTCTCCAGAAAGACAGGGTAGCAAAGTGAGGCCATGTGGCCAGACTCTAATTACTTTTTTTTCTTTCTTTCTTTCTTTCCTCTTAGCAAACTGCCTAGTTGGGCTAGAGCTGTTGTCCCCAAAATATTTTACGTTACAGAGAAGGCATGGAACTATTATCCCTACACAATTACAGGTAAGTCCTTTGGACACCCAGGATGTCACGTGTGTACATGCAAGGACGTAGCAGGATTCAGACTGGATTATCCAGGCAGGGACTTGGGGGAGCCCTGTAATATCTCCCTGACCCTTTGCCTTCATACTTCTTAGGTCAGCACTCTTCCTAGCCGAGGGGGGGTGGGGAGCTAAACCATTCATTCCATCTTCCTTCTTAAACTGATTGTAGTAAATAGCACATGGAAGAAGGAAAGGAGGCTCTTTTTAGTGACATTTCTAGAAGTTCCATTATCTTTATTTCTCCATTTTCTCAGTAATCCCCAAATGATTTTGAAGTCTAGTTTGTTTATAAACAAGTTGGTGTTTTTTTTTTTTTTTTTTTGACTTGTTTGCTTTAGAACCTACCCCGCTTCACCCCGGCAAAATAAAACTTGACTATAATTTACTATAAAAGGTTCTGTTGGGTCTCTCTCTTCCAAACTACTTCCTTTGCAGTTGGATAATATGAAATTCTTTGTCACTGTCCTTCTCACTTGTAGTGGAGTGATAACAGCACTCTGTGCTGATACTGAACTAGAAACTATGGGCAAAAAATTTAGAAGGTTTGTTTCCTGCCCTCGAACACACGAAAATTCAAGATCCTGAGGGGAGGGTATAGCTCAGTGGTAGAGCGCATGCTTAGCATGCCCAAGGTCCTGGGTTCAACCCCTAGAACCTCCTCCAAATATAAATAAACAAATAAACATAATTATCTCCCCCTCATATAACAAACAAAAAAAGAAAATTCAAGATCCCACTTGAATATCATCATAACAAGCTCATCTTATTGGTTATAAAAGCTGCTTTTCCACTTAGAAGATTTCCTTTGCAGTTAATGAAATGCTCTACTGGAATTATTAGTCTTTAATTCTGCTTCTCTAATGCCAAACTTTTCGGTTTTTAATTAGCCACAAACCTATAGGCTAATTGAATCTTGTTTTACACCCCTTATCTGCCCAACCACAGAGCTATCATATGAAAGAGTTTCAAGAGCAAACGTGGAGACATTTAGTGTTTATGAAAGTTTAATTCTTGGAAGGTTTCTTTACCACATTTTTAATAATTATAATTCAGCAATATTTCTTAGTTCTGTGGTTTGATATTGCATATAAGTGTGGTCTAAATCATCATTTTCTCTCTCTTTTTTCTTTTCCCTCTTGTCCAAATGAACATCTGGGACCAGAATACACAGTAAGTTTCATTTAATCATTTTTAAATATTCAGCCTAAGATCAGTGGAGTAATTGGAACTTCCCTTGTACTTCTCATCTTATCAATGTAATTTTAAAAATAGAGGAATAGTTCAGAATCAGAAATATTTAAATGTAGGCTATTACATGGTTATATATAATGCAATAATTTGAATGTTCTCATTTGTTCAAGAATATGACTGTTAATTTAAAATGCCTTGATAGTCACTTTACATAATTAACTTTTGCTTGTATTTTTAAATAGCTTGACTGCTCTACTCGTGATAGTTCACTGTAATAGAAGAACAGTGTCTAGAAATGTGCCATTAAAGAGATGATGGTAGTTACTGGTGGAAAGCAGGGCTTAGACTTGCAGTCTGTGGCCTGATCCCGTATAGAAAAACCTTGAAACTAGGAAGACGGACGTTCAAACTGTTTTACTCAGAGGTCTGGTTTGGACAGTCTCAGTGGCTTGATAAAATCATTTAATTTCTTCCTGGCCTAAGAGCCATTATAGTCATTATTTATACTAAAAGAAAGGGACTCTATAATATCATTGTGTTGCAGTATTTTCGTTCGGATCATTTTCCCCAATGGCAAACAGGTCAAGTTGTCCTAATAAGAAAATGGTTAACTGAGCTGTGATGGAGTTGAGTTTTTTAGTCTTGGTCAACACAGCCAAGCTTGGTACCCTGCACATAGTAGATTCTCAATGAGTAGTTTTGAATGACAGGAAGAATACATGAGTCAAAGCTGGATAGATCGTCCCAACAGATGCAAAAGTGTCATCTGCTTTGGAGTCAGATAGGCCTGAGTGTCCTCTGGTTCTGCCTCTCACTAGCTGAAGTTCTTAAGCAAGTGACTCCCCCAAGTGCCAGCTCTTACACGCATGCTGGTCCATGGCTGTGTTCTCATGTGTCCTTTGCAAAATGAAAAAAGTCGTTTCTCATAAAATTAAATATATTCCACTTAAAGGATGGTTGATAATTATAGCTCTCATTCTTGGGTATTAAAATATCTTTTCTTTTATGAAAGGAAGGAATATATATAGCACCCTCTCCAATGTCCCTAGCTTTGGGGGGAAAAAAAGGAAATTCTATGACAAAATACAAATTTTACATTTTAGAAGACAGAGAAACACTGCTCTGAAACAAGCAGCTTAACTTCCCTGAACCCATTTCTTTATCTCTAAAATTGGGTTAATCCCTCTTTCATAGAGCTATTAGTGGGAGGATTCAATGATCTAACACAGGGGTCAGAAGACTTTTACTGTAAAGAGTCACATAGTAAATATTTTCTGCTTTATGGGCCAGTCTCTGTCTCTGAGAAAGCAGCCATAGACTCTATATAGAGATATGGATGTGGTCGTATTTGCCCAGGCAGCAGGCCACACTTATCCCCCAGGCTACAGTTTATCAACCCCTGGTCTAATATATGGAAGACTGTTAGCACATTGCCTGTAAATAACAATTTATAGCAATTAAATGGTTCCCCACCAACAGCATCCCCCAGCCCCATCAATTTCACTGTTTTCAAGAGGAAGACTTTGGAATCATTTGAATCCTGCCTCCATTAACAGTTGTGCAGATGAATTCCCTTGAAGCCTCTGTTTCCTCATCTGTAAGTGGGGAGAATATAGTAACTATCTCATGAGGATGATATGGAGATTATATCAAATAATCCACATGAAATTTCAGCCTAGTCCCTGGTGCGTGGTAAATCCTCAATAAATGTTCAGTGTTACTATATATCATTCAATGCTGGAAGCTGCCATCATTAAAATGGAAGTTCAGTGGACCAATACATGAAAATATATCTTGGACCCCACAGTGCAGACTGGATTCCAGTTAACTGGACGGTACTAATTGTTTAGAGTTTTATTTGATTTTATTGATAGCTGGTGTTTTCCCACGCCCCACTTCTCCAAAAGCTACTGTGTGGACTTTTCATTTGAAATGTGATCAATAGTTACACAGCCAAGAGGATTCTTGTCCCTGTAGCTACACAAAGGCAGTTATTTGCTGTCTTTAGAATTGGGTCACCTTGACTTGACCCAAAACTGATGGTGTTTATTCTCCATAAACTCACGCTACTGCTGTGAAATGTGGGGATGGCTAACAGAGAAATGGAGTCTGAAAAATGTTTCGTTATCTTGTGTTCATTTTTTTAAGAGTATGTATTAAAGACTGAGGTTCTGAAAACATAAGGCAACAGAGTGAAAACCATAGTTTCTGGCAAAGCCGTGCTCACGGCGACGCACCTCCCAAGACAGCCCTCCCGCTGAAGCCTTTCCCACCAGCTTCCATCACTGAACCTCCGTTTTCTAGCCCCCGCCTCTGTGTAGGCCACGGAGGATTTCTGAAGGACCCATGGCCTTTCCTTCTGCCCAGCTTCTGCCCCACAGTACTCCTGCAGTTCCAATCACACAGTAAGGACTTTTAAAGGGACACAAATTATGTTATTTCTGTCTGAGAAAATTTGGAGACAAAACAAAGAAGTTAGATAGAGTTGTATGATCTCATACTCACCCCCATGTAACTCTAAGTGTTACCTGGTTTCTTCTAGAACCTCAGTCTTTAAGTCAGTTCCTCCCTAATATAATCCTTGGAGTAGTTCCCTAGAGCTGCTGTAACATAGTACCACAAACTGGGTGACTTAAAACAAGGAAAATTTGTCATGTTACCATCCTGGAGGCTAGACGTCTGAATCAAGTTCAGGGGCAACGGTCCCTCTGAAACCTGCAGGGGAAGAATCTTTCTTTGCCTCTTTCTAGGCTTCGGCGGCCTCCAGCATCCCTTGGTTTGTGGCAGCACCACTCCAATCTCTGCTTCTGTTTTCACACAGCTTGTCTTCCCTCTGTGTGTCTCTGTGTCTTTACATGACACCCTCTTTGCTGTGTCTCTCTCTTCTTCTTATAAGGACATCAGTCATATTGGATTAAAGACCTACCTTACATCAGTGTGACCTCATCTTAGCTAATTACATCTGCAATGACCCTAATTCCCAATAAGATCACATTCTGACGAACTGAGGTTAGGACTTCAACATGTATTTGGGGGTGAACGCAATTCAACCCATAACGCCATCTTTCAAGTTTAGGTTAACAGTAATTTATTGAGCACCAGCGACGTGTAAAGCATCATGCCAGATGCTAGGCTTCATGGAGCAATAATCCCTGCCCTTTGAGGAGTCACAATCCGGTGAGAAATACACATCCCAGTCAAAACCTGGGAGTCTTCTGTAAGTGATGGGGTTTTCTGGAGGCAAGACAGGACAGGCTCAGCTCAGGAGACAGGCTGGCACTCAGACCTGGATGAACTCCAAGCTGCGCTGACAGCAGAGGTTCAGACCAGAGGGTAGAATGAATGGCACTGGGAATCCAGCCAGAGAAGCGATTGCAATGTAAAAGGGAAGGCCTCGGTCCCTGGACTGGAGCCTTTAGCTGCAGGGACAGGACTGTAGTCCTCAAGAAGAGGTACAGGCAAGAACAGAACACAGCCCTCTTACATAGGTTACTTGATCATGAGATGCTGGGGGGGGAGGGGTAAAGTTGCCAGCTTCAGCAAGTAAAAATACAGAGTATCCAGCTGAGTTTGAATTTTCAGATTTGCTTTCAGATTAAAAGCAAATAATTTTTTAGTATAAGTATGTCCCAAATATTGCATGGGCTATACTCATGCTAAAAGAGGGGGAGGGGTGGCAGTGGGACAGAACTGGTTTCAGAAACTAATGTACAAAAATCAGGTGTATTGGTAGTCCAGGGAAAAGGGAGGAGAGAGAATTGTAAAGATCGGGAAACTGTCCTACAGCTGACATGACACATTAACATTAGGGCAGTCAAGTGACTTGTCAGAACAACTTAATTAAGTACTTTCTGCCTCAGTTAGGATTGATTTAGGAAGTGAAATGGTCCGAAGAGGGCAGAGTTGGGGGAAACAAAGTGAGAGCAGATGAATACATGACTGTTTCAAGGAAGACCTGTGCTAAGCGTTACAACTGAAGCACAAATGGAGGCTTATGGAAAGGAGAAATTCTGCCTGGAGAAATATGGGAAAATATCTCGGAGCCAGTGGCATTTGAGCTGGACCCTGGAGAGAGTAGAACTCCCATCTGCAGACACCTGCTCTGTCTTAGTCTTCTTGGGCTGCATCACAGAACACCATGAACTGGGTAACTTAAAAACAGACATTTATTTTTCACAGTTCTGGAGTCTGGGAAGTTCAAAATCAAGGTATCAGCTGGTTCACTTCCTGGCAGGAGCTCTCTTCCTGGTTTGCTAACAGTCTTCTTGCTTTGTTCTCACATAGGAGAGAGAGAAAGCAAGCTCTCGGGTTGTATAAAGGCGCTAATCCCATCATGAAGGCCCCCATTCTCATGACCTCATCTAAACCTCATTACCTCGCAAAGGCCCCATCTTCAAATACCATCACACTGGGGGTTAGGGCTTCAACATACAAAGGCGAGGGGAGCACAAACATTCAGTCTATAGTGTGGTCCTTCCAGGCCCAGTGGGCAAGTGATGTTGCTGGATGTTGCTGGCGCCTCAGACACGTGGAGGCCAGGTCATGGTAGCTTTGAGTGTCAGGGCAAGATCTGGATTTAATTCTCCATAGAGAAGCAGCAACATTGTTCCCGGCTAGTCCTCTTCTATTTTCCATCCCAAATATAGCACAGCTTTTCTTTCCATCTCCCCAGTAAGGATCTCTTGGCTTTTCTCTCTCTGGCTGCAGGTGCACACTTTCAGGCCGGCAGTGTTCATTTTGAAGCTGCCTCCCTCCCCTAGACTAGGACTCAGCCATGTTCTCACGCCCTCTGCCTGGGAGGAAGAGTCCGCCTTTCTCTCTAACTACAGGGTCTGCGCCCAGGATTTAGGACAGATGCTTTCAGTTGCCTTCATCTTTTTTCCTGTTTTAAATGCTTTTTCACTGGGCTCTTTATCCCCTGATCCTTTAATCCTAAATACCTCTTCTTGATGTCTTTCCAATCCCCATATTTCCTGTCTGGGCCCCAAAGCAAAATTTCCCCAAAGCCAAACTCCCAGCTGGGGTCATCACGCCCACCCTCCATCAGGGAGGCAGAGGGGCTCTTAGTAATACTCGGGACAGGTGTCTCTTCTCATGGGACTAGTCCAGAGCAATATATGTCTATTTCTAGGCTCCTCTGGGTCTTATATCTGACTGTCCAGCCTGTTACCGAGACCTCATGCTGCCCTCATTTGTGACAAAATCCAGCCAAGAGAACTTTCTCTTTAGGGTCATCTAGGACTTCTGTATTATCACAGTTATCAAGACATAAAAGCTTTTTCATCACTGTGAGTGACTGTGTGTTTAGGATTATGTGCAAATGCCATTTGCACAGGAAGTGGAAAAATATCCTTAGCTCAGTTATAGGAAAAAATCTTAATTATACAGTAAACAAAGAACAACACGATGGCAGTTTTCCAGAGGACAGACCATCTAACCAGTTCTTCAAAACCTGCCGGTTCTTCTGAAGTTTATAAAGTCACAAAGGAAGGTGCCCCAGGAGACTGGCTGCTTTCCAAAGTCGCCAATTTTGTTTTTCTAGAGCTAAAAAAAGCCCACGCTGGAATATGAACATAGCTGAGCAGCAGCAATTCAACCTCGGTAGTAATGAAGGGGGAAAAAATGGGTTTTCTTCCTATTTGTAAGAATTTGAACTTAAGCTATAATAAGTCAATAGCAGTGACCTAGAATATACAGTTGCTATATATATTTTACTGCCGTGACTACCCACTCCACCAAAACATCTTTTAATAAGAATCGCAGAAGAGGTGATGACAAGTGGAAAGCACCTTTCTCTTAGCTGGACGGACTATGCCATTCCCCAGAGTAGTAGTGGGCTGTCCAATGATACCCAGCATTTTAATTATTTAGTCAAAAGAGGTAGAAAAAGTAAATTGTAACAGACCAGGGAATAGGAACCTCAAACAGTATTGAGCTACAATGAGAGATGGGGTTGTTCAGGGTTGGGTTAGTCCAGCCGGGGGAGAGAATCTGGCTGCTCACGACTGGGTCGTCAGTCACCCAGCATGAACCTGAGTTATCTTCCCAGGAGTGGCAATAAGGAGATTGGGGCATTTTTCTGAAAGCAGCCAAGTGTCCTGGATAGGAATTTCACTTTCAATCTTGGCCTCATCTGCGTCCCCGATAACTGAAGGAGCTGGTGAGTGCTGTGTATACAGACGGACCTCCATTCTGCTCATCCTTCTTCAGCTCCCCTCCCTCACCTTCCGCTGAGTCCCAACCAAGGGTAGTAGAAACCTCTAAATTACATAACTAGGAAATAGTTACAGGTCTAGTGAAAATACATTATTATATCTGAACCCTGGGATTGGTCTTGTTGAGAAGGAAATTAGAGGACAATCTGACCATCTCAACTACTATGTATGCTAAGATAGGCTAGAGGTCCCTGAATAATACTTCTTCGGTGTCATGGAGATGGGGTAGTGATGGGAGTTGGATGATTAGAAAATAGCCTTTACTTCAATTTAAAAAAAAGAAAGAAAATAACCTTTATCGCTGCATCACAATTAACCCTAAGTATCCAGGGCAGTATGTAATTGGAGGTGGGGTGGGGGAGGGCACAAAAGGAAATAGCCCTTCTTAGAAATGGGGCCATGTGAGCTGGGACCTTTTAGGGACCAAGGCATAGGAACAGTACTCCAGCTGGGGGTGCTGGTGAGAAAGGCTCAGGCCACCTTCCTAGAGAGGGTGGTTGAAGTCTATGGAGGCACGAGTCATGGCATGAGGCTGGTGTCATAGAGTCAGAATGACCAAGTTCAGAAATCTCCCAGATTCAAGAGGACTGAGACAGAAACAGTGCAGAACCATTTATAGCGATCATTAGGATGGGTCATGGCCAGTTAAGGGAAGCACCAGATTATACAGATTTAAACAGATTTTGTGATTGCAGGACTTCTCAGGGCCTTTACTATTCTAACCTACATGGTCAATGTCCCAAAGGGAGATGTAGTATGCACCACTTCCCACACTTACTTGTCCATGGGACTTTGGATTTTGCAAAGCCAGTCTTCTAAAACTTAGAGGGGCTCCAGAAGCTTCTTTAAGAGTCAGAGCTATTCTGTGCCCACTAAATAAGCCAGTGGATGAATTCCATTTCAGTAAAGGTTAGTTTGTCTTGAATTTTAGTGGACTAACATGTTGCCTGAAGATTACTATTACTCAAATACCGGAGTTTTTGGAAGAACTCCCAACTATAATGATTTTTTAAACAGTCAGCTGACACAGAACCTTTTCAAGTCTCTTTTCAAGCAAAGTCAATTCTGTTAGACCAAGCAGCAGAGGCAGCAGTTCATTGGGATGACAGTCAGCTTATGCATTCTGATTTATTTCAGTTTAGAAAATGAACTGGCTGTATGGGTGAACCAGTTACAAACCAGCTTATTCACAGTGGTGCCTTGGTCCTTGTGCAGGGCTAGAGCTTACTTGTCTCCACATCTCAGCAACTCAGTCGACTGGTTCCTGGGGAAGCAGGAACCTTGGAAGCCAGTGTTGTTTGTCCAATTTATCCTATTTCCATTTGCTCTGGCTGTTTCCAGACTCTTTGCACTTCAAAGAAAATTAATTCATCCATTTTGAGTGGAGAGAGCAGAAGGTAATATATGCTTCTCTATCATAACGTAGCATTTTAAAATTGTTGCCTTTTTTAAATTGAAGTGTAGTTAATTTACAATGGTGTGTTAGTTTCAGGTGTACAGCAAAGTGATTCAGTATATATATATATATATATATATATATATATATATATATATATATTCTTTTCCAGATTTTTCCATTATAGGTTATTACAACATATTGAATATAGTTCCCTGTGCTATACAGTAGGTCCTCATTGTTTATCTATTTTATATATAGTGGTATGTATCTGTTAATCCCAAACTCCTAATTTATCCCTCCCTCCCACCCTTTCCCCTCTGGTAACCATGTTTGTTTCCTATGGCTGTGAGTCTGCTTCCATTTTATAAATAAGTTCCTGTGTATCCTTCCTTTAGATTCCACATATAAGTGATAAACATATGATATTTGTCTTTCTCTGACTTACTTCACTTAGTATGATCTCTAGGTCTATGTCTGAATTTTTTAAACACCACTAAGAATGAGTTTACAGAGGACAGTCATCAAAGAAAAGGAAAAAAAATAATTGTTTAAAGGCATTTTCAATAGAAAATTTTACTAAGAAATAAATACTCTTCCTTCTTTTCTATTTTCTACTTGTACTGAAAATTAGATTTCTCTTCAACCACTTACAAATGCCCGTGGAGTTGTGTTTAGTTCAAGTTGGTGAGATCAAAATAATACAACTGAGAAGATCTTGTGGGGCAGATTTTTTTTTCTGCAAAAATACAATAAAACATATGTAAATATGGATATACTGAAATAGTACATTTCAGTGATTAAATAAAGTGAATGCAAGATTCTTCCCATGTCTTTTGACCTTTCTAATTACTCAGATGCTCTGAATTATGTGATAGTATGTATTTAAGTGAGGAATTTGCTCAGCTGGTTAACAGGGATGATTCTTGCAGTTTTTAACTGAGAAGCTTGTGATCTGGAAGTTTCCTACCTGGCCATACGCCAGCCTATATTTAGGAAGTCACTGATTCGTTCCCATCTCTCTTATTTACATGCAGTTCTTTTTCATTCGATGCATTCTGCCTGCTCTTTAACTCCTAGTCCTGCCTTTATTGTGTGTACCTATCAGTATTCACAAGCATCTTCTGCTTGTTTCTGCTTTGACAGGTCCAGCTCTAGATTTAATGAGCCTGCATTTAGCTTCCCTCCTCAATTTTCATAGAGGCGCCAGTAGCAAACTGTGTCCCATTGAGAAAATAAGCTTTCATTCATGCATTTGCTCCCTCTCCCTCCTTACTGGCTTCTCCAGTAAGTGGCTGTTACTCAGCATGTCAGAAGAAGGAAGAGGCTCCATAAATGAAGGAACTAATGAATGAACAGAAGCCTCAGTGTAGGTTGTAGGCTGGGGATAAGCAGCTGAGAGGCTGACATCCACTTCCTCACCACGGGCTGGAATACAAACAGCTGTCTTCCTGCTGTATTTCCATACTCTGCCTTCCACACACTCCCTTCCTCTCACCCTCCCCCACTTTTCTTTCAGGTCCCACTGCTCCTCTTGGCCACATTTTTCTTCCGATGCAGCCTATATTTGGGAAATCACTCTGATTCATCCTCATCTGTTTTATTTACATGCAGTTCCTTTTCTCCTTCTCTTTGCCTTAACAATTCTTCTTTTTTTTTTTTTTTCCTCCACTTGCGTTCTTCTCTCTTTTCTGGACCTATCTTCCTTGCAATTTTTTCCCAACAACTCTGTCACTAATACCACCCACCTATCATGTATAAAGTCACATGTGACCCTCAGAACCCAGAACAGCTAAGGAGGCCCAGATATCTCCCCTTATTTCCTTTGCATCTTTCCCTGAAGGTTGACTGAGATTTTGAGTGGATGGGGACAACCAGACATACCCCTTCTTGAAATTATGTCTATTGAAGATCTTCTATGCACCTTCCAAAGAAAGGGCAAGTTTTCTGTCAAAATAGAAGGATAAAAATTTCCTGATGAAGAATAAAGAAAGTTGAAATGTACTTTAAAATCTAGGTGTCTACTGCCTACTACATACAGATTCATACCCACAGTCTCCTCTTTTACAAACAGCCCAGGCTCCAGCCCCAGGTTCCTAGAAGATAACAGTCCTAAACTCTAGACCTATTTTACTAGGTTCACTGGAACATTCTGCATGTGAGTCTCCTGTTACTGAAAGGTGGAAGCATTTGCAAATCCAGTTTTATTAATGATCCCATCTCAAGCTGAAATTCCCTATATGGCCTTGGAGTACATTTAATTTGATAATATAGAATATAGTAGCAGAGAATCGATGTCTTCAGGAGGGTTCCATTAGAGAGAAGGTCAAGTCTCTATAGAGTTTAATGTTCATTGATAGGAGGGAACACGTGTTGCTTGGAGTCAGAACAAGATGATCGGAGAGGAATGCATTGAATTCCAGATAAAAGCTAAAAGGAAATGATCTTTTAAAAGCCTATAAATACTTCATCTACCCCCAGGCAGCTTCTCAACTCTTCCATTTAATTTTCTTGACTCCAAGCCTCCTTGTAAAATGTTGTTCTCAGACATGGAAGCATTCTGGCTGGAAACCAGAAATAAAACACTGAGTTACTGAGCTCAGTCAGTGGTTTTCAGACTTCTCTTCTTTTGGCCCAAGAGGTTCTATGGACATGCCTCACTGGACACCATATCCCTGCATAACATTTTATTTGAAGAAAGAACTCTGATGCCATTTAAAAAGTGGTTTGAACTACATCACCTCTCACTCATTCTTCCAGAAGTTTTATAATGGCATGTTTTTGAAGTTCATGACCTCCAGAGAACCTTAGACTTGTTTCCCTGGCCCATTCTCTACAGCCACCATCCCCGCTCTCCCTAGGCAGGTGTGGACAGTGCAGCCAGGGCTTCCATCACCACCCAGAAACTGACTGAAATTCTCAGTGTGCTTGCCCCTTTCTCTTTAAGACTTGCTTACGTTCAGTTTTCTTCTCATAAGTGTTTCTTATTGCCATAGCAACCCTAATCAATCACTGGACTAAAAATAGCCCTTTCATTTTTCCAAAGCATGTCTGTAGTGAATTGAAAATTCAGCTCTGCCGTGCATTTTGCATATGCTGCTTTCCTTTCCTGACACTGAACCTGGGTGTGCCTGTGTCTGGAAATTATTCTTGCAGGGACCCAGGTACTTCACTCATCTTTCCTGGCATTCTTCTTCCCTAGTGCAGATTACCCCATCCCTTCCAAGAGATACAAGTACACGTATTTAATGTTCAACAGAGAACAATCGCTTTTCTGCACATTCAGTTTTAGGTGCTCGAGATTTCACAGGTACCCGTTGATCACTTTGCAGTAAGAGGTTCATTCCAGTGGATGCCACTGTGTTTGGAAGGCAAATTAAAGATGCTCAGATACTGGGTACAAAGGAAGTTGGTCCTGGCAGGGAACAGATCATAGCAACATTAGTAAGACTCTTCTGGCTTGGGAGGATCTAAGCTAGAAAATCAAAGAGGAGATGACAGGAAGTATTCTACCTTCTTTCCCTGATTTCTCCATGAAACCTGTGCTATTTTTTAGGGGACTAGGGGTAAAATAAACCCTGGATGTAATAAAGTGAATATTTGTTATGATTCTCTTGGCCAAGCTGCTTCTCTAGTCAAAAAGAGAGAAAAAGATTTTTCATGAGAAAGAAGACTCCAGATTTTGAATGGGCCCAGGGGAGGAAAGAGGGTAGGGAGTGGCTGAAATGACTCACGGCGTCCCCCAGGCTCCGGGAGATGAGGGCATTTCATGGCCCCCCTCCCTGCTTTATCATGCTGCTCTGCAGTCACTGCCCCAACCCTTGGCCTGTAAGCAGGGTCATCTCATGGGACCCCTGGGCCTCCCAAATGCTGTTTTTTTGATGCTATTTCTTAACTTCTCTGAGCCTCGGTTTTTTTTTAAATAAGGCTGAGTGAACCAGCAGGCACAAAGCCTATAGATCTAGGAGAGAAGTAAGTTTGCAGAGATTCCAGTAGTACCCTTGTTTCCCTATGTGAAGTTGGCAAGGGGTCAAAGAAATCTGAGAAGAGGGGAGGGGAGAGGGCCCCTGTGCAGACAGAGAAGCTGCCAAGCCTTCAGGAAAAGGAGGACAGTAAGAGGAAGGACTTGGAAGCTGTGAAGACACGTCCTCAAAACACAGCAGGCCATGGGTCAGAGCAAGGCTGGAGGAACCCAAGCCTGCTCCGGGGCTTGGCCACTATCCATGTCACTGGCAGGACAAATCAGGTGTTCTCCTGTTACTGCTACTTGAGCAAACCCACCAGCTTCCAGGGGGTCCTTGCACATACATGACCCCTGCACACACACCAGCTCTATTTTCTCCCCATATAATCTGTGGAATTTCATGGGGACGGGAACAGTGGGGTGGGCCAACATTTCTCGAGTACCTGTTCAGCCAGACACTGCCTGGCCTTGGACATTTGTTATCTCACTTAATCCTTACCCCACAGCTAGCAGGTTGGTATTGTGTCCATTTTACAAATGAGAAAAACTGAAGCTCAGAGTGATTAAGGAATTTGTCCAAAGTCATACAGTTTGTGAGAAAAGAAACTGGAGTTTGAACTAAAGTCTATTTCACTCCAGAACCTCTGTTATTTCTACTGAACAACCATACTTGCTCCCTGCATCAGTCAGTGACAAGCTTCGTGACATCAGTTCCTAGCAAATATCACCCTGGGCAATCAGCAGGGGCCACTGACAAAGCAGGTGACATCACAGGTGGAAAGGCTAAGTTAGGAAGAGTGCAAATTCCCCATCCTGTTCCCCTAGATATGTTCACATCTCAAAGTGAGTGATATTTTACTCAAATGAGAGTCAAATGGCTGATCGGAAGGGAAGCAGTGGTCGGATTCTTGAGGTTGAGTGTTGAGTTGGTTTTCTATTTCTACATAGCAAATTTCCCACAAACTTAGTGACTTAAAACAACACAAATTTATTATCTCAGAGTTTCCACCG
Source organism: Camelus dromedarius (assembly GCF_036321535.1). Lineage (NCBI taxonomy): Eukaryota > Metazoa > Chordata > Mammalia > Artiodactyla > Camelidae > Camelus > Camelus dromedarius. The sequence continues at coordinate 38,974,037 of NC_087451.1, forward strand.
GAGCCCAAGTTAGCTGGTTCCTTGTTTCAGAGTCTCATGAAGCTAGAATCAAGCTCTCAGTCTCATCAGAAGTTCAGGGTCCTCTTCCAAGCTCACTGGTTGTTGACAGGAGTCAGTTCCTTGCGGTTGAAGGAATAAAGTCTGGTTTTCTAGTTGACTGGCCTCCAGGGATCGCTCATAGCTCCTACAGATCCTTCCCAGGTTCTAGCCACATGGCCCTCTCAGGGCATGGCAACTTACTTCCTCAAAGCCAGCCTGCATCTTCTAAACAGAAGTCTTAAGTAATGCAACAAAATCTGACCACCACCACCTTGTTGATCTAATCAGAAGAGCTACCATCCCATCATGTTCACAGGTCATGTCTACACTTAAGGGGAGGGATTATACAAGCTGTGTGTGCCGGGGCTGGGAACCTTGGAGATCATCTTAGGTTCTGTCTGCCATGGGTATTTTAGTCTCTCCTTCATGTTGCTATGGGCCAAATGGGACTTTAAATGTTCAGTGTTCCTCGAGAGCACAGGAGTCTTCTGAATCCCTCAGACATCTTACAGTTTTAGCCGCTGGGTGACACACCTGATGTCTCTCTTCTTGCATCATGTCCATTTGGTTGTGTCAGGAACCCCAACTTTTTTTCTATTCCTACACTTCTGACAGTTCCCTCAGTAATATGGAATCCCCCTGACCCAAGGAAATGTGTCAGAATCTTTAGGGGGTAGCGTATATTTTGAGAAAGTCCAGGGTTGGGAGGTGGAGTGCTCCCTTCCCCACCCCCTGGATATTTGAGAATGAGTAGGTAGATGGTATCTTCCCAGCTAGAGCAAAGCCCTTTGTCACAGAAAGCAGATGTGAACAAACTGAAACCAAAGAGGATGGTTTTATGCCTGAAAAGCTGGGGTGACAGTGACTTATGCCATTCCTAATGGCAGCCAGGTGTAGGGGAGGGGTCCTCCTGTTAGAGTCATATTGGAGCTTCTCATCTGGTTGGTGAGCCAGAGGCACAGCTCATTGTGATGGTGGAAAGGGAGATAAGCACTGTGACCAAGGTACAGACAGAGTACTAACCTGCACACGCAGGATAATCATTCTGAAGTGGTATTTGAGATGGTCTATGGGTCAGATTTAGGAAGGAAATGTCAGGCTGAGGGAACTGTGGGAAAAAAAACACAGCAGCCAGAAGTGTTCCAGGGAATAGGAAGTGATCTTCTGTGACTGGCCCATGGGACGAATCCAGGACAAAGCCAGAAAGACGATTAGGATACAGAAGACTCCAGGTCTTCTCCTTAAAGAGAGAAGCTGAGTCAGCAGGACTTGGGAGTTTGTTGGATGTGATGGATGAGTGTAGTAGGTTGAATAATGTCCCCCTCAAAATGCATGTCCATTGGAACCTCAGACGTGACCTTATTTGGAAATAGGGTCTTTGCAGGTGTATTAGTTAAGGACCTTGAGATGAGAGATGAAATCACACTAGATTTCAGTTGGGCCTAAATTCCATAACTGGTGTCTCATAAGAAAAGAAGAGGACACAGGGACACACACACAGAGGGAAGAAGGTGATGGGGAGACAGAGGCAGAGATTGGAGTTACGTAGCCACAAACCAAAGAACCCCTGGGACCACCAGAAGCTGTAAGAGGCAAGGAAGGATTCTTCTCTAGAGCTTTGGAGGGAGCATGACATTGCCAACGCCTTGACTTTGGATGTATGGCCTCTAGGACTCTGAGAGGATGAAGTTCTGTTGTTTTAAGCCACCACATTTGTGGTAATTTGTTACGACAGCCCTGGGAAATATTCGAATTCAGTAGGGACCTTCCAAGTTTGGTGTGCCCGAGGACCCGTGTTGGGGAAGGCCAGTGGTCAGCCGAACAAGAGAGAAGAGCAGCTGGGGTTACAGATGTCAACTTGGGAGGATTCATTAAAAAAAATAGTCATGGAAAAGTCAGGAGCCAATGAGGTCACCTGGAGTCAGAAAACAGGGTGGAGGGCAGCACCTAAGGGACCACCTTCATCTAAGGGTGGAGGAGGGAAGAGAAGGCTGAGCAGGAACTGCTGTTCGGGAAGGAGGCATTGCTTAGTCATACAGAACAGTGTAGAGAGTCCTACAGGGTTAGCGATGGAGAAGTGATGCTGGTTTGAAAATTCTTGGATAATCACTCATTTCCATACCATATTGCACTGGTTGTGAGAAGAGGTAGGAGGTGAGAAAGTAGAGCCAGCCAGCATTGACTATTCTTTTAATAGAGTTTGGTTCTGAAGAGGAGGAGAAATGGGATTGGCCGTAGATCGAGGAAGAAACGTAACTGAGGGAACTTGATGCTTATTTGTTTTTTAAGAACGTGACACTTTTCACTGTATTTTAGGCTGTAGGAAGGAAGCAGGGAGAAAATGCAGATAATCAATGAAACAAGTTTCCTGAGAGGAGACTTACAAGTATTTTTGCCTTGCACCTACCCTGTGCCAAACACTGTGCCTGGTTTACCTGAATGACCTCACTGAGCTTCTCAACGTGCCTACAGAGTAGAGAAGGACTGTCCCCATTCTGTAAATGGGGACACTAGGGCTGGGGATGGTAGAATAATTTGCCCAAGTCAACACATCTCAGATCTGCTGACTCCTGTGTCTCAGTTCTGATCATTATGTTATTTGGGGGGGGGGGGGATAAAGAAGGCAGCATCCTTCTCTGATTCACAAAGAATGAGAAGCAGCATAAAGGAATAAGGAGAAAATTTGCAGAGGAGGAGAGAGAAGTTGTAGGTGTTTCCGTCACGTGGTCTGTGTCCCTGTTAAACTATGAATTGAAATAATCAACTGAGAGGGAGGAAGAGTGAAGCCAAGCACGGGGTCTTGAGAAGGAGAGGGCTTTAAGATAACCTCGGTGGTGAGATACAGTAGAGAGCCGGCCAGGGAGAAAGAAAAAACACCTTGCTTAACAGTTCAGACTCTACTAGGATTAGTGGGCTGGACTTTTAGGGAAGCTAAGCTGCTTGGTGTAAACAGAAGTTTAGCTCAAGGTGGACATCTAGCCAGAAGGATTTTAGTGACAGCGCTAAAAATGCCAGAGTCACAGATACTTCTGATTTTAACATGAGACGACGCACACTCCAAGGCTCTGAGAACCAGCCATCGATATCCCAGAGGGATTATCAGTCCCAAACCAGTGCTGAAGGAGACTGCTGACCAGCCTGGGACTGGCCTGTCTGACCCAGGTCCTCTGCCTTGCCGAAACCAGATGCACTTCCAGCCCCTGGGACGGTTGCCTTTCTGACATGAAAATAACCTAAGTCATTGACTCAAAAATAACAACATCTGCTAATTTGCATAAGAGTTTTGCATTTCATATTTGGGTTTAATACCCAAATGCTAAAATTCATTCGTTTGACCTTAGTGAAGTGGTTTAGAGGTTCAACCGATAAAAACTCCCTTCGGGGTTCCACTCCGATGCACCCAGACCCAGCTCCCCACCCTGGACGGCTCTGTTCTCTCACCACCTGGTACTGTGCACGCGCTGGATTGAGCCTCATGAATTATGGGTTAAAAAGGACAAATCAGTTCACCTGAAAGCTTGTTATTTTTATAAAAGGCTCTCTGCAGGTGCACGTCCTCAAGTTCACGTGCCAATCGAGAGCCCCGCGGTGGGGCTCTGAGCTGCTCCAGTTCCTCTGGGGTCCCAGTTCCCGATGAGCAGCCCCCTCCTTGGAACTCCCTGGGTCTTGGTGTGAGGGCAGCAGTTGTGCAGCGAGAGGTTTGAGAGAAGACAGCAAAGAAGGTGTTAATGAATAATCGCAGCGCTTCATTCTCCATAAAGGCAATTACTGGGATTGATTGTTTCCATGTTTCCTTAGTCACGGTTCAGCTTGCTTCTTTCCCTCAGATTAAGACAGATGAATGCTGGATGCACACAGGCATGTGATGTCAGGAGAATTATCAGTGGCACGTCAAAGCCTCTGCCTTCTTGGACAGATGCCACCGGGGTCTCAGCTGGGCTGAAAGGGGATCGTGGTCACTGTAGGGTGACCACACAGGGTGAGGGTGTATATTGTGGACTTTGGGATTTTAGATAATGCAGTGTGTCTCTTTCCTTCCCATGCATGGTGAAGTGAGGTTATTTTCCAATACAGGCCTGCATCTGCATCCCCGGAGGGCTTGTTAAACACAGCTGCTTGGGCCCTATCCCCAGAGTTTCTGACTCAGTGGGTCTGGGGTTGGCCCCAAGAATTTGCCTTTCTGAGAAGTTGCAGGATGCTGCTGCTGCAGATTTGGCGATCCCACCCTGAGAACCAGTGGCGGAGTGATCAAGGGCACGAACATGGGGCCAGGCCACCAGGCTTTCAGTCCCAGCGCTACTATTTACTAGCTGGGTGATCATGGCCACTTACTTCGTGCCTCCTTTCCTCATCTTGAAAGCAGGGATGATGATAATAGTTCCTATTTCATAGGATGCTTACAAAAAAGTAAATGAATTAGAACTTGGAAACACTTCAACCAGTGCCAGGTATAGACTATGCACTCTGTGGATTTTTGGATAAATAAATAAAGAAGCCAACCTCTTGGGACTGTGAGTATATCAGCCCGAGCCTCGTTCCTCAAACACCTGCAGCCCCCAGTGGAGTTTCTGGGTCTTTTTAGCCCTTAGTCTTCAATCCCATCTCCGGTGGTCAAGGAAATTAGTGCCCAACTCAGTGCCAGGAGGAGGGAGGCTACATCAACATCCTTCAAAATCCTCTCCTCAAGCTACCCTAACCCTGAAAGTCTGCTTAATATGCAGAAGGGACTCAGCGAGCCTGGGACGTCAGGGCGGTGTGCACTGGGGGTTTTTCTCCCCCCGCCCCACGCCAGCAAAAAGAAAGGCTGCCTTTTATGTCAAGTTCAGCTGCAGTGTCATACTGATTTGCTGCCGTTTGTTAAATGTTTGCTCTTTGCCCAGTACTGATACATTTTACACATGTGATTTTATGTAACCCTCTCAATGTCACTATTAGGTAATAATTATCCCTGTTTTAATGCTACTGGGATTCAGACAAGTTACATGACTTGTCCAAAGTCACATAGCTATCAAGTGATAAATTGAGAACTAAAAGCCACGTCTGTCTGACTTTGATTATTTATAATCTAAAGTTCTACTCTACCACCTGCCTAGCTTTATTTAAATATTTATATAATGGTTCAGGCTGGTCCCCAGGTATCCAGCAGCGGCAGCCTCTCCCCAAAGGGAAACATCCAGAACTGGAATTGTGTCTGTTTCAGGGGGTTGCTTTTCTAAAGCCTGTGGTCAGACTCACAGAACATTTTCCTTTTGGAAAGGCGACTTGCCTTATTGGACAGTTGTTCTCCCTGGCCTGACTCCTGGATGTAACTGTGCTGCCAAAGGTGGCTTTCCTTGAATTTGGATACGGACCTAGTATCTTAACATTTCTGGTCATGGACAATGCTCGCAACCAAATGGTCAGGAGAGCATCCAGAGGCTAAATTGAAGATGTGAAGAGAGGAAAAAAATGGTATGCTGACAAAACTTCCCTTTTTCTCCATAGTGTTCCTTTCTGCCGAAATTCTCCATTCATATAGAAACCAAGTATGAGGACAACAAAGGAAGCAACGACAGCGTGAGTAGCCCCCCCTCCACCCCCAGTCCATACCGTGGACTCTGAGAGTCTCGGTGCTTTTCACAGCTCCTTGTGTGGCCAGAGCCAGCAGCGCCGTCTGGGCCTGGGACCTCAGAGCAGTTCCGGCTTTTCTTCTCATTTTTATGTACTTCTCACGGGCCCCATCTCTGTCACCTGGAGTGATGGTCACTGGGGGTCAAGCAGGATGATGGGGAACTTGGAGCTCCAGATTCTGGTTTCTGATCATTGGGTTGAACACACATCTTCTCAGTGACTGAACACAAGACGTACGTGTGCATACTGTGCATATTTTCTGGGCTGTGCCTCTGTTCACATATATACATGTGCACACAAATCCCACCTTAAAAATCAGTGCACCCCTCCTGCGAAGAGTTCACCTCGTGAGGCATTCTGACTCTTACTAAATTTCAGCCAAGTACTTCGTTTATTAGTGTTGCTTCATTTCCACTTCTGACCTGGCTTTTACCCCAGCCTCTTTCTTTCGGAGCAATACATTTCTAAATTCCCTTCCCTCTGGGAGTAGATGACTTGACCTACAAGAACCTCACCCTGACATTCAGCTGTGGGTTCTGTCAGGACCCACTGAGGGAAGAGCCTGGATCTAGAAGCTGCAAGGCTTTATCTGTTAATTTCTGCTTCGTGCACATGTTTTGCATTTGCGGAGAATGATGAGGAGTGAGGCTGTGTCAAAGCGGGTAAGAGAGAGTTTCCCGACAAGGTGACCCCTTTGGTGCCTTCACTGAGCTAGTGGAATGCAAAACAGGATGCAGGAGGCTGGGAGGTACCTAAGTGCCAGGGAGGAGCCTCGAAGAGCTCACAACTTGGAAACCTTCTTTCATGGGAAAAGAGGCAGTGAGAAGAACTTAGAAACTCTCTAGAAGGAACAGCTTTGGCCAGGCCTACTCTGTGTTTCTTCGTGTTGACATCTTCTAGAAACATCTTCTAGAAAGTTCCTGCCCCGTGGCAGGAACAGATTCTTCTAGAAGGTACAGATGCATTTGTGTGGGGCTCAGGTTGTCCCATACAAGGTGGAGCCTGCTTGGACAGAGCTTGAGTGCTTCTGAAGATGTGTCACTCGAGAACCACATTTCACACTAGCGTGGTGGGGGAGGTCCGTTCATTCAGTATTCAGCAAGGGCACATCAAGCACCTTCTATTCAGATGTCACAGCGTGAGCTGCATGCATGGTGTTAAAATGCAGGCCATTTCTCAAACTTTAGGTACCCATGGCTCAACTGGTGGTAAAGCAAGCTATTAAATGACTGAAAACACGAGCGTGTTAATGGGCGTCCCTTCCTTCAGTGTGAGGAGTCGTTGCTGGTCAGCCCTTGGGATGGGAGGAACTTGAGAAGTGGATTCAGTAATGACCCATCTGCTTACGGGGACTGACGTAGCTTCTGCCTGGCCACTTCAGCTTCTTGAACTAAGTTAGGGAACCTGGAGTTTATTGGGGTCGGCAAACTACTTTTTTTGTTTGTAAGTGAAGTTATTTCGGAACACAGTTGCATTCACCTGTCTGTGGTTATCTAAGCTGCTCTCATGTTACACCAGCAGAGTCGAGTACTTGCATCAGAGCTCATAAGACCCGCAAAGCCTACAATATTTACTACTTGGCCCTTTACAAAGAAGAAAAGTTTGCTAACCCCTGGTTAGAGAGACTCAAATCAGAACAGCACCCACTAGATCTCCAGATTTGACCATGTGACAGATCTGTCCCAGCTGAATGTCTCTTCCAGTCTTCCTGGAACTTTCTGGAGGAGAGAAGCATGGATCTGGCAGGGTACTCTTCCCCAAGTTCAGGATCCCCAATGGTTAGCGACCCCTGGTGGTTGGTGACCTCAATGGAAATGTTTAGTACCATCTCGTCAGCAACCTGAAATCAGAGGTGCTTTGCTGGCCAACTTCATAAAAGCCTCATTGTCGAAAATAGTGTTGCACAGCCCAACTTGAACACTTATAAAGTAATGACTTTTTTCTAACTGGAAAATTAACACATGGTTATTAAAACCTGGAGAATACAAAAATAAAAAAAAAAAAAAGGAGAAGAAGAAAAGAAAAACCAGTAGCAATCCTCTACTTCAGAGATGACTGCTGTTAACATTTTGGTTCATCCTGCAAAGTATTGATGAATTTACTTTTTAACCAATTTCCCTAAAATTGAACATAAAACATTCTGTTTTTAACATGAAGTACCCATCCCAGTAATTTTTGATGGCTGCACTGCATTCCCTACTTAAAGGTGCTTCTTTAAACAATTGCCAGTCACTGGATGTTGAAGTGGACTTGACCATTTTGATGTAGCTGTGGACCATCAGGAAAAGATCGGACATGCCTGAATTGCTTTTCCATGGAGAATCTAAAAATATTGTAGGGGGGTGGATTAAAACCTCTTTTAGTTTTTCTGGACAAATTCCCTTGCTTTCTCTTTTTCTCTATGGCTCTATCCTCTGTCCTCATGAAGAGGTAAAACTGCTCCAGTTGTAGAGGTGTGGGATGGATGTGCGGCCTCACCATGATCTTTATAATAGGACCAGCATAATCTTCTGGTTTATAATCTGCCCAGTTCTAATCTTAAATTTTAAAAAATCACATGGTTATCATTTACTGTCTTCTATCCCCTTTTGGCAGGTGCTAAGGTCTTTGCACTACTCTCCTAGAAATCTAAAATACCAGGTTAGCCACCCGAAATTCAGGATTCATGCTTAGAGCCAGCATTGTCTACCCATGCCAAAGGCCAGGTCTCTCTGAGACTTAGGCCGGTCTGCCAGAGAAACACTAAACCCCAGGGCACTTGTGAGCAGTCCTTGTCAACACAATTTGCTTCCTCTGGGAGAAATGCCAACTGTTGTACCCTACATTGCCTCCTCCTCAACTCGCTGACTCTGAGACTGCCCGTGGGGTCAGCTCTTTATCTCTCTGTCATGGCACCCAACTTGCCCAAGTCCAAGTACACTGAAGAGGTCCTAAATGTTCTTGCCTGGCCTCTGCCTGGCTCGGATCCATGGATTCCCCGGGTCTTCCTCCTGAGGCTCCTAGACCCGACAGGCCAAGCAGCTTGATTAGACGTCTTCTTTGCCAATTTGCCTTCCTCTAATTTCCATATTCAGCAGCAGCTGTTGGTCACCCAACTGGTTCAAACTTGGTCCCTAGAGGCAGAAAAGGAAGACTTCATTGGTGTTCATTTAGCTTGTTAATGTTTCAAAATCAGAACATGAGAAATGTATATTTATGTAATAATACTTATTTTATTAAAAGATGGCTTTGTCCAGGGGTGCAGAACTGGAGCTTTAGGCAGATGGCGTGTGCTGGCATGCTCGTTTGCTGTCTGGGAATGAGTGTGGAGTTTTGGTGGGAGGCAGAATTGCTAAAGAAAGCAGTGCAGTGGCGATGTCTCTCTTGTCTCTCTACTTTGCCAAATTATTTAATAAACTCAGGCCATTTCTTTGTATTTTCTGGGTGTATAGTTTTATCATTCAGCTACCATCCTTCACACTGCTATCTGCACCCTGTTTCCTTCGCTCCCTGCCAAAAATTTAATGAAATGGATGATGATAAGAAGCAATAATTAAATTGAAAGACGCTAGTGATAATCATATTGATTACTGATTGAATGAGGTACATGTCGTTATCCTGTTACCAATTACCATATAAGTAATCTTTTTCTATGACCCAATATCTAGCATAAAAAAATAAAAATTAGTGGTGGGATACCTAGAGTTAAATACCTTCTCCTCCTTGTTGAGAGAAAACTAGTATATTTATGCTTGTGAAAACCTGTAAATTGTGATTACATGAACCAGGATACAATGGGGAAGTTGTCTTAAATTGAGGCGCATTATTTTAAGCACATACCGATGAGAATTATTTAGGCCTTAATTAGTGCTGGGGAGGGCGGCGCCATGCCAAAGTAAAGCTCTGTTGTCTGTCCAAGGCCATAAATCTAGACCTGGGAGAGTCTGTGCTTATCGTTCGAGTGACGGCTGCTGCCAGGTTACTGTCGTTCACCGCAGTTAATGGGGGGCAGCTTTGCCTTTACTTCCTCCTCCAGCAAAGCAGGTACCACTTAAAGCAGTGGTTCTCAGCCTTGGCTGCATGTTGGACTCTCCCGACAAGCTTTGACAGTGTCTCCTGCCTGGGTTCCACCCCCTGGGATTCTGATTTAATTGGTCCTGGCTGCAGACTGGTCTAGAGCAGTGGTTCCTACCCTGTCCCTCCAGGAACACAGAATTCTCCAGTTGGAAGCGTGTGGACGCTTAGAGTCTACCTTCCAGTTAAACCTGATAAGCTGTCTTTGGAGGGCAGAGGATATGCCATCCACACTCCATTTGAAGACCTAGACCAATGGTTCTCAATCATGGCTGCATATTAAAGTCACCTGGGGACCTTTAGCCTCACTGATGCCATCGTCCCACCGCCCCCTGGACTCTGATTTCATTTGTCTGGGATGGGGGGTCCAGGCACTGAGATTTGTAGAGCTCCCCCAGGGCAATCTGAAAGACATCAAGGGCTGACAACTATAGATTTAAAGGAAATATTAAGTGCTATTTAAAACCAACAGTGAACATTTATGAAATCAGGTTCTCCAGATTTCTTCACTTCTTTATACCCCTGGAAACAGAACAGTTTACGAAAAGCATGTTTATGACCACCCCCATCCCCCTACACACACAGTAAAGGGGCCTGGGGGCACCATACTTGTTCTCGTTAGCCGTTATTCCAGCAAAGGAACTTCTCTGATCAGACGAAAAGAATGTCCGGTTTATTTCCCGGGAGGGTGAAGCACTGTCCTTCACAGAGCTCTCCTTGGAGCTTACCTAGAAGTATTTGGAATTTATTTAGTTCCTAGTTTAACTATGTTGTAATGAAAAAATCCCAAAGCTGTTCTTTGTGAAATGAAAAGAGCTGTATTGAAGTCTCAGCTGTATGACTTAAGCATTGGAGTCTTGGTTTCTTTATCAAGAAAATAGAGTAAATAATGCTTGCATCACAGTGTGGAGGATCATATAGGTTCGTTTACCTGGAAGCACTTCATAAACTGTAAAGTGCGGTACAAATACTAGGTATTGCTTTGGTTATGGTCCTACCTTGGGATTAACTGCATTACTGATGGTTTTCTAATGAGACTCTGCTTTTGTTTGAATTGTCAATAAACCATGTCTTGTCGACAAATTTTGAGTGCCTACTGTGTGTCAGGCATTATAAGAGGTGATGAGAATACAGCAGTACGACAGACAAGGCGTCCACACTACTCGTGGACTGGGGGGAATGCACAGAAAAAGGACGTTAGTGGGAAAACTGGTGAAATCTGAATCAAGTCTGTAGTTTTGAAAAACGTGTCATGGTTATATAAGATACTAACATTTAGAGGAGGCTGGGTAAAGGGCGTACGAGCACCCTCTGTACTATCTTTGCAACCTTAGTATAAATTTAAGATGATTCCAAACTAAAAAGCTTATTAAAAGCCCCATAAATATCATGCCTCTCCTTTGTTTAAAATCCTGGCATAACCTCCCATTGTACTAAAATCCAGCTTCTTTCCCATGGTCCCTGCGGTCTTCCGTGAGCTGGCCTCTGCTACTTTCTCCATCTCATTTCCCACCAGTCTGCTCTCATTCCTGTTGCTCTGGCGACTGGCTTTCTGGCAGTTCCTGGATGATGCCAGGCTGTGTCAGGGGCTGGGGCCTTCTTGCCCCCGTATTAGTGCACTGGGGCCGCCGTAACAAAATACCACAGACTGAGTGGCTCAAACAACAGAATGCTGTTTTCTCACAGTTCTGAAGGCTGGAAGCCCAAGACCAAGGTGTCGGCAGGCTTGGTTTCTTCCAAGACCTCTCTCCTTGGCCTGCGTGGGGCCAGCTCTTTGCTGCGTCCTCACGCGGTCCTCACAGGGTCTCTCCTCTGTGCGTGCACATCCCTAGTTTTGTGTCTCCAGGTTTCCTCTTCTTTTAAGGACACCAGTCAGATTGGACTCTGGCCCACCCTAATGGCCTCCTTTTACTTAACCTCCTCTCTGAAGGCCTTATCTTCAAACCCAGTTACATTCTGAACTCCAACATATGAATTTTGGGGGGAACACAACTCAGCTTACAACAGCCCCCTTACCTGGACAACCCTTCAGATGGTTGGCTGCTTCCAGCCTCAGGTCTCACACGGACTCATCCCCTCTTTGAAGAGGAATTTCCTGACCACATGGCTTCTAGCTGAGCTCCCCCTCGATCCTATTTATTGCCTTCTTAGCACCATGGATGGATGTAGGGTAAAGTAATTTATTTACACATTTTAAAATGTACTAAAATTAATTTGTAAAGCAGGGGTGCCAGTGAGAACTGTAGAATCCATATTTACAAGTCTCTCAAGCTGATTATCCTTCCTTAAATGGCTTCTAATTGAGGATTATAGAAAGAAAAAAGCATTTGCTTTATTTTTAGACATGACGTCTAATGTCTTCAACTTGGATGGTTCTGTTTTTAACCTTAGATTATTATAACCCGCCACCTACAAAATCTGCAATTTTCTCTAATAGGTCGTCAGTACATGCTCAAAAGAAGTTTGCACAAAACTCCCCCATTTGCAGTTTTGAAGAATTATTATCCATGTTGGTCTGTGAAGTAGAAAGTCGACGTCCTTACTCAGTCTGTGTCTAATAATATCATTTTGAGGACAATGGAAAACAGATCATCTTTGACTCCTTAAGATGTTGCCTTTGCTATTTGTGGTACAGTTGAGGATCTGAGAGCTGGATGTTAAAAAAAAAAGGGCAAAAGGAGCATCTAGCCAACACGAAGACTAGCTTTCTAATTGAGAAGAGTCACGATGCAGATTATCTGTCCCTTCAGGGAAGCTAGAGCCTATTGCTAGTGATCATTATTATTAAAAGATGTCACTTAAAGCAGCAGAACTGGGCCTGGTTCACTGGTGCTGTGGTAAATCTAGAAAAGGCCTGACTATGCTGACCTGTGAGTACTGAGGGTTAGGAAGACAGTTAACCAAACTGGTCAAAAGCAGAATAATCAAAGGGACAAGGCTGCGTCGTGGTTAGGAAACCAGAGGGCAGACACAGAAAAGCAATACCAAGTATGAAGGTCTAGGTGACCATTTTATAGCTGCCGTAGTAATAACTGATTCAAGCAGGAGTCATCAATGAACGCTAAAAACACTGAGAGAAACTGTATTGAGGAAAAGGAATTCACACTGCCTCAAAGTATCACCTCAGAGAGTATGTATTCATTACAAACAGTGGAGAAATCTGGTCAACACCATCAAGTAAGCAAATTTTACATCACCAGTAATAGGACAAAATGACATACCACGCCTCCCATTGTGACATACTGTGGTCACAACATCTCCTATGGATTATCCTTGCCAAAAATGTTTAACCTGAATCCAATCGGGAAGAAACAATCAGGCAAATCCAAATTGAGGGACACTCCACAGAAAAACTAGCCAAAACTCTTCAAAAAAGAATATGTCATCAAAGACCAAAAACAAAACAAAAACCTGGAGGACTATCCTAGACTAAAGGAGGCTAAAGTAATTTGACAACTGAATTTAATGCCTAATCCTTGATTAGGTTCTGGATTAAGGGAAGGGATGGGCTTGTGCAGGGCACAGAAAAGATATTATGGGACAACTGGGGAAATTTGAATATGGACCATATATTAAATAATAGTGTGGTATAGTATTGAGCCCATATTAAATTTCTTGCCTATAATCATTATATTGTAGATATGTAGGAGAATGTCTTTGTTCTTAGGAGATACATGCTGACTTATTTAGGAACAGAATATCATGCAACATACTCTTACTCTCATATAGTTCAACCCCCCCCCCCCAAAATTTTTATCTGTGGTTTTTTTTCTTCTTAAAAAAAGTCTTATAAACATTGAGGAACTATTCACATGTTGCAAGGAGATGTCAAATAATAACTTACTCAATGTTACACAATGAGTGTTGTTTTTCTTTTTCTTTTTTTTTTTTTGGTAGTTACAAAGCAGACACTTTCAGTCCTCTCTCTTTTTAGTGATATCCTGATTTCATTAATGAAACAGCAAAATAATTAGCCTAATCATAAATATTATCAGCATCAACGTTGATTCTGTACAACCAAAAAATGTTTATGAAGAGATTTTTTTGAGTTGCAGAAACCCTAGGTTGTCTCTGAATAATTTCACGCTCTGGGTTGTGTTCTGGAGTTTTGAAAAGGCAGATGGAGACGATTCAGACCAGGCCTCTAAGTGTACAACCCTCCTAAGGGGTAGAGCCCTGGACATGTACTTCCCTGGATGTTTGCGTACTATGCTATTTGCACATCTCCAACCATGGCACCTCTTATGCTGTATAATTGCTCATTCAACTGTCTAACTCATTCAAAGCTCTATGAGGGCAGACACCATCATTAATACCAACACAAATTTTAAGGCACCTAGAAACAATCTAACTTTTTCAAAAATTGTTTCCAAATTTTATTAAGATATAATTGACATACAGCACTATATACTTTTCGGCGGGGGAGGGGGGCTTTATTTTTTTTAATGGAGGTACTAGGGATTGAACCCAGGACCTTGCACTTGCTAGTCACATGCTTTACCACTGAGTTACACTGTCCCCACCAATCTAATTTTTACAGACAAAATTATTATTGAAAGGCATCACCAAGACCTAAATACATGATAAATATGTTTTCATGGTTAGGAAGACTAAATATAATAAGGAAGTAAATTATTTCACAAATTAATCTCCAAATTCAGTGTAATTCCAATCAAAACCCTGACAGGATTGTCATAAAATTGATTGTAAAAATTCAAATGGATAATAAAATAAAATGTCCAACAAATTTTGAACAAAGACCAAGGAAGAAGACTCATCATACCAGACAGCATAACTGTATTAAGTGTGGTATTGGCACAGATAGAAATGGACTGAAGTTGATAATGGGAGCTTGATACATGGTAGTTAAGGCATCTTAAATCAGTTGGGGGGAAAGATAAATTTCTCAGAAAATGGCATTAGGTCAGTTGACATTTCATATGGAAAAAGTAAAATATTAGATCCCTACCTCACTCCATATTAAAAAAAAGAAATGAACTCCAAAAGGAGTTTACAAGCCTAAGTGTGGAAAACCATTAAAATCATTTAAGAATATATTGCTTATGGATACATTTACATATTGTACAAAATATAACATTTGTAAAAATACAGACCAGCTTCACAAGTTTATGATAGCTGTCAGCCTGGAGTAGAAGGGGAAAGGATTTCAACTTTAAATGTGAAACTTTCTTAAAAAAAATAGAGGGGGGAGAATTGGAATCAAATATGGTGAAACGTTTGCATATGTTCATTTTGAGTGGTGACTTGTGGCAGTTTGTTACGTGATTCTTGGTATTCTTCTGAATGTTGGCCTTTTGAGGTTCGGGAAAAAATATTCATCTAACTCTTCTGTTCCATGAGACTCAAACCTCTTCTATTTTCTGTGATCCATCCTCAGTTCCTGTCACTTTACAGTTGATTCCCAAATGTTTGGCTTTTCCCCTTCTCATAAGAGACCTAATTACTGTGGGAAAACAGTATGCTTCACTAAAAAAAAAAAAACAAAGGCACAGCTTTTCTGTTTATTTACCTAGAGCTTTGTGTTTATATTTGTTGAGCCCAGTTGTTGGTACCTCAGTGATGGATTGCTTACAACAGATGGTGACCAACAACCTTTGGGTCTTGGAGCCATTTGGATGAGGACACTTTAGGAACCTGCCAAAAACTGGCGGCTGGCAAGGCCCATTTAGCAGGATGGTGTGCTAGATTCAGAGAGCCCACTCGCCTTGGACCAAGCAGAGTCTAAAGCAGAGCCCTGGAGCTCAGTGGTAATGAGACTTCATTGTTCTGAATTCCCCAGCAGTGGAAAGGGGAAAATGGTGTCCACTTCAGAGAATGATTGGAAGGACTCAGCGAGATGATGCATGTCAAATATCCCATAACAGTGGTTCTTTTCTCCTCTTTAACTTGAGTTATGCTTCATGGAAACGACTTCAGAGTTAGACTCTTGCAACTACAAAATCTACAAGTGGAGAAATTAACTGGGGGAGTTCTTTTGGAGGGAAGGTGCTAAGTTCTCACATTTCCAAAGCCTGCAGCCCCTGCTCCTTTTCCACCATCCTGGATGGGGCATCCTCAGACATAAGTTGGGAAGTCCCATGTTTATGGAAGCTTTTGAGTTCACTTTTCCGAGATGGAGGACGGAGTGGTCACTGGCTGGAGTCTTGGACCCTCTGCCTCGGGGCCTCCTGAGTGGAAGTTCTAGTTTCAGAACCAATCCTTCCTTGGTTGTCACTCACCTGGAGGGGATCCTGACTGGTACTTCTTGACTCCAAGAGGTGACAGCCACCTGTCCTGTTGCTCCACGGTACTCATCAACCAGATAGAGGCAGAATGGTAAAGGGATGAAGGCAGCAAGCACTGGAGTCAGACCAGTTGGGTTTGATTCCTGAGTCAGTCACTTAGTAGCTGGTTAAGGCATGTTATTCATCTCTTTAATAATATTTCCTGCTCATCGGGTACCTGTGAAGATTAAATGTGTTCATCATGAAAAGCACTCAGAACAGTCATGCTCAACGTGTTACTGTTATTGGTGCTTCCATATTTCACCAAGCCTAAGGTGGCCATAAAAACGAAACGTGTGCTCAAGTCGATGGCAGCATTTTTCTTTTCTGGTGGCGTAACTGGTAGTGTCTTAGATTCAGTGCATTCAGCCTGAGACCTTCTCCTACGCAGGATGTTGAGATGTCTGAATAGTGAATTTCAGCCCTGAAGAGTGTCTGCATATAAAGTGCAGACACCGTACTGGATTCTACCAAAGAAAAGTCATTGAATAAATAAGCTGTTTAGTCATTCAGGCCTCGAAGGTTGTTTGTTAACTTTTTCTAGGGCACTGATCCGCTTCCTCGGGATGCAAAGGACTTGCAGAGCCCTGAAAACAGAGCACTTGCATCTTCTCACTCGTGGGTTCAGAGCCATCATCTTTATAAGATGGATTTCTCTCCAAAATCCCTGGAAGTCACCTATCGGATAAACACCTTCAAGGACAAAGTCTCCGCTAGTATTTTAGTCTTTTTAAAAAACTGGGGCAAGGGGATGATGGTAGCAGCTGACCTTATGGAAAAGAAGTTAATGATTTCCAGTGGATGTGGTTTCAAAGCAGTTTTTTTTTCCTTTTGATGCGCTGAAAGCGTTGCTTCCATCTGCTCCTCTGCTTGCACACAGGCTCTGCATTGTAACCAAGCAGCGTGTCAGCTGTTGCCCACCAAATTCTGTGCTTGATCTTTTGAGGCTGATAGTAATTCTGTCGGAACAATACTAAGCTGTTAAATCATATTTAAATCACATTTCCCCACTAATACCTATTGAAGGCCTGTTTATAGTCCATCAGGCTTTACAGCCATTTAGTACATAAACTTAGTAAATAAAAACTTCATGGAGCTGCATCTGAAAATCTATCATCTTGTTTCCAGCCCTTTAAGGAGACAGTCATAAATACTTTTGGAAGATGCAGACGATTATGTGGAATAATTTTAATTTTCTTTGGCTACGCCAATCAGATCATTAATAAATAGATGTTGAAAAGCATCAACTAACTGCCATCGTGGAGTAGGTACTCAGCAGTGAAAGCAAATAATTGGCTTTTTGGCTGAAATGTTTTA
Source organism: Camelus dromedarius (assembly GCF_036321535.1). Classification (NCBI taxonomy): domain Eukaryota; kingdom Metazoa; phylum Chordata; class Mammalia; order Artiodactyla; family Camelidae; genus Camelus; species Camelus dromedarius. The sequence continues at coordinate 38,991,340 of NC_087451.1, forward strand.
TTATCACTCTTATCTAGGTTCAGAGGGAATCTGAAATCTGTCATGAGTTTGAGTTTGTTATTAACTCAACTTCACCTTGGTTGGCATGTCAAAACTAGAGTGAAATATTGAAGTGAAATATGAAACATATTAAGGAAGGGCCTCAGGAATGAAGGACAGTGGAAAGATTGATTTTTTTCCCCAGTAACTTAATTTTGATCTATGGGTGAAACCTTGTTTTCAGCACCCAGCTAAATTTGCTTAGAACCATCTGGGTCTCTTGAAATAGATGATATTAAACCAGATACACCAGTTGCACACATGGTATGCCTTTGTTTTGTAACAGTTAGGAGTAGAAAACAGTATTACTTGAAAAAAAACTAGTCATGTGATACCCAGGGCGACTTAATAGTCTGCTTGGGCTAAGAGTTCATATATACCTGCATTGCTTCCTCTTTCTAAGATTTCTGATTTTAGTTGAAAAATCTTACTGCTGGGAAAAAATTCTCTCTTATACGATTAAGGATACGAGATTAATTAGTGACTCTCTCCGGGCACAGATTTTTGAGAGTTTTGTTTTTTGCCAGATTTGTTCTCTAGCTGCCCTGAAGTCTGTGCCTTCTAGTACCTACTTTGTAAGTTTGCACCATGGGGTGTTGAGGAACAGAATGCACAACGGGTAAAAATTATCATTACTCACTTGTGCAAATAGGAATGTCTAACGTAAAGGACATTTCCAGCTCTGCATGCTTTATCTTATACCACACCAGTGACCCTACAGATAACAGGTGTTTAGTTACATTGGACAAAGTCAAGAAGTGGTTCTTGGGTTAAAACATTCAGGGACTTTGACATGTTTCTCCTGCTGTGAAGTTTGCGGGTAATGTACTTGAAGAGTCCTACAATGTCTCAAGGGCAGACAGCACCAGCCTTGAGAGATGCAGGAGCTGGAGCTGATTTCAGCAGACCTAGATTTACCCGTGTTGTTCCCAGTCATTATTCTAAACTGACAAGGATGTAAAGTCGTCTGGTTTGAAGGCTGTTCCTTTGGGTGTTCCGTATTCCCTAGAGGCGTAGTAAATGCTTATGTTTTAAAAATTCTTCCCTCTGGATTTTCCTTACCCACTTGGGTCAGTTTTTTAAATGATAACGAATGTTCTGAATTAAATAACTGATAAAAGCCACATGTCACAGTGCTTACAGGTAATAGAGGTTTAGTAAATGTTAACTATCTTCCTTGATCCTTTTGTTGAAACTTCCCAGTGGGAAAACTGAGAAGTCCATTGTTTTGCCTTGAAAAGAGAGGATGATCGCAGTAGAGCATTAATTTATTGTACAAGAAACATTTGTTGCACATCTATTTTGTACCAGGAGTTGTCGGTTTGGGGAGGCAAGTAGTGTCATTGCAGCATGATATGATAGGTTCGACCGAGAACACAGGGTGGGGGGTGAAACTGGAAAAAAGGCAGGATTGTTTTTCAGTGAGCAAACAGGAGACTTGCAGTAGATCAGATGAGAGAGAATGCAGCCCAAAATTTAAAGCAGTGACAGAAGAAACAGAAGTGGGTTAATTAGGAAGAGGAAGAAACGTTGGTGTCTAAATGGATTTGGGAGTGGGTTGGGACGACGGGCTCAGGGGTCTGTGATGATTTGAATTTTTATCATGGGTCAGTGGTAACGTCCCCAACTAAGACAAGGAATGTTTTTAAGTGGTTTAGGAGAGGTTGATGAGTGCAGTTTTGGTCCCACTGAGTTTGAAGTGCTCATGGAAAATTTAGTGAAAATAACTGGTAAGAAATTGGACATAGAAATCCAAAGCTGAGCCCCAGAGATCCAGACTTGGAACTCATACAGCAAAGGCAGTTTGAAGCCGTAGGAAAAGAGGCTGACACAAAAGATATGTGAGGGATAAAGAGAAAAGACGGGTAAAGGTGGAACCTGTGGGAATATCGACATTTAGGGGGAAGCAAATGGAAGAGCATCCCATAAAGGTGGATGAGAAAGCGCTCCTGGAGAGGCAGGAGGAGAATCGGGATGCGAGGGGGTCACCACAGCCCAGGAAAGAGAGAAAGCCAAGAAAGAAAGTGTCACCAATGAGAATAGCAATGGAATTCAGGAACACAGAATTTAAAAGGTCCTGTGAGGCTGAGCAATAAGGAGATAATTGGTGACCTTTATGAAAACTAGTGAAATGGTGGGGGCAGAACCCAGCTTGCAGTGTAGCAAAGAGGAAGTCTGAGATGGTTGGCTCTGAAAATAAGGAAAGATACTGAATCAGAACGGGACTTAGGGTTGAGGGAAGAAGCCTGTGGAAGACTTCCCATCTTGGTGGAAAACAATTCATGTCCAGGTGTCTCTCTTCTGTCCCAAACACTTAGCAATAACAGATAAAATACAAAAAGAGAAAGCCAAAATGATATGGCTAGACTTGTGGATCAGAAACAGGACAGAAACTCAGGAGGGATGGGCGTGCACGGAGGGGCTGGACTGTGAGTCTGGGGGCAGACTAAGCAGGTGTTTGTGGGTCCCGTGAGGCAGTGGGACTAAAAGTGCTTCATGCAAAACAAGACACCAGAAGCCAGGTTCAGTGTCTGAAGAGGCTGAAAGCATCTCCACTGATAAAAGGAGGCTATGACTGCTGCCTGGGCCATGCCTTAAAGTGCTGGTTTCGCTCTTGGAAGGCAATTGTAAAACCTGACTGATGAGAGGGGTGGGGGATGGGTTAGAGATGGAGAGAGACGAGAGCACCAACCAAAAAAAAAGCAGCAGCTGCTGCCCACTTAAAAAGATCCCCTCAAACCAATTGTTAAGAAAGATAGGCAGTATGATTAAGTCAAAGCCCAAATGGAATGCAAGCGGAAATAATTTTATAGATGGATCTCATTAGAATAGTACGTTTGTGCTGCTCAAAGGGGAAAATAAGGAAATAATGTCCATTATAAAAGAATGAGAAATAAAGAAACAAAAACAAAAAGAAATAAGAACTGAGGATTTGAAAAAGAAGCAATTAGAAATTTGGGGACCTAGTTGCTCAAATCAGAGACTCCACAGATGAGATAAACTCTAGACATAACTAAAGAGATCATTAGTGAGCTGGAAGATAATACTGAGGTATTACCCAGTTTACAGCACAGAAATATAAAAAAAAATTTTAAATAAATAGCTAAAAGGGGAGGCAAGATTGAGAGGTGCCATATGGCTATCTCACAGGAGCAGAAAATAGGAGGAAAGAGCAGAAAAGCAATTTGAAATGATCAAAGCCGAGAATTTTCTAGAGTTGAAGGCAGACATGAATCCTCAGATCAAAAATATACTTTGAATAATAATGGTAGCAGATAACACTTACTGAGCATTTTATGTTCCAGGCACGACTCTATGTACTTTCATGTATTAATTCATTAATCCTCTAATATCCCTGAGATGAGAGCATGTTACATGTGAGTTAACTGGAAGAGAGAGAATGTGTATAACTTGCCCACAGTCACACAGCTAGGTGGTGGCATTTGCTCCCAAGCAGTCTGGCCATCCTCTAAGACCTCTCTAAATACTAAGGTGACACGCAGAAATAAAGACACACCTCGTTGCATTGAAAGGAAACCGCAGAGTATCAAAATCTTTTGAAAAGCTCTTAAAAGCTACTTCAAAGGAAAGATCGCTTAAAAATGGACAGCAGTAACCTTGACTGCGGATGTCTGATTAGCAATAGATGCAAGAAGTTAATGAGGGAATATGTTTAAAAAGTGAGCCCAGGAAAAGGCACGGGATACAAAAAACAAACAGGGGCCCACTGATTGATAAAATTTTGTAAATTAACTCTTGACTGAAATACCAAGAGGAAGGAGCCAGCAGGTGAGTAAGAGTCTGGAAGTAGAAGAGGCTGTTCCCAGAAGTCAGAGGGCAAAAGGTCTTCGTGAGCCCCTGAGATAGAAGGAGAGTGCAGAGGGCAGGGCAGGTAAGGATGTGTCTACAGGGAGGGGAAAGAGGGGCAGAAAGCCACTGGCCTCACGCCTGATGGCCTCTAGTTTCCAGTAATGTGAGAAGAAAGGTCATCTACTGAAAGGGAAGGAGACAGGAAAAAGGGCTTAAGGAGAACGATGAAGGTCCAAGATAACCTGTGTGGGAAATGGCTGAGGGAACCAGCTCTAGAAGAGGAAGAGGATTACTTGAAAAGTTTGGCAGTCTGGTGATTTGGGAAATCTTGAATGAGTTTGTGCCACCAGCCAAAGTATCTGTGTCATTTTCCCTGCTGTGCTTTGCAGCGGAGCAGAGGAAAGGGTTGACTTGATGCAGATTTGCTTTCAGGGTGGGTTCGGCGGGGTATGGAAAAGTTGGATGAGAAAGTGAAGGTCATTGTGAGCGTTGAGTCCTGTGGAGGCTCTCAGGGATCAGAATGCTCAGCCAGGTCAAGGAGAAGGGGTCCTGGGAGTGAGAGTGAGAGGACCAAGTCTGAGGTTGGAAAAAAAGTAACTTGCATTTTCAGATTTCAGAAGTGGACTCATTCTAGGAGGTTCAAGACTGGGTGGGGCTTGAGGAAGCTGGAGGAAGTGGGGACGAGGCAGAATGGAGGTTAGGGTCATTGAAGGAGACGTAGAAAAGGAATTAGGAGGCTAGGTATGTGGCATTGCCTGGGTTGTCCATATGGACACCGAGATCACAAAGACGTGGACGTGAGTTGGGGTAAAACAGAACCTGGGACGTGGTCCATGGTGTTCTGTCGAGTGAGGGGTCAGGGTGTCTGGATCAGTGGTCTGTAAATAACGCTGTTCAGCGTGATTGTGTGGCTAGAAAGCATGAGCCTGGAAGGAGGAGGGACCTGAAAAGTGCTGATCATTCTACAAGGGACCACTCACCTCTAGGAATTTTAATATGCTTTTGCATTTTCTCCCAAGAAGTCTTTATAAAAATCACTTTCACAAAATGGATTGACTCATGATTCTGAATATGCTGCCTCTTCAATACTGAGCTCTGTATTCTGAGGGAGTCCATCACTGCTGCTTCCCGCCTGTGCCCCATGGGGCAGTGGTGTTTGCTGCGTGGCAGGCCCTGGGCCACCTCTTAACCAGAGCCAGTGAGTTCATTTGGCCAATCTGAGCAGTAATCACAAAATTCAATAGTCCTCTCACACCTCTTCCCCAGGCTCCCAAGTCCGGAATCAAAGCTACTTGCTGACTTGGGTGGTGATGGTAGGGCCCCATCTAATGGCCCTTCTGCAAAGTACAGGTGGAGGCAAGCAAGCTCTCCGACGCCTCCGCACTGCTCAGCCAAAGGACGGCAAAGAGAGTAGAGGGTGAACCCGCAGACCCCAACTAGGAAGTGACTTCTTCAAGAGTGGGGAGTCACAGCGATATTAGTGTAGTAACAGTAGTCGTAATAACAGTAGTGATGATAGTGCTGTGGATGATGGCTGGTAATGATGAAGACACCAATACGGATATGTGCAGGAACATTTACTGAACATGAGCCCAGCATCCTGCTAAGCTGCCTATAGCCATGATCTTATTAAATCTTCACAACTATAATTGTCACCATTTTACAGCTGAGAATTTAGGACTAACGAGAGCAAGTGGTCCGCCCACCATCAGAACTAGCAAGTGTCAGACCTGGGACTTGATTCTGGGTTAGTTTAGCCTCAGAGCACAAGCTTGCATACAACGAATATGCTATATTTGGTCTAAAAATAGAATTATAAGACTGTATGTGGAATCTGCTGCCTGAATTGGGGTTTGGGTTTTTTTTTTTATTTTGTTTTTTATTGAAATGTAGTTTATTTACAATGTTAGTTTCAGGTGTACAGCAAAGCAATTCAGTTATACCTATACATATATATATATATATATAAATACACATATATTTTCAGATTCTAGTCTGAGTTTTTAAAACATGGTTGAAGGTTTACATTTTTATATGTCCAAAACAATTTTTTTTCTCCTTCCAAGTTTTTCAGGGCAGAAAATATTCCTGAAAGGAATTGTAGTGGTAATGATACCCTTTGTCATCTTGGTTTTTTTTTTTTTTTTTAAACTCTGTTAGTAGGAATTTTCTCAGAAGTTTAGTGCCTTATAAGGCATGTTTATCAACTAGAATAGTCAGGGAAATTGCTTTCCCACCATGTCTTCAGTTTTTGTATATCTTCAAATACGGGTAGTAGGACAGAACTGGGTCATCTTGAGTCTGGTTCCAATCAGATACCTGGAGATTAGAAGGTGAGGATGTTAAACTCTTAGCAGGATGCTGGTGGCACATGCAGAAGGGGATGAAAATGATCAGATTCTGAGAAAAAGAAGATCTAGGTGGGAACACCACGATAGGAAAGAGAGACTGGCCCCAGAGACAAAGGCAAGGGAAATTATTTATAAATAAAATGGGGCCAGTGATAAACCTAAGGGCTCCTTGAAGGAGCAAAGTTGAACCGAGAACTCTATTCCTAGAGCCCAATGTCTGAAAAATTTATTTCTCCTACCTTTTAGTCCCCACGTGCCTTTCTCAGCTGAGATCAAGTGCCAAAGGACATCTCAAAATACCCACAGCCAAAACTACTCAGCATATCTCACCACATGGAGAGAAAGAAAGCTCTGCAAAAGTCTTTGTCCTGAACTGTTTATGGATTTTCCATAGTCTGCGAGACCTTGGACGTACGCTGCCTGCCAACTGGCAGCCACCATCCAGCCTGGGGACAAACCTTGCCCCCGGTGCTGAAGAGTCTTCCCTGGGTTTATTGTGACTTTCCTCTGTGTTTCATATTTATCGTGAAAACCTCCCCAACTTTTCTTAATGAAGATTTTAGTTAGGGGAAATTGCATTAGTGGCCTCCTGTATTTCTGTCATCCCTCTCAATTATGTTAGTGGTAAGTAAAGGCAGTACAGTGAGTCCTTGTATTTGTTGTGGGCTGTGCTTGGGAGTCATAATGGACAATACAATAATAAGTAATGGGCAGGAAGACAGCTCTTAAAACCAGATCAGTAAACTCCTCCAGTGCCAGACGGAAAAATGCCTCCTGCAGTTATCAGGAAATCAAGTAAATTCAGCAGGCATTCACAGAGCTCCTGTTAGGTACCAGGTCCCAAGCCTAACACTGAATATGTAAAGCTGAGATTGTTGTGTATTATCTCGGTTACCATTCACAATATCTCAAGGTAGATATGGTTATAATCAATTTGCAGATGAGGGCACTGTTGTTGAGAGATGTTTAAATAAATTGCCCAAGGCCACACTATTCATAACTTAACAAAACTGAGATCCTCAGTCTTTTGGCTGTGTTCTTTGCTCTTCCACACTCCACCTCAACTGCCAAGAAACAGATCCTGTGGCCAGAGTGGGCCTCAGTGGGAAGCATCAGATGGAACCTTTCCAACCTAAAGTGGCTATCTGAATTAATGGAACAATGTGTGATGGGTGAAATGAGGGAATTATTCAGTAGTTTGGTTGAAAAAGTATTCAACAGGTAAGTCATGGAAAATGGGGTTGGAGAAATGAAAGAAGAGAATAAAGAGATAAAAAAATTTTTTTAATCAAGCCTTGAGGGAAAACACTTTCCCCAAATACCTAAGGTGGTATTTCTCTCTCTATTTTTAATTGCTAAGATTAGTGACCCTTTTTCACCCAAACCCAGATTCAAATGCCTTCCAAGAGATGTTTAGAGAATGAAGCATTGCATTGAAAATCGCCTTTTCCAAAAAGCACAAAGGAGCACCCTTATATTCAGCCCACAGTTGGATGACCCGGTGTGGAGTAAGAACCCTTTGCCTGGAAGACTGTTCGTCCATCTCAGAAACATTTTTGAAGCTGAGTTTCATAATGGAAACGCTGACACAACCTATCAGCAACCACGATATTAAACAGGCACGGAGCCAACAGCAATGGCTTGGAGCCAGGGAGGAGAGATTAGCATCACAAGGAAGGGATTTTAGGCTCTGAGCCAGGAGAGTTTTTTTTCTTTTCACTAAAAAATAATAATAAAAAGGGAAAGGGAAAGAACAAAAAAACAAAAACAAAAGCAAAAAGAGGAAGGTGCACAAGAATTCTTGTTTAGCAGCCCTTTTCCAGGTGGTTCTCCTGGGATATCCAGATAAGCATAGAAACAAACACTGTCTCTCTGAAAATTTGGCAGTTGCTTGACCTTAAAATGGTCTTGGCAGAAACCTTTCCAACTTGGCTGTCCTTGGTTGGCCCATGTGCAGAATGGCAGAAACCTTTCCAACTTGGCTGTCCTTGATTGGCCCATGTGCAGAATGGGGTGTGTTACCTGCACTTGGAGTTGGAGGAAACTCCATATGAGCAAAATTTGGGGTTACTACCTTCTTGTCCTACGGAGCTCTAAGAAAGAAGTGTGCAGGGGATGGAAGCCTGTAGAAGCTGCTTCCTGGGGCATCATAATGGGGCCTAGTAAGACCTCTTGCAAGACTGCACTTTTCTGACAAGCTGCTCCCTGTAGGGCACAGCCTTTTGAGCTTTGGGGAGAGGGAGCCAGCCGCAGGATTTCATGATGCCACAGAGCCCAGGTAGCATTTTCGAGGTGAGCTGTGGGGCTGGCCATGCCCATTCCAGGGCACGCAGCACATACCGCTCAGAGCCTGACCACCCCTGATGGGCAGGGTGCTCTCTGCTGCAAGTAACTCTTGAGGCTGGGAGGTGTGCCCAGTTTTCCTGTTAGCAGTTGCTTCTGGCATTTTAGCTGCTTTCTCCAAACCAACAAGCAATTGATTGATTGATTGATTGTGACTTTCTTTTAAACTTTTCATTTAAAAAATTTCAAACCTGCAGAAAAATTGCAAGGATAACTCAGCGATTCTATACTCACCAGTGGTTAACATTTTTCTACATCTGCTTTGTTTCTTTCCACAAATATTAACACATTATTATTTTTTCCAGAACCGTTGAGAGTAAGTTTCTGACGTCATGACCCTTCACCCTTAAATACTTCAGCATGCATGTCCTAAAAACAGGGACTTTCTCTTATGTAACCACAGTGCAATGATTAAATTCTGGAAATTTAACGTTGATATAGTACTATTATCTGATTCAGAGTCGTATTTACATTTTGCCAATTGTCCCAGCCATGTCTTTATAGTGAACAACAATTAAAAAAAAAAAAACTTCATGATCTGTGTTTCAATCCAGGCATACACGTTCCATTTGGTCGTTACTTTCTTTGGACTTTTTAACGTGGAGCAGTGTCTCAGCTTTTCTTTGTCTTTCATGACACTGGCATTTTGAAAAAGCACAGGCCATTTTGGGGGTGTCCCTCTTTCTTGGGTTTTCCTAACTGTGTTCTCATGATTGGATTCAGATTTGCATCTTTGGCAGGAATTCTATGTGACCAATGTTGGGTCTTGGTGGACTTTCAAAATGTCCTTCCCTGACGTGTGTGGCTTCCCTGTGTTTTATTTTCTGGCCTTTGGGGAGACTGTGGCCTCTTTCAGTTTTCTGAGCTGTGTTTATCACGGAGTTGGAGTTGGGGGCCGAGTGTGAGGGGTCTGTGTGGCTAGGACCAGAGAAGGAATAGTGGCTGCCTGCTCTGAAGGGTCACCTGAGACAGAGCAGGAAGAATCCCAAAGCAGGGGCAACAGTAGACTCTTTAACTGGCCTCTAACTTATGCAAACTGCTGACGAAGCCCCAACAGGCTCACTCAGAGCAGAGGTGGATGTGATGAGATTTGAGGGAAAAGAGGCCAAGTTCCCTCTCTCCGTTTGCCTTTTGTGCCCAAGTTGCTGAGCTAGAGAATTCCATTTGGATGGTTTTCCCCTCTAAATGTTGCATCCATCCTATCTTCTCCATTTCAACTACTGTTGCCCAAGTTAAGGTTCTTACCTCTTCTCTAGAACAATCTCTCACTAAACGCGTCCCCCACAAAGCTGCCTGAGGGGATCCGTTTAGCCCCCAGATTGGATTGTTTCACAGTGGCTTCCATTGCCACATGGAATCCCCTCTACGGTTTCTTTATTTCATACTCCCTGCCTCAAACTTATATTCCCCAAATATCAGATGTTTATAGAGTCTTCAGCATTAGCATTACCCAGGAGTTTATTAGAATCTCAGGCCCCCCCAGACCCACTAAACCAGAACCTGCGAGCCTGCGCAAGTGAGTTATGTGCACATGAAAGTCCAGGAAGTGCTATTTAAAACACGCTGGAGAGATCTTAAGTCGCCCCTCAGGCTCTTGCTGTTGTTGGTTCTGAGGCATGCCTCTCAAACTATTCTTTGATCAAGGGATTTGCAATCATTTTTCCTAATTTGCAGAAAGAAGGAAATTTCATGGCTGGGCTTTTTCTCAATTTTTCCCTTTCCTCACACAAATTTTTTTCTAAACTTTGACATCTGCTGCTACTTGTTAGCTAACATGATGTCATCTGCTCGCAGACAATGAAATGAACCAACTACTAGCAAATAAATGTTCATGTTAACATGCAAAGCTGGCGGTACTTGGCCCAACAGTTCAGGTCCACAACAGCAAAAATTAAGAAAACAAAAAAATTAAGTGTTGAGCCTTGATTATATGTGAGACATTAGAAGATTGAGGGATGCACAAATGAATGAGGTGCCTTTGTTGTATAGCCTTTGGCCACCACCTTGGGGACCACATGGGCTCAGAGTGCTGGGGCACTGAGTGGGACCCGAGCAGTGGCCATCTTCTTACTAGAGCCCTCGGGGTGCTACTCGTCCCAATTTGCAAAATTCAGCAAAACGAAAGACTTTTGCTGTCACCTCGCAAGTTTATTTCATCTTCCATGTCCAAACCAGTACAATCAGGACAGTTCCTCTGGATTCTGCAGTTTGATAGATAAGTAGTGTTGAAAACAAAAATCACAATGGGTCTGTTGCCACTTTGCTGGATTTGGCTTTACTTGGGGAGACTTCAGAAGCCTGGAGCTGAAAGATAATTGTTCGACTTTTCCTTGAGTGTTTCTTACTTATTTTCTTTAATTGAAGCATAGTTGATTTACAATGCTGTGTTAGTTTCAGGTGTACAGCAAAGTGATTCGCTCATACATACATACATTCTTTTTCAGATTCTTTTCTGTTATAGTTCATTGTAAGAATATAATTCCCTTTGCTACAAGGGACCTTGTTATTTATCTCCTTGAGTGCTAATGATGTATAAGCCTCTAATTTAACCAAAGTAGCAACAGCTGAGACAAACCACTTACCAGAGTAGTGTTCCCCTGGCAATTCCATCAGGGAGAAAGTGTTGGGATTTCTGGGAACCCAAACCATAACCAAATGTTACCCGAAATAATGAATTATACATATTGTTGCTTTACTAAAAAGTGATCAAGAAAGGCTTGGCACCACTTGGCATGACCTTGGAAGATGAGTTGGTGTGAGCCAGGCAGGTAGGGTCAGGAAGAGGCTTTAGGGCAAAAGGATGAGCAAGAACCAGGGTGTGGAAGGTTGAAATGGTGAGTTGTTAGGAGGATTGATGCTCAGAGAGGTGAGCAGGGCATGCCCTGAGCAAGAGAGAAAGGAGGAATTCCAGGCAGTGTGAGTTGACAGGCGGAGGCATAGTCCATACATTTGTGTAGCATTTTGGAGTTTGCAAAGCACCTTCATACCTGGTTATCTCACCTGGTCTTGACTGCTCAGTGAACAGTCAAGACACTTAGAACGCTCACTTCCAGTTGATGAACTAGATGGAGGAATTTCTAGGGTCACACACAACTCATGATGCCAGGATTAGACCCAGATATTTTGACTCCTAGGCTCTGCCCTTTCCACCATAAATTGATATGTTCCAGGAGCAATGAAGAAACCATTCTCGCATATTGGGAAGAAAACTCATGGATGGGTGTGTAGATGGATGGATGGGTGGACGGACAGACAATGAATGCATGTATGAATGGTGGCCAGGTAGATAGATGATGGCTGAATATGTGGATGATGGAAACCAGAATAATAAGAGAAAGGAAATTAGGGGGTCTACAGTTGTCCAGTGAGATAGAGAACAGTCTGTCAGGCAGATGGATTCATGAGGTACAGAGGCAGATATAGAGGAATTAATAGAACTTACTGCCTGACCAGATGTGAGAATATGAAAGAAATAAGAGCCTAGGATGACACCCAAGTTTCTACCTTGGACGATTAATGGGTCACAAGAGGAAGAGCAGGCTCAAATCTTAGAGCCAGTGGGTAGGAATGAAGATAATGAATGTTATTCTAAATACATTAATTTTGAGTAAAACCAGAGACTTGTATCCAATAGTCAGTTGATTCCAAAAAACCTGGAATTCAGGCAGAGTGTCTGGGGTATATAGGAGATTTGTTAGGTCATTAGCAAACAAAGATTAACATTTTATTACAAGTGTTCACTGTAGTATTATAAACTGTGAGAAAAAAAAGAGAAAAGACAAAAAGAAAAAAAAGGGAAAATCTTAAACATTTAGCAATGGAAAGATTGGCTTGTTTATGTTACAGTTATATAATGAAGTGTGATTCAGACCTTGAAAATGAGCACTGGTGTGGTGATTATTTTTCCCCTCTTAGTGATACTAATATCTGACATTAACAGTGTACTTACCACAACCAGGTCAAAATAAAGGGGGTTTACCTGCCATTGACCAAAATTCCAGAAACAGAGACCTGACTGAAACAAAAAGGTGTTTACTGAGGCTTTTTCAAGACCTCAGCCCGGGAGACACAGATTTAAGAAGCACTACGAAGTGAGGGAGGTTTATAAAGGCAAAAATACTGAAAGGTTATGGTTAGTTACTTGAATTGTTTATCACTGGAGCTGGCAAGGAGTAAGGGTGTCTGTTAAGTAAGGACTGGTTGGGGTCCGAAATGGACGCATGGTTACAAAGGGACATCTTGAGACCAAAGGTTTGCAGCTGGCAGGTGTTGTTCTGAATATGGCAGGTGGTGTCCTGGGGGCAGATACAGTTCAAAGAAAGTTCAGGTTCTCAGTGGTGCAGAGACGTATCTGAGACCAAAATCATCAATGGCCACCCAAGTCCATTTTCCTCTGTCTGGACTGTGATGACTCCATTATAATTTCAATTTGTCATCACTGTTTATGTCATTGAGTCCTCGCTGCTACCAGATGAGGGAGGAAGTGATACTGCTCTTATGTTACAGAAGAGAAAAGTGAGGTCCAGTTGTCCTCGGTGGCAAACCCAGGTCACCCAGCCCAGCAGCAGAGCCCGGTCTCAAACCCAGGTCTGCCAGCTCTGGAGTTCGGACTCGTCACCACCACATTATATTTTCTCTCTACAATTTTCTGACTCTACTTTCCATAATAAAGAGGTATTATGATAAGGAAAAAAGAAGAGAGAAAAGGTTGTTATATAAGAATGCCGTGACAGTCTAAAGTTGATCCACGACTGCATTTTTGAGAGCTGGTCCGTCCAGGCAGGAATGAGGCAGCAGGGTCCTCACCACTGGGGAAAACAGAAGCCACAGGCCCTTGCTGGGGTCTCAGGTGACCTAGAATAGAGCTCAGGAAGCCAGCCCCTCCCGTCTGCTGGCCCATGCCTGGAGGGCTCCCTCCGGAGCCTTCCGGTCAGCGGCTTGGGGCCAGGCAGGTCTGTGGAGCTCAGCCAGAAGGCCCTGCCCAGTTCCCCAACTGGGGTATTTAGAACCAGTCCCCGCAAAAAGGAAAACCAAACAAGACACAACCCACCAGAACAATGTAACAATTTGTTCCCTGATTGTGTTTTTTCTGACAGCAGATGCACTCTATCATGATTCTTAAGTGGTTTTGGGCCAGTACCCCTTCCATTGTGTTGCCCAGAGAGGCACGCCCGGAAGGAGCTTGGAGACACGAGGCCCTGAAGTACCTCAGGACGCTTGTCTGGTGAACAAGAGAGGGAAACTCTCCGGCCTCTAGGGAGTGAGGCTGCTGGCAGCCTTCTTGTTGACTGCCCGCATTGCCTTTTGACTTCGCGGCATGGCCGCCCCACCAGGCACAGGCCTCTGCAGGCCGCCTCCCCCCCGCGTCCTAGTGCCTTCCCTGAAGGCTGAGTTAGTAGCTTATCAGGGAAGAGCAAAGAAGTCACCATTTTTCTGTGTGAGGAACTTTGCCTCTTTGTGCAGAGGATTCGGTGGGCTCAAAAAAGGGTTAGAGCAGGACAGGATCAACGTCACCTCGGCGTGGCAACCCCCATGCGCTGCGGCTACTGAAGGCTGGCGACGGGCCAGCCCCGAGCGCCTCCAGGTGAAATGTCCATTCGTCAACTTACGAGAAAACCAGCAGTTCTAGTTCCTGGAGACCGCCCTGGGAATTGAAATAAGAAGGAACGAGGGGGAATTGAAACGATTTAAGCTCAGCTTCTGAGACCTATTTTAGGAAGCATTATTGATCATGCTGCAGGGAAACCATACAGGGTCTCGGGTGTCGGGAGCCGGCATCCACGTGTGCCCGAGTGGAGTGTTGGCTTGATCTCATGACACAGCCTGTGTCCAAGGGGGGCTGCGACCGCAGGAAGAATTCCGATCGAGGCTGTTCTGTGCTGAAACCAGCCCAAGCTTGTGAATAGAGCCTTGTTACAGCTGCCCTGGGAACCGTAACTTAGAGGTGTTTTTGTGCCCTAAAAGCCTTTTCAGTCAATGAATTGAGTCATAGCATTTGTGACCCTTCTGGGTTGTTTTAATTCCTTTCTTAATTAGTTACCATGATCAGAGCATCTTATGAGAACATTGTTTTGCAATGGGAATCTTTTTCTCGTCTGTCACCGTGTCACTTCAGTTACTATCTCTTGAACCTTCACCTTTTTTCTCACCCAAATGAACCAGGTTTCACCACTGTTTCCTGCGTGGATCTTCCTGTCACAGCACAAAATGACTCTCAATCCTCCCCTGGTTTGCCGGTGCTCTTTCCAGACATAGATCCTGGAATAGAAAGACGTGTTCTTTCCCTCAAAGGGAGCACACTGAATTCAAATCCACTGTTATGCCCTGTGACCCTTAGGCCTCCGCCCTGCCCCTCCCCCAGGCATCCTTTCCCCTTTTACCTCTCTGTGTTCTCATCCCCAGGAGTGTTTATCAGCAGCTTTGTATTTTGAACTTCATTGATGAGCAATGCCCTACATCATTCCTGCCGTACTGTAGTCATCAGGTTTCTGCCTGTTGTTTTTGAATTTTCTGCAACCTTTCAGGTGGGTGGAGAAAAGAAAAGGACACATCTCCACCACTGGCTGATGTTAAAGAAAAAAAAATTGTTCCCGACACTTGTTGAAGACAGACTGACTTCAGGGTGCCAGCATGGTTGGGTTCTAAGCTGCAGACTGCCAACTTCCCACTGTGTCCTCACATGGTAGAAGGGGCTAGGGAGCTCTTGGGGTCTTTTTCACAGAGCACTAATCCTGTTCATAGGGAATCCACCCTTATGACCTAATCACCTCCCAAAGGCCCCCTCTCCTGATAACATCACATTGGGCGTTAGGTTTCAACATATGAATTTGGCCAGGGGGAAGATGGGGCGACAAGCATTCAGTCCATAGCAATCCTTTACTAATTATATCTGCAAATACCCTATTTCTAAATAAGGTCACATTCTGAGGTTCCTGGTGGGCATGAATTGGAGGGGATACTAGTCAATTCACTGCAGGAGTATTGATTCATCTGCTCGTAAAGAAGAATCAACATACATCCTATAACCCAGCAGTCTCACTCCTGGGTATGTGCCCTAGAGAAGTGAAAACTTGTGTTCACACAAAAACCTGTCCAGAGATGCTTTTACCAGCTCTGTTCATAATTGTCCCAGACTAGAATTGAGGGAACAGATAAACAAATTGCTCTACATCCACACAATGGAATACTACTTAGCAATAAAAAAGAATGAACTTTGATTTGCATGACCACAGGAAAAATCTCAAAGGCATTGTCCTAAGTGAAAAGAGCCAGTCTCAAAGGGTTAAAATCTATGGTTCCACTTGTATGACATTCTCAAAAAGGCAAAAAACTGTAGGGATGCAGAACGCATCAGTGGTTGCCAGAGGTTGGGGTGTGGGAAGTGGGACGAGAAATGAGTTTCTTGGGGTGGTGACACTGTTCTGAATCTTAAGTGTAGTGGTGGTTACCAGAATCCATGCATGTGTTAAAATTCATAGAACTGCACACTCCCCTAAAATCAATTTCAAAAAAGATTGTTATAGGGGCAGGGAGTCTACAGTAAAACACAAGGATCAGCATCTTACAAAAGGTGCTCAGTTGTCTTTTTTTGTGTGTGATTGATGAGATGGCACTAGTTTTTGTATAAATTTAATTTTTAAAATTTTGTCCTATCCTAGAAGAATTAGAGGATTAAGATATGTGTAGCCTTCATGGGTGGTTGCTAATTCTTCCCTGTACTTGACCCTTTTTTAAATTAAAAAGTCAAGTTCCTGAGAAACTGTAAAAAAAAGAAAAGGAAAGAAAAACTTTGGAGAGTGTGCTGTGCCCCTTGTGCTAGTTCAACCATGAGGGGCAGACTGAACGATTTTGGAGTCTACCCCCACGTTTATGTGTACTCAAACTGAGAATGACCATTACATTGAACTTCCCCAAGCACCTATCTTGCAAGTCTTTTCAGCACAGAGTTCTATTTTAGGAGTTTAATTAATTTGAACTAATATAGAGAAACATCACTCAGTGACTAGTGGAGGAAACATGCAATCCTCTGTCCCTGACACCGTGAATGCCCCAGTTTTTTACATCAGTTCCCTCAAGGTGTGGAGTTCTTCTTTTCTATTCATGCTTCCTAGGCTCCCAAGGATCACTTCCCCCAACCCACTGGCATTCTTACTGTGCTGCCAAGGTAGGAGTGGTCCTCACTCAGTTGAGAGCTCTCCATTCCTCTTGGGAGCCTTGGCCTTCTGCAAGTGTATGCTAGCTTCCCCCTCGTTACTGTCCAGAGACCTGTGGGTGATGCAGAAAACCCACAGATGGTGCTGAAGGAAGCCACCTGTCTTTATCTCCGATCTAGGCTGTCTCTCACCACCCAAAGCTCCAGCCTTCCTCTGAGAGCTTAGCTTGTCCCTATCCCATGCTCTCCTAACTCAGTGTCCTCTCCCCAGTGCCGTCTAAGTGCCACCCCAGAGAGCTTTACTCCATCCTTATCCACTCTGCCCCCTTCCAGCATCTTGTAACTAGAACGCCTGGAAGTGTAACCTAGACCCAAAGTCAGCATTCTGAAGAGAGGACTCTCTCTGAGTTCCTTCCTCCCATTGTCTGTTTAGACAATTTTAACTCAAACCCAATACACTGGAAGTTAGGTGAGCTGGCTGTCAAAGGAGAGAGGGCAGTGTAAGGAGAATAAAACTGCACAAGAAAGTTCCACAGAGATCCACAGAGGCATTCTTTGGGGCTCCTGTGCCCTGTCCCTTAGCCCTCTCCACCCCTGCAGCAGCTCAGCCCAGATGCCACTGCCAGCTTGTTGGGGACAGAATTTTATTAGACACTTGTGGGTGGAAACCTTTGCCTTCAGTTTACTTTGTGACTCCCAACGGCTTTGGAAAAACAGTTTTCCTTTCTGCACTGAAGGCCTAATGATGCTGTCCACCAGGGAGCATTCTCTGGGGAAGCGCTGAAGTTTACCTGGTACCAAAGACAAACTGCCCCAACCCTGATAGATGAGTTTCATTTACTCAGCCTTAATACCCCTAAATCCAATGGCAAGTGGAGCATTTAATGAGGATTAAATCAAAGCAGGTCACCTCCCACCATATTACCTGATGGGGCTCCAATTCTGCTTCAAGACCAAGGTCCGTTCAGGAGTAGGTCTGGGACCATCACTTACCCCAATGCCTCCGCCCCCCGCAGTCACATCTCTGGGCCCTCCCCAGTCATAAGTTATACCCCAGGCTCTTATGTCTCTGAACCACAGTGGGGCTGGGGTCTCCGTTCCTCGCAACACCAAATGGCTTTCTTTGGAATCACCCCTGCTGGTTAAATAATGGTCCTGGGCCCAGACCACTGTGGGTCTTTGTTAAGTTTCCTCCTTGCTGAATTCGTACTGGAGTATTTCCTGTCCGATACACACCTTTTAGTACTTAATATGTTAATAACAAACAGATGATTATAAGAACAGATAGATATATCTTATATGGTGTTATTAATTAAATCTTGTGTTGAATCTAATCTTTTCTACAAAACCATAAGCCCCCTTGAAAGTGGATCTTATCTCACACCTTGTAAGAGGCACAGTGTTGAACACAGAGCAGTTACTTCATAAGTATCTGCTGATTTATTGATTGCTGTAAGCCTGGTCCCTTCTCTTCAGGGCACTGTCATTAAGTGGTTCCACCTTCAGGACAAATACATTACCCAACTCTCTATTCGGGGGTGGGGGGGAGCAGAAATGGTTTTAAAGAGACCAAAGGCCATCCTGTTTTATCTCTATCTTAATGGCAGTGGGGGTGAGGGGAGGCAACTTGCCTGCTCTTGGGTTGGATCATATAGCTTACAGACTTTTGAAACAGCCACCACTGAATTGTGTAGGCATGAAAATGTTCTTGGTGGGAACACCAGTACGATGGGGTAACGACGTGGTGGCTATCTTCGTCGATAACTTGGACTATTTTTTTTTCCGACCCATAAGTGCTTTTCAGGCTCCCCCCACCAGGTATGCTGCTGTTAGAGAATAATCAATAATCCATGAACCAATTCTAGCCCCATGTGCCTAATGTATTGACCAGGGACCCATATCCCCTGCCCTGCACCAAACCAATGGCCAGTTTGCAAACCAGAGCACTGAAATGAAAGCATTGTTAAAACAATAACTCTGCTTCCAGTGTTCCTTGTTGCTGAACCTATTCTTTGTTGGTATGTCTTAGACAGTTGCTTCCCCCTGAGACCTCCCAGGTGCAGTGAAATAAAGTTAGAGGAGAACAGCAGCTTAGCTGGGACTCTTTGTCCCTTTTATCATATCTGAAGCATAAAACAAGATGACTGGTAGATTGTTCTCAAAATCCCTACTAACCCACCACCTCTACTTTGCATCCTTGGTAGCCTGGACAGATGGCAGGAAGATAAAATCCATACAGCTACTAAGCTTGGATCTTTTTTCCCCACCTTAATTTTTTTTAATAATAGACTTAATTTTTTAGAGCAGCTCTAAGTTTATGGAAAAACTGTGCAGAAAGGACAGATAGTTCCCATCTAAACTTGGATCTTAAACCCCAAAAGTTCCTCTTTGGGGAAAGGGGCTGCAGAATCCTTGATTCTCAGGATTGTGGATTTCTGAAAAGGGTTCTCTCTGGATGGGCTGTTAACAAGAGAGATCACAAAATCTAGAAACATTGAAAAGCAAAATGAGAGGTTATAAAATCTAGAAGAACACCCTTGTTCAAGGAAGAAATCTAGTGTGTCGTTTAAACACATTCCATGTTTATCAATGTACCTTTCCCTTTTGAGCCATGACCACGTGACTCACCATCTGTCTTTATTAAATATGGGGCATGTCCCCTTCTCCATCCCACCCACACCCATGCTTACCCTCCTGGGAAGATCTTTTTTAAGAATGGAATTATTAATGGCTACAAAATAGTTCATCAAATGGATTTATCATAATTTCCTTGGCCATTCTCCCATCCTGGGATATTTCAGCTGTTTGCTTTCTCTCTCTCTCTCTCTCTCTTTCTTGCCATTACATTAATGTTGCAATAAAAATCTTTGTACACAAAGCTTTTCCTTTACCTAAGATTCTTAAGATAAATTCTCAAAGCATAAGTTTTCTAGGTCAAAGTATATGGAGATTTGAAAGCTGCTTGATACTTAATGCTTTACATTAAGGGATGCTTTACAAAAAAGGGAAAATCACCCCCTTTTCATTTTGGAATGTATAAGATAGTGTTTACCCAGGAGATCTGCCTTCTCATTGTAATATTGCTCAGTTCATATTATAAGGAGTTTGTTTTTTAAGTGTTCACTGCCTAGTTGTGGGTGGAGGTCAAAAGAATCAACCAGATTGGCACTAAAATCCAATACAGATTATTTGTGGGTGGGTATATCTCCAATAAATTAACCACAGATGGGAACGTTATTATAGAGGATATAGGGAAAGTACCACAACTGACTCCCAAACCCAACTCCCATCTCAGAAAAGGACAAATTCTGTCCAAGAAGCTCCCAAGAGCATGAAGGTACACAACATCTGTGTCAGGTGCAATCCTGGTAGAGCTCTGACTTAATGTATCAATATCAAGATGCATCTTGTCATAAACTATCTCAGCAGATCTCTTTCCACTTCAAAGAGCTGGTGGTTGGACCAGAGTTTCTGGCAGTTGCTGCTGTCGCTAAGGAAGCCCAAATGAATAGTTAGTCTTGTTATTTTCCTTGGGGGCCTGGCTAAGCCTCTGTCTGTTTGTAACAGTGTTGGCTTAATTCTGGATCATGCCCTAAACTAAGCATGAAGATTAGACTGTTTCACTCCAGCTGTGGCTTCTGGTTACACTACATCATGACCACTGCCACTTCCTGTTTCCGTGCTGCAGCCCCTCCGCACGTCACCCAAGTGGCTGGATGTGAGGTGAAGGGTCAGAGAAGGAATGAGCCAAAGAACAAGATGTAGGAGACTAGCATGACCCAGAAGTCACTCAGCATCAGAGACATTTTAACTGGAAAGAATTTTAGTAGTCATCTGGGTCACTCGATCTCAACCTCCCTGGGGCCACAGATCTCTTTGATAAGCAGATGAGAGTGGTCAAACCCTCTCTCCAGAGAAAAAGCGCCTCCCCAAATTTGGGATGTAATTCCAGGATATTTTACAACTCCCTGATGCCTATCCATCTGCAGATCCTCATCTGGAAGCTCCTCATCTGGAAGACCCAAAGGAGGTTCGGGGTCTTACCCAAGGTTACACAGAGGAGATAACTGAATTCAAACTCAGCTCTCCTGATTCTCGGCCTAGGACCTGTCAGCCAATACTATGAGGTTTACAGTCTACGTTGAGCCCCGTACTGGGAATTATGGAAAGTTAATGTGCTTACTATCAAAGAAGTGGAACTTGGGCTCGTGGAAGGAATCTAAGATCAATTAGTAAGCAATATTCCTGCCATAGATTCTTCTTTGGAAATAGAAGCTAATATCTTCCAGGGATTCAGGAGGTACTTCTTGAAGACCTACAAGCCTCTCCTAAAGTCTCTATTCATAGGGAGATTAATTATTTACTGGAAATTAAGACTCTTTGTAACCTCAAGCTTGAAGAGGGTGTTGAGGTCCTCAAAGTGATTTTTTGTGTGTGGCTTTGTTCAGGTGCTGGGGACACCACCCTGAAATGTTGACTACAGCAGTACTTGGTACTTCATGGACTTTGATGTGAGAATCAGTGTTGTATCAAAGCAGTAGTCCAGAGTTTGACCTGAAAGCTACCTAAGTAGATTCTACTGCAATCTCAGCAGAAAAGCTCCAAGTCTTTGGGGAGTTCCCAATGACAGCTGCTCAGGACATACATTTCTAGGTAGCAGGAGGAGAACCAGATTCCAATTTCTTCTTTCTGGAAGAAAATTAGGAAGCACTTTTGATTGATATTTATCTTCTTGACTGGGTGCCAAGAGGCAGCCTTTTATCACTGGAGGAGGCTGGTTGTGAAGCCTGGAGACTTGCCCTGAATCTGAGCTTCTCTGCCGACTGGCTGTGTGACTGTGGGCAAAGCTCTTTACTTCTTTGAGCCTTTTCTCATCTGAAAATTGTAAATAATAATACTATCCTGACCACGTAGTTGTTGAGTCAACCTAAATGACTCCTCTCCCTAGCTTTACAGTCTGTTCTTTGTTTTATAGCAAATACTTTATTCCACCTTGGATTTTTGAGACTAGCTTCCCACTACGTGGGCAAGAACTCCTTAAGGGCAGGAACTCAGCCCTCCTAATCTATGCGGCCACAAAGGCCAAGGGCACCATTTTGCATGCAATGGGTGTTCTAGTTGGGGCCCAATCAGGAAGCATAAATCACACAATAATTTGAACAGGGAGAGTGTAACGTAAGGAATTATTAAACTTTGACAGGAGTAACTATAAAACTGTAAAGAGAAATCTAAAGGTTACCTAAGGCTGAGGGAGTGTACACAAGGAGGAACAAACTTGGAAGGGTCCACCTCTATGGCCAGGGCCCAGGCTTCCTTGCAGAAGTTGTGGTTGTAGCCCACTGGATGGCAGAGAAGTTTGCTTGGTTTCCTGGACCAGAGCTGGTCCACAGTTGCTGGGCAGCAGAAATCAGTCCTCTGGGTACAGGTGAGATGAGACTGGTGGGCAGGTACACAGAGTCAGGGCGCCACTGGCAATGCAAGGCCTGGAGCGCGTGGTGTCTACATCGGAAGGGCCACGGGAAGGCCAGGACTCCAAGGTCACCAAGCAACCACGCCCCCTGGGCATGCAGCTTGGACAGAGCACCACTGAGTGTCCCCTCCACTGACAGATTCTGCAGCAGGAATAAGATCTAAACCAGGAAGAGAAGCCCCCTTCTCCCTGCAGGGTCCCTCTAAGCCACGGCCTAATGACACACTCACTGTAGTGAGGTGCTCACAGGGTCCAGTCTGCCATCTCAGAGCAGAGACTAAAGGGTGAATCAGGAGCTGAAGGGCAATAAAGTACTAATGCGATAATGGGTGACCCAAAAGTATCTGAATTAAATTAGACAAAGCTACCTAATCTGTCAATAACTTCCTTGACCCCTGTTGTACTTCCCCTTCTTTCAGTCCCGTAAATTTTACCACCAATAAATGTCAAAACCTCTCTAACTTCTCTTGTAATTTACCGTCTAGAAGTTCATTTCCCTCGGGGGTGTTCCATTCTGTTTTGTTTTCTTAACGAGGCACATATCTTCTCTTGCACACACTTAAAAGAGACTCATGCCAAAGAGAGAGAGAGAGAAACACTCACACAAACCACCTGAGACCCAGTGTTTCATTTCACAGTGTATTTCTCCACTCAGACTCGAACTTGGTTTCCCACTATCTCTCCATTTCATTTCAAAGCAATCTACATGTCCCTCCCAAACACTTTGAGAGTGTCCCCAAGCGTTTGATTTCAAGTGGCTGAGGAAGGAATCAGAGCTGATCCAAGAGCCAGTTTTTCTCTGCCTGTAAGGAAAATGCAGTGGCCACCTCAGGTCAGAATGGGGAGTTAATCTCCTTGAACAAATCTGAAGGGTCCTGTCTCCCACCATTTTAGAAGAAAATAGGGGACAGAACAAACAGCAGACTAGGAGGATAAATACCAGCACAAATATTATTCAGAAAGAGTTTGGAACGGACTAATAGTTTCAACCCGAGAACCAAACCAGGGAGAGTTTAACGTGTTAAGAGTCCTGCAGATGCTGTCCTGTGGGAGATTGTGTTGTTAACAGGCACCAAATTTGTATCCAGACAGCATTCTTAGGCGTCAACTACCCTGTTCTTCCAAAATATTTCATTCTCTTCAAGAGAGTCAGATTTAATTAAATCCTAGTGGATGACTCCCCTGTTTATTCCCCTGCTGAATAGTGAGCTAGGGATACAGTTAAGACTGTCTCCAAGGATGAAGTGATTTTGCAAACTTAATCTGTTTACTATCCTTCAGAAGGACCGGGAAGATCAACCCTTTAGATCAGAAAAAAAATGGCAACGGGAAAAACTGGAGAAACTTAATCTTTCCACGGAAATGTGTATCTATATGTATGGCTGTCTTACATAATTTTTTGCAAGCGATGGACATTCTGGGCCAGTGGAACCTGGCATAGATTGGCAGGAAGCCATCTCAGTATCTCTTCAGGCTCTACCTTCTTACCACTCTGGGCACCAAGGACATCGTGCTCTTAAATGATCAAGAATAATACACCGGATAATGGAGTTATGGACGATCTTTATTTTCTTCTTTTTGTTTATCTGTATTTTTTGCAATGGGCGTGTATTATTTCTGAAATTAAATATATGTAAACGTTTTAATGAAAAAAAAAACCCACATTTTTTTTTCTCTAAATCTCGGGCTATATTACTGCTTTTTGTCTCATATCCAGCCAGACCCTTTCTAGCCTCTTCCCTCCCCCCCCCCCCCCCCCCCGTTCAGATGAGC
This sequence comes from Camelus dromedarius, assembly GCF_036321535.1. Taxonomy (NCBI): domain Eukaryota; kingdom Metazoa; phylum Chordata; class Mammalia; order Artiodactyla; family Camelidae; genus Camelus; species Camelus dromedarius. The sequence continues at coordinate 39,015,278 of NC_087451.1, forward strand.
TGCCAAAAATCAGCAGACCATTTTTGGAAGAGATTTATTTCTTCACTCTTGAACTTCTAAAAACAGCCTGCTTTTTCTTCTTCCCTCACCAAGTGGTGATTGATGCTACACCTGCCTCTGATGTGACAAAATGTAAGCGATGAATAAAAGCGTCTCATGATTCTTGCACATTCTGAGGCAGGCGGAAAGCTCTAGCCAGGGGCACCGAGCCACGCGGAGATGCTCTGTGGGGTGTTATTCCGCCTCAAGCACCGTTGGGCCAACCCGCGGGCACCTTGATGATCTCACCTGCTATCACTAACCTTTGATATGTTGCTCTGCTCTTTCAGATTTTTGACAATGAAGCCAAAGACCTGGAGAGAGAAGTTTGCTTTATCGATATTGCCTGCGATGAAATTCCAGAACGTTACTACAAAGAATCTGAGGTGAGCGATAGCTGGGGTGGCATGTGGGAGAGAGTCATTCATTCATTCAACAAACATTTATTAAGTCTGCCCTGACCTGGGAGGCTTCCATCTGTCTTTGTGTTGATTCAATTTGGTTTCACATCTTGCTGGATTCTTTACTGTGAGTCTCAAAATTAAGTCCCTACTTCTCAGGGCCCGTTGTTAACCCCGGCAGCCACTCAATTTCAATTTCGTCTTCCTGTCTCCCCAGCTCTGCCATCATTCTGGGCCGTGAAATATTCACAAGGCTGAAGCACCCAACACCCTGGCCTCCCTAAAATACAGCAGCCACCTCTGGCTTCCTGTTTGGCCAGGTCTCTGCCCAGCCTGTCTTCCCCTCTGCAGACGATGGGTTTTATTTGTAACTTTGGGGTCTAACACAAAAAAGATGCCCAATCAATCCTCCTTGGGTGAATATTGACACTTGGACAGCTCATGTCTCCACAGAACCTTTCTCTCAAAACAGGAAGTGCCTTCGTGAAACTCTCTTCTTTTTTCATCTTCACTGAGACTAAATTTAAGAGAATATCTTTCTCTAAGTCTTCCACCTAGTAGGATCTCCTGTTTGCCTCAGTGCAACCTTTTTATTTTACCATTGGTGCAAGTCACCATTTATATCCTGTTAGTATTTTATTAACGGCTGCTGACGGAACTTGGGTGACCCCCTTGTAAATAACGTCCCAGCCCTACAACGACAACAGTTGCTGGGCTATTTTTGCTGTTTAGCAACATGCAGCCAATCACTGCATGTTTGGACTCAGGGCTCCAGTCTCGTCCTTGAGCTGTAACACATGGACCTTAAAACTCTTCGCTCAGATTCTCTAGAGCTGACTTAAGACATAATAAATAAACCCAGTAAAAATTAATTCTACCGTGACACACACTGGGCTCCCAATGTGGTTCAGGTTTTTTTGTCTCCACATTTTGGGATTCGTTTGGATATCAAAGTCTAACCTGATCTTAGCAAAGGCTTAGCTGCTTAATTGCAGGCGTGTGCTCTGCAGCTGCCATCCCTTCATAGACTGGGAGAGGCCGATGTGAATTACTCTCAGTGTGACTCAAAGGTTGAGCTTTTGAATGTCATCGATTTATATTACACTCTGCAGCCAGCCACACTTGTGAATTTTCAGAGAAACAAAGTAAAATGCTGTCTGCATAACTGTGGTCCTCCTCAAGAGGAGGGCTTCGATGATGTGCAAACCATCATAATGCATTGGGTGGAGCTGCTGCCTCCTCACTCCATGGCTCCTTGGCCCTGGGAGTCTGCTGTCTTACCCAGATGTCCTTGCCTCTTTGGGAGCACAGGCCTTCTAGAAAGGCAGTGTTGCCAGAAAACTCTGAAATACTTGCAGCTCTTCCCCTTAGATTGCTTTGGTGTGGTCCTGCCTGGCACTCAGGGATTTTCCTCCTGATTCGGTGGAAAGTCTTAGGACGAGTGTGAAATACTGATGATGAAATCAACAAGTCTCATTTCTGGTCGTTGGGTGCCTGACTCATCTCCCGGTGCTTTTATACTTCCAAGAAACACCACCGGAAGCTTCTTTTCACTTACACAGATATTCGAGGAGAATTTTTTCATGCTTCGCAGTCATTCATTTTCCTGGGTCATAAAGTATTCTTTTCTAGATGCAGTCTGACCAAGGAAATGAGGGGTGAATAGTCCTTCATCCAGTAAATATGTTCTGAGTACTCCCTGAGTGTCACAGACAATATTTAGGTGGTGACATGGCTTTGAGCAGAAGAGACACTGAGGGTCTCTTCTCCAGGACACTTCCAATCTATCGGGGGGAGCCAAACAATAAAGAAATAATCACATGAGTACATACAGAGTTAGAAGTCACATGTGTCATAAGGCAGCAGGCAGGGAGAGACCATGATAGGGAAACTGAATTTAAGAGGATGACATCAGGAGCGATGTCCAGGAAGAGATGACACGCTGGGGCCCATAGGATGAAAAGAGCTGGGGGACAGTGCTCCCAGTGAAGGTGACAGCATGTGCGGGGGTCCCAAAGTGATACATATGAGGAGGCAAAAGAAGGCCAGCGTGGTGGCAGCAGCAGAAACAAAAGGAAAAATGACACAAGGGGCGGTTGGATAGGAGGATGGGGCCATGCTGAGACACTTAGATTTTATTCAAGTACAGTAGAATGCACTCAGATTTTATACAGTAGAATGCTTTGGAAGAAATTAAACCTGGGCATCATGTGATTTGTGCTTTTGCAAGTAGCTCTGGATGGAAAATGGACTGAGTGGGAGCAGAGTGGAAGTCAGGAAACCACTGAGGTCATCGGACTTATCTACACTGTTGGTTATTTAGGTTCTATGGTAGTTTGAACTGGAGAGCTGGGAGCAGGTGGTTTTGAGGAATATGTTGAAGATGGAATTGACAGGGATTGGTCATGGACCAGATATGAAGATGAGAGAAAAGAAAGAGTCGGGATGACCTTAGGGTTTATGGCTTGGACAACAGATAGGTGGGGGTGAGAAGAGGAAGGGATTTTGGAGAAAGATGGGCGGATTCTGTGATGCCAATGAGCCATCTAGAACAAACAGAAATGAGTCTGGAGCTTAGACAAGGAATCTGGGCTTGGAGACAAATTGGCAATTATTTGACAAATAGAAGAATTTAAGATTCTGAGGATGAATGAGAGGGAGAAAGCATACAGTATAATGGGAGAGCGATTCAGGACCATGCAAAAAAGTCAGTATTTGGAGATCAGGAGGAGGGTGGGGAAGCCCCAGGAACCTACAAAGAACTGGCCAGGCAGTTAGAAGGAAAACAAGGAGAGTGCGCCAAGGAATGCAGGTTTCAAGAGAAGAGGGAGATCAGTTTGCTGAATGCTGCTGAGCAATCCAGTAAGATGAGAATGGAAAACTGCCTCTAAGAGCCGTGGCTTTCGCCTGGGGGTGATCTTGCCCCACGAGAACGTTTACAGTATCTGGGGACATTTTTGGCCGTCACAACTTGGGGGTGCTACCAGCCACTAACCAAATCCTATAAGGAACAGGACAGCACCCCTCCCCCACAACAAAGAATTATCTGGCCTCAAATGTCATTATGCCAAAGCTAAGAAACCCCGCCCTAGAGGAAAAGGTCATTGGAGATGAACGAAGTCTAGTTTGAGCTCTCACACTGAGTCACCCCTGCCTGCCTTATGGTTACTTAACGGATGTGAAGAAAGGGGCCCCAGAGGTCTCAGCCCTGCACACTGTTTGTCAGGCATGACTTGCCAGAGGACTGGCAGCCTTCATTGCAGGGAGAATTTTTTTCTCACTCGCTCTGGCAGTTAGACTGCAAAGGAAAAGGCATAGTTGGGACCCTGCGAAAAAAATCATAGGGAAAGTCTTCTTCATGGGACTCCCTTGTGACCCAACCACACCATCATTCAACTTCCAGAATCCAGTGTGAACCCACCAGGAGGGAGAGAAGCACTGTCCTAGCCTGTCTGGTTGGGTGTCGTTGCCAGGGACTAAGAGGAAGGGAAATAACCGATACAGAAAGCAAACCATTTCCAAATAAATTTCTCCTCCGTGCACTAAGTAATTAACATCCTTCTCCCCACCATAAGAGTTTCTTCCTAAAATGAAATCTGACCGTGTCGTTTTCTGCTTAAAACCCCTCACTGGCCAGGGGGGAAGCCGGGTCCCTTAGCATGGCCCTCTGCCTTCTCCGCTCTCCGGCCCTCCTCACCCCCGTGCCTCTCAGTTGGGAAGCTTCTAGTTACACCTCTTTAGACTTCAGTTCAAACCTGACATTCCCTCTGGGGGCTTTTCTACGTGCCCTGTTCCCTGCTCACTGGCAGCAGAGTTCTGGTCTGTGGCTTCTAGATCATGCTAGCTCACGCTAGCTCGTGGCTGCATATTAAGCTCCAGGAAGACAAGAGCTGTCTTCTTGATCCGCATACCCCGGCAGCTAGCATGGTGCCCGCACGTAGCAGCTGCTCACAGAACGGTTGTCGAATGAAAAAGTGAAAGCCATGGGCTTTCTTTTTCCCTTCTAGCAGCGACAATTTCAGGGAAAGCACGATCACTGAAAATGGCATTTGTTGCCATTAAGCTAATAGTTGTGAATCAGAGTTCCTTTTTTTTTTTTTAATCTGAAACCAACAGCTTTATGGGCTTTTTCTTCTGATCCATCTTCATAAGTTGACTGTGTCAGCATCATAAATAGGAACACATTTTCTGTGGAGAAAGCCGAAATGCTGGTGGGCTCAATCTGTCCTGAGATTTCTGATACTTAGGCATTCAAACTGGGGTTATCAGGGTCACCACTCAGCTCCCATCACCCACCCACCGCCATCCAGGCTAACAGGGGATTGAAGTACTTTCTTTCCTTTTTCCCTTTCTCCCTGGAAACCTCCAAACCACATGAGAGGCAAGAATGCCTCTCTCGTTAAAGTGACTGGAGCTGGAAATTTTCCACTGGACACCCTCTGCTTGGTGGCCCTCATGGCACCACTAACCAGAGATGCAGAAGGATGCTCTGGAGACAGAATCAGCTGCTGGCCCGCCCGGCGCCCTCTTGATCCTCATTTTGCAGCGCTGCTGTTTGCCATCCACAGCAGGGGCCTGAGCTGCCCCTCCCAAGAGCCTCTTAGTCTCAGATTTTGCTCTCATATGGATGGCAGGACTCTGCAGGGCAGTGCTGCCTTGTTTCAAAAACAAAAAGACAAAACAAAACAAAATCCGTGTAATTTCTCAGGCACAGAGAGCAGCTCCTTGAGCCTCAGCCCCACCAAGGCCCTGCACCCCTGTCACACTCACAAATCTCTTTGCACCAAGTCACATTAGCACCACCAGAGCAGCAAAGATGAAGGGAAGCCAAAGTCTGAGCGGGCTGTACTTGTGGTGTGGTTGATACGCGGGTTCTTTCCTCTGCCAAGATTTCCATCCCTTTGCTGCTCTGCCAAGATTTCAAGGTGAAGAGCCCAGCGCAGGAATGAGGAACTTCGTACGATAAGTCACGGCATGCCCTCAGAGGACACAGGTGGTGAGCCTGGGCCTGCAGAGCTGAGCTGGCCATTTGGGATGCAGGAACTAATCTCAACACCCAGCCTCCAGGGCGAGTCTCGCCTAGACAGCATCCAGAAGTCAGGTGTAGGGAGCTCTAGCTCAGAGGCCTTTGGTGTTGGCTAAAGGCCAGCGCTCTTCCTCCTGGGCTAACTGCAGTCGATTATAAGTCTTGGCATCAGTTACAAGACCGGGGTGATCAGGGGAATGGCATCTCTAGTGGCCTCCTAGTTGCTGCCCCCCCTGCAGCTTTCCCCCAGAGACACGAAGGTGGAGGCACACACAGCCCCTAATTGTTCAGATGTGCCTTGAGTAGAAAGGGGGAAAAGGAAAAAAGAAATGATTTTCTGGTGGAGGAGGTTTAGAAATAGAGGATGTTTTATGCTTTTTTTTAAATCAACATCATTTCTTTTTTTTTTTAATGGAGGTACTAGGGTTGAACCCAGGACCTTCTGCATGCTAAGCATGCGCTCTACCACTGAGCTATATACCTACCTCCCTGTGCTTAGCTTTTTTAAATCTTCAATGATTTATGTAAAGCCAAGGGGGAGTCTATAGACCAGTGGTTTTCCACTAGGGCCAATTCTCCCCCCGAGCGGCCATCTGGCAATGTCTGGAGGTATTTTTGATTGTCTCCACTGGTGGGGAGTTGTTTGCTATGGCATCTGGTGAGTAGAGGCCCAGGATGCTGTTAAACACCCTACAATGCACAGGATGGCCCCCACAACAGAGAATTATCCAGCCCGAAATGCCCACCGTGGTGACGTCTCCACTGTAGACCAACCCAAGGACACAGAATTCAGTAAAATCTTATTAGGAGCAGAACTCATTGATTAATTTCCTTAGCTTGCATTTATTAAGTACCTACTGTGTGCCAGGCTCTGTGCTAGGCACTGAAACTACAAAGGCCATGATTATGCCTAGTCTCCACTACCCTTTGAACTTGATCTTTTATATATATTTATATATATATATATAAAGAAAATTCCTCTTTCTCTTCGCTTTGGAAGATACAAAAGAAGTCTCCATTTTACCAGTGATAAATAGAGCATAATAATTCTAATGGAAAAATTAGGGAAATTTACAATGCTTTGAACTCGGGTAGCAATGAAGGAATACATGAGACTCTCCCAGAAGCACGCACCCCGGAGGTGGTGTAAGTGAATGTAGTGGGGTGCCAGGGGAGTTTTTAGGCAGGATTTGATTCAGAGCCTTCCCGCTGAGTTGGGTGACTAAGGGGACTCTTTGGAACTCACCCCTAGGCTCCTGGATTATAGAGTTTTACTGGACTAAGAAATCCTTGGCAGCCAGTTCATTGGTCACACCAACCTAAATATCCCCTAAATATCCCCTAAATTGTCTCTTAAGGGAAAGGGAAAGGAACAGAGAGATACATCTAACTTTCCCAGTAACTGTCAAGGGTGAGAGATTAAATGCTGTTTGCTAAGGCCAGGGGGCCCCCAGAAAGAGAACAGAGAGATGAAATGAGTAAATACTGTCTGTCGTACTTAGCTGCACCCTTCAGTACAAAGTGCTGTATCCAAACCACTCTGCTCCCTCAAATTAAAAATATTTTCGTGGTGGTCTACATCTTGGCGGTTGAGGGTGGTAAAAATTTTCAATTATCTCCAAATGGCCAGATTTAACCCAGCTGCCTCCTGCTGGGGTATGTGGTGGAGTTCAGTTTGTTGTTGTATTGTTATTGTCATTTTTTCCCCCTTTTCCCTCCGTCCATCTGTTTCTTTCTGAGAATAACACAGCTGTTTTGTGATGGGTTCCAATTTACTGGGGCTGGGTGCTCCTTGGATAATAAGAGGACTGGCTGCCCCGCTGGTGTGGGGTGAAGCCTCCACTGCCAACGAGGTCACCAGTGATAGCCTCCAAAGCGAGGGCAGAAGCCTGCAAGGAGATGGACAGTGGAAGGGTCCCCAGCAGCTGCTGCCTCGCAGGCCCTGAGCCTCCCCTTTCGCAGGGTCCCCATGAGGCCAGTGCTGTTAGAGAGGCTAGCTCGCCGTGTTGGCCTCTAGGAGCGGTCGGAGCAGTCAATGAGGAAGGAAAGCCATCGGGAGGAAATTTTTCAGCACAGGTTCTCTTACCTGCTTCCTTGGAAGCCCAGGCAATGACACAAAGTCCACTTCCCCAGGGGCCTGCCCTCCAGTGGTCCCAAGAGGAGAGCAGCATGGTAACTTCAGTGTCATTACAAATGCCCTCCTGATCTGCAGGGAGAGTGTGAGTGATCTCCTGGGAACTGGCTTTCTTTTTCTTTCCCCCTGCCCCCCAGCCCCCTTTACAAGTTGGACGACATCCTGTCCATCAATCCAGGTTGATGGCATTAGAAAGGCAGTGGGTGTCCGGCCCAGAGAGAGGCTTAGGTGATATTTAAGTGGCTTCCTTTGTATGGGAGTGGGGATCCGGTCAGCCTGGCCGGGGAGCCTCTGTCCCAGCAAGGCTGGAGAGGAGTTCTGCCCTTCCTCTGATCTTTGAGAACATAACACTTTGTGAAGACACAGTGCAAGACACTGGGTGGGGACATAGTCTGTGGGGTAAAACAAAAAGCGGGACACCTTCACCTTTAAGAAGCCTGGTTGCAAGGATATGGTCTGACACACAGCACAGCCCGAGGCAGCAGGAGAACTGCCTTCTCATCATGCGGGATTCACTCCCCTAAAACTCCTGTGCTCCACCATCACCACAGCTCCGCAAACAGAAGTGGTCAGGGCGGGCTTTACAGGTCAGGTGGAATCTGAACTGGGCCCTTAGACACTGCTTATCTTTCCTGTTTTATCTGTTCACACAGTAATTCATGATCCTTTAAAAAAAAAAAAAATTCCAACGTGATATAAATATGTAACGTCGAAAAAGCAAATGTCCTAAGATGCCTCATCACAGAGACAGGTGTCGTTAAAGTTGGTGTTTATGGTGTTTAGACTTCAATGTAATGCATACATAACATTATTTCATAAAAATGAGCTCACACAGTGCAACTTTGCAGCTGCATTTTCTCACTAATGCTATAAAGCTTGCCATCTTTCCGGGGCAGCACACATCTCTCCAGCAGGCTTTATAATGACTGTATAATGTGCCATTGCATGATTATGCCATTCTCCGTTTGGTGGCCATTTAGGGTATTTCCATTCTTTCGCTATTACAGTACCAGAAACATCCTCATGCTATTTTTTTTTTTTGGTACTGTTTTAATATTTCTGTAGAATATGTTCTAAAAGTGAACATTGTTGAGTCAATGGGTACATGGGTTTAAATCTTGTTAGAAAGAGCCAAGTTGTCCCTGCTCCAAAGCTATATTAAATGACCCTCTGATCCACACTTGTGTGGGAGCACACTGAATTTTAAAGAAGTTGTATTGAAAAGCAGTGTAGTAAGTGAGAGCAAAAACAGTGAGAATGTAGGGGGTTCCACCGCATGTTCGAGGGTCCGTGAGCAACTGTCTGAAACAGAAAAGAAGAGCCTTGAATACCGAGCCAAGGAATTTGGATTTTATTCAGCAAGTAGCCGAAAACTTTCCAAGCAGGGTCACCAGCCACCTTGCAAGACGTCTCCATTTGTGACCACACCAGAGAGGCTAACTCTCTTAGGGGATGGTAAGGGCAGGAGCCTGGACACGAAGAGGTTTAGAACTCTCCATCCCATCAACCTACTTCTCTCCCTCTTCTGTTACCCCTTTCATAAACAAATCACCTTCATCTGTATTGGCAGCAACAATGCTTTGTTAATGAAAAGAAACCTTTGGAATAACAGGGCATTAAACAGGAGTCCAGCCTTCAACAACCCTGACTGCATCATTTTTAGGCCACTAATGGGCAGCTCACTTCCCAGTGAACAAATAGGTATTCTCTTTCAGTTCTCATTTCTTCCAAGGAAAAGAAACCTGGGCCACCAAGTCTTGCTGAAATACCATGCTGAATGCTGATTTTTAAAACCACTGCTATTCTTTTGGCCTAATAATGTGGAGCTACCACAATGCTGTGAGCAAAGCCAATTTTTACTGGGAGTACCAGGAAGACGGTACTACCCAATTCCATCCTAGAGAAAGGATTTTTGTGTTTTAATTTTTCAAGGGGGAAAAAAAACGGTTTAAACTGCTGAAATAATTTTCATGAATGAGGTTCTCCAGAGCTCAGTGCCCAGGGTAGCCATTCCAAATCTTACCAGTTGGATTTGGTAGTGAAACGCCAAACCAATTAGGTCAAACAAAGCCAAGGCAAATGAACTCCTAAATGTCAGATCAAAGCCAGAGATTCTAAGTCTGCCAGGAGTGGAGCTGCCGATTGTGGCATTGGGTCCTTGACTCAATAGAAAGAGCCCCTGGGGAAACTGCTCCATGCCCCAAGAGGCAAGATTCAACCTAGCAAAACATCCACTGAAGGGAGAAACCACTGAGTTTGTTGAAGAGGGATCTCTGGGAAAGGTAACCTCTAGAACGTATGGATGGGGATTCCCAGCCCAGGCTTTCCATGTGGAGATGAAACTCAGCCCTAATGTAATAAGGGGCTCTGACTTTGGGACACCTCCCTGGCAATCACAGCCATTGTAGTTCATCAGCACCAATGAGGATTCACCATCTTGAATCTCCTCCTTCCTTCAAATGACTGGATGGATGGAGAGATGAGCAGAGCTGCAGTGAGATGATGTGAAAGGCAAGGAAGGCATTAAAAAGACCAGCACGGTCTTGGCACATAATAAGCATTTCATGAATGTTCCCTCTTCCTGCTTTAACATTGAGATCTGCAGATGGGTTGCTGGGATGGTTGCTTAGTAGGAACCAAGTGTCTTGGGAGAGTGGCTGCCATGAGTTGGGCTATGGGAGTTTGTGTATTGCTTTTTACTTGTTGGCGTGAATGGGGAAGGGAAGCAGAGGGTTGTTTTCAACACTCCAGTTCACAAGATCACAGAGTTTTCTGCAGGTGCAGCAAGATCCTTCAGAAAGTAGAGCCATCTGTACCATTGAGACTTTTTTTTTAAATGTGTTGTTATTACTTTTGTTATTGTTTAACCTGAATTCAGACTGGCACGTGTCTCTGATACATCACCTCTAAGAAACCTTAGAGGTTACATTTACTGTTTGGTTTGCCAACTTGGAGCAATCTGTGGCACTGGGAGTCCCAGGATGCTACCCAAGGTAGTTTGAGCACTTCATTAACTGTCCACCATGAGCCTTTTACCCAGTGTTTTTAGAAGAATAATAGTTAAGACTTTAAAAGAAGGAAGCAGGTTCCAAAGGGCTGAAGAGTTTCAGCCAGAAGTGAATAGATGCAACCAAACTCTTCTTCAGTTCCATCTCATGGAGAACCTCCCTCTGTATTTTCAAGAAGACAGCCATTAAATTCACAAGTTGCTCAGAACTCAGGCCAGCTACAATAGCCTCTGCTGTTTTTAGTCTTATTAAAACACCAGAATTTCATGGCCCCTAGAGCAGAGTTCCCAATTCTGATTAGAATCACCTTAGAAGGTTTTAAAAAAGTACAGATGCCTGGGACCCTCTCTGCACCTACCAAACCAGACCCAGTAAGATGGAACCCAAGGATCTGTGTGTAAATGCACCAGGTTCGGGGGAATAGCTTCAGAGCAGAGCTTCCTAACCTTTTTCATGCCATGATGCACATAGAAAGTGATGCATTTTGATTAGCATATCAGGAGCTCCTGCGTAAAGATGACCACCCCACAGGGTCAGGAGGCCCAGTCTGCTTCCCCAGGGGCCAAAGTACCTTGTCACACCTATTATCCATTCAAGGTAGGGAAGGTCTGCCTCGGAGAGCTCCATTTACCGTGTTCACATTTTTAAACCATTTTATTACTACTTACTTTTGTAGAGGCAAAAGGAAATAGCAACGTAAGCCTGGAAGACTGCCCATTCCCCTACCGAGGGAGGGGTCAATACCTTTGAATTGCATTCCATCTGTTGAGAATCTGGTACCATCTGTCATCTGTAGAGTCATATTCAATGCCTTCCTTGCCAGCTAATAGTGTTTTTATAATATACATTTGTGCAGTTGTCTCCACGTTGCTCCTGAGTTGGGGACTGGCTTCAGATCAACCCTTATCAAAGTTTATTTCCTCCAGTCAAAGACCATAATCAGTGTCCATCAGATCCTCTGGCTAGATCTTGCCCGAGCCCTTTCCCAACTAGCTCTGAGAATCTACGGCTGCAACTCTGGGATGATGGAAGTAGTTTTTTTTTTTCCCTTGAGAACTAAGACTCTCTCTCTCTCAGTGACTCTCTCCTCCACTTCTTCATTTTTTTTTCCATACTCCAAGTACAACTGTTCAGCTTCTGCTCCAAAAATATCCAAAAAGAATAGGTGCTATTAAGTTGCTTGTCTTCATCTTTTATTGTTAAGGGGCCCAAAGAAAGACATACAATTACCAGCTCATTAACTTGGGCCTTAGGAGTTTCAACAGATTCTCACAGGGTTGCTAAACCTGGCTTTAGAGGGACAGGAACTAACTTTTGAGAAAAAGAAAAGTCTTGCTAAGTTGTTTTATTCAATTATATCATTTAATGCTAACCACCCAGTAGACTAGATATTATTTCCATTTTATAGACAGGGAAACTGAGGCTCAGAGTCTAAGTAGCTTGCTAGAAGTTTCAGGCAGTCTCGATTCAAACCCCAAAGATTATGCTTCTCCTCCCCCACCAAGCTGGCTCCTTCAGGTAAAGCTGGGGGTACAAACACTGTTGTCTATCTTTTTAAAAACGCTCCTTTTTTTTTTAAGAAAGAAATTTGTTTTCTCCTGAAATGTATCTCGCTACCCCTGAGCCTCACTGACCATATGAAGGGAGGATCCTGGGGAAAGACAGAGTAAATAAGGAAGAGGAAGGGGGTTTTCCCAGCCCCTCGGTTACCCTCTTTAGGTTTAATGATCTGATAGAACTTGACTCCCCATCTTTTAGGAAAACTTTTCTCCTTGTGAACATTCTAGAAAATAGCGAGCTGGCCAAAACAAACCTGGTCTGGAAAAAACAAAACCTGGCCATCCCACAACTGAGTAATACAGGAATCTATTAAAGAAAAAATAAAAGTCATAGCCCCCGAATAGTACGCCCACAGACCACAGTTGGGGAAACATTCCTCTTCTCATTTTATCATCCCCACGACAGTCTTTGAGTTAAATAACTTGCCCAGGTTCACACAGGTAGCCCTTGCTGGAGCAGAAATTCAGACCCAGAGGTGTCTCATTCCAAAGCTCCCCAAAGAGGACCCCATAGAAATGCTTTGAGCCCAGTAAACAATAAAATATATTGTGTCAAACAATGAAGGCTGAAATAGTCCAAGAAATCCATTCATTATTTTTACCTTCTGTATATACTGGGATTCCAAATAATATTATATTTGGGAAAACAAAATGAGTTCTTAAGCTAAAATAAGTTTGAAATCTATTCCAGCTTTGAAAATGGAAATCTTTTATTGCCTTCAAATACAGATCGACTGGCTTATTGAATATCTCTATCCCAGTTTCTGTTCAACAAGCTGGAGGTCCAAGTTTCCCAAAATAATACAGTACAGGAGGAGCAAGCTAGATGCAGGGACAGTTAATCCAGCGCTGATCGCCGTTGCCATGTTGCAAGTCATCAAGAATATTTGTTAGTCTATTATGAGTTTTTGATTTAATAAGCTTAAGCTGTCTATGGGCCAAATTGTATATCCTCAGTATGGATATATGATATGGTTATCAGTGCTTCATGGCCTATGTCCAAACAGCACAGCTAAGATCAGAGCGAGCTGGGACCGTCCACAACACACAGGCCCAGCTCAAATTCTGCAAAGGGAGCCAGGTCCTAACAGCCCCCTTTATGGGAAGAGCTTGGCTCACCGGCTATTAGGAGAGCTGGTGGCTGGCCTCTCACTGTCACACAGTAAGGTGGGGTCCTCTCCAGCGGGCCCTTGAATGACCTTATTGGTCTTGATTAGAGGCGACCTTAAATATATCAAGTTATATCTGTTCATGCCGAAAGGAACAGGTTAGCTTTATGTAACAGTATATTAGGGAGACGTCTCTTGTTGCTCTGGAAGTGGGGACCAGGCCCAAAGCTGGGGACAAAGAAGAGTTATAGGTCCACATCCCACGGGCAGCTGCTAATCCCGGGGGCCAGGTACTCCCCAGGGCTGACCCAGTGGCCCAGCTGGCCCTCTCACCACAACCCCATCGTCCATCTCTCCCCATTCGTTGAAGATGGGGATGGGGAGTTCTCTGAGTCATTGGGGGTACACTTCTTGCCTCACCCAAAGCCATGTGAAGGGAGAATTCCAAGAGAATTAATTGCAGAAATTGGAGCATCTGTCCAAAAAAAGCTAACTATTTGCTGAGCTGGGAACCTGCAGGTCCACCCTCAGCACTGCCATCCCATGAACCTGGGGTGAGACTGAAAAGCGGCCCCAGAAGTTTGTAAGGAAACAGAGAGGTTGACTGATGCCTGCTGCCCACCTGGAGATTTCTGAAGGAGGAGGCTTATGGAAGGAGTCCATGGCAAGGGCTGAGATGGAACTGTGGGAGAGTGAGTCTGGGAATAGCATGGGGGCGTTCCCTAGGACACTATACAAAAGGAAGATAATTGTGTCCTACTTTAGAGGTTTGTAGTGAGGAGAATTCCAGGGTGTTTACGCTAAGACCCACCAATTCTCCAATTCTCTGACACCAATCAGGTGTCAACAATACAATTCAGTTCTGACACTCCCTGGCTTTAGCATCACACACTGCAAGTTAAAGGACTCAGTCCCAGCAGACCACTCTCACTCAGATGCCAGTCACAAGTCCAGGGCCACCACATGCTCTACTGTGGTTATTTTTCCCTCCTTCCCACAATGCTGTCTTCACGTTCGAGAACTTGCTGGGAAGGCTCACAAAACTCGGGAAAACACTTTACTTACATTTACTAGTTTATTATAAAGAGTACAGTTCAGGGACAGCCCAATAGAAAAGGCGCATAGGCCAGGGTATGAGGTGGGGAGGGAGGGAGGGGGGAAGGTACAGAGCTTTCGTGCCCTCTCCAGGCATGCCACCCCACCTGGGCACAGTGATGTGTTCACCAGCCCCGAAGCTCTCCAGACCTCCTTACCAAGAGCTTGTATGTTCCAATCACCAGCTTCCCTCTTTGCCCTCCTCAGAGGTCAGTGGACTAAGCTGTAGATCTTTCTGGTTACCAGCCCCATTCTGAGGCCATCTAGATACTGCAAACTAAGTCACCTCAAATACGTCTTATCCCACAGAGATTAAATGAGAGTAAATCTAAAGTGTCCCACCAAGACTCTGGTACACGGCACGCATTTGAGGAACATTAGCTAGAAAGGTGACTTCTCCCTCCTTCCATCCTCCACCTCCTCGTGGCCACATCTCTTGGGGTTGTCTTTTGCCTTCATCTTCTCACTAACACCTGAAAGGCCCCTGCAGTGGTCCCCCTCCGGGCTAGAGACCGCTGACTATTACATTGTTTGGGGTTTGTGCCCAAATTTTCCATTCTCATGCTCCCTCTTCTTCAAGTAGAGACTTTTGAGTTTTTCTGGCACTGAATTTGAACTGAGAAGAGCTCAGAACACCCACCAAAACACTCCCCCGACCACAGCCACCTTTTTCTCTGCCTTTCTACATGTCAGACACACCTTATGAGTCAAGCTCCTTTAAGAGAGTCGCTTTGCAGAGGACTAGCACAAATCACTCGGTGTTCGGTGTTCGCAGTACCCGCTAGTGCCAAGAGCAAATGCTTTAAAAATAGCACTTTAGGTATTAACTGCTAACAAAGCAAGAATTCGCTGCTTCTGGCTACAATTTGCATTTAGGGGGTTTTTTTGTTTTGTTTTTGTTTTAAGCTGATGCATAGCAGGTGACCTTTTAAGTAAAGTTTTCGGTCAGTTCTCAAGCACACTTATGAAAGCTCCTTAGTTCTGCTTTTTTTTTTTTTTTTTTTAACAGCTTTATGAGATCTAGCTCACGTACCATACAATTCACCCATTTAAAATGTAGTATTCAGGGGATTTTAGCTGATTCACAAATATGGGTAACCATCACCACAATCAAATTTAAAACAGTCTCATAACCCCAGAAAAGAAACCCTGTATGCTTTAGCTACCACCCTCCTACTCTTCTACCCCCAGGCCTACCCTGGCCGTAGGCAATCGCCAGTCCTCCTGTCTCTGTGGATTACCCTGTTCTGGACATTTCACATGAAGGGGATCCATTAATATGTGTCTGTTGGGACTAGCTTCTTTGAAAGCTCTAATTTTTATGTGTATCCCTCTTAGGCTTCAAGTTCAAGAAATGTTGGTCCAAATTCGGGGCTAAATTTTACCTGGTTGAAATGGCTATTCATTGAAGGGGCCTGAAAATAATATCTGTAACACCTCAGGGTCTTCAAGGAAAGTTCCAGAATGCAGGGGGGAAATCTGATACTCTTCAGATTTGTTCGTTCGTTCCTATTTGAAGGCCAAGCATTATAGTTACATAATATAGCAATTCCTAGCTGGTTACTGCTTAGCCCTTTTTCATTTAACATTTATCAAAACCTTCTAATTTCAGCTAAGAAGGCAAGCCCCTGTTGGCTATAGTCTTTGGTGGTTCAAACTGAAAGCATAATTAATCACGGAGACTTTATATCCCGGTGAACGTCAGCTGATAATATTGCCTCTGAGACGCACGCTGTGCTCCAACCAGGCCAAGGTCTCCTGCAGGTTTCTCCTTGCACCTCCCAGGTGTGAGACTGATTCTAACAAACGCAGGGACACCATTTCACATGGGCTGCGCTAATCAGGAAGCCCTTAGCGTCCCCTTTGTTCTGCTCTGTCCAAGTGCAAGATGGATGAGACCCGAAGGTGTGACTAACCCTGGGGAGAAGAAGCCATCTAAAGAAGATGTGCCCACACAGAAAGGTGGCCAGCGAGGTCCATCTGGCCCCGGGGAGACAGCCCTGGCACCGGCTCACCTCTCTCCGTACAGATGGGCTTTAACAGCAAGGGTCCAATTTGCCATCTGCCAAGCCCAGGGAGTGCCGACAGGATCCGGAGCCAGAGCTCTCACTGTGGATGAATTTAGAAGCCCCCAGCCAGAGGAACTTGCAGCCTGGCATGTTCTCAGCTAACCAGCTGCTGGGCAGGGCCCTCGAAGCAAGAGCATTGACTGAGAGGGTAAACAAGCTATGAAAGAGTCACAGGGGAATCTAGAAGATTTCCCTGTGCAAACCTCTCTGACCTGGTATTATAGGTTGAATTGAGTCCCCCCAAAAGATCTGTTGAAGTCCTGGCCCCCAATACCTGAGAGCGTGACCTTATTTGAAAACAGGGTCTTTACAGAGGTAATCAAATGAAATGCGGTTGAGTGGGCCCTAATCCAATATGATTGTGTCCTCACGAAAGGGGGAAATTTAGACACAGACAGACATGCCCAGAAGGAAGACGGTGCGAAGAGACACAGGGAGAACCGGAGTATACATCTGTAAGTCAGGGAACACCAAAACTGCCAGCGAACCAAACCACCACCAGAGCGGGCAGAGGCACAGAACAGAGTCCCCTTTGCAGCCCCCAGAGGGAACCTGCCCTGCCAATACCTTAATCTCAGACTTCTAGCCTCCGCAACCATGAGACAATAAATTTCTGTTGTGCAAGCCATTCAGCTTGTGGTTCTTTGTTCCAACAGCCCTAGGAAACTAACACAGCTGAGTTCCCCATTAGGGAAGTGAGCTCCGCCCCAGCTTGGAGGATTACTGGAAGGAAAGGATTGCGTTTATCTCCGTGTAGCTCTCGACTCCTCAACAGGAAAGCTTTTCAATAACCGCCAAGATACTCAAAGCCTGACTGACTTCAAGGCTGACCCATCCTGCCTTTGGGAGATGGCTTCACCTGCCGGGGAAGCTCCCAGCTTGGCTGGGACCAGCTCCTGCGTGTGCCACCATGTATTTCCAGAACCCCGGTGCAATTAGTAAAATCCCTTCCTTTAAGGGACCAGCCTGCAGTAGAGCAGTCTGCTTTGCTCTCTGCCACGTCAGCCTGGAACAGAGTGTTCCTGAAACATAAGAGAAAGAGGGAAAGGAACTGATTTTAAGATTGAAGACTATCACTTGTCGTTGGCCCAGAACCTAGTCATAAGCATCCAATAAGCAAAACCGTTTTCCTGGGATTTCATCCACCACGTACTGACAGGTGAGAGCTTCTGGAAGACACAACTGCCCACCCTGCCTTTCACTGGCACGAGGACACCAGCATGATGGTTGGCAGCCGTATTCTTTGGCACTTATTTTTCTATACACTCGACTACAGTATAACAAAGTAATAATAATCCTCCAGCACCTCAGAGATTCCTGCTGCCTGTCTTCTGAGGAGCTTAATGAGATTCAAGAAAATTGCATTACGGTATCTCTTAAGGATGTTTCAGTGTCATGTGTTTCTTATCGCTCTGGGGTGTCTCCTGTATGTTGTGCATCACCTGTGGGGTGTTGGGCTGGGGACTTTGCCGACATTATCCAATTTAAGCCTTGCAGCAGTCCCACAAGGGAGTTAGTACTAACACCATCCTGCCAGTGAGGAGACTGAAGTTCCCCTCCAATAGATTGTGCCAGAATTTCAGATGAGAATGTCCTGTCCACATGGACTATGGGTGGAGAGCCCAGGTCTGGGAGTCAGGCTGACCTGAGCTTGAATCCTGGAGGACTGTGGATAACTCAGCCATCACCTCTGAGCTTCGGGCTCCTCACCTGGAGCACAGAGATGACACGTGTACCGTAGAGCAGTGGTTTAACCTTGGCTGTACGTTCACATCACCTGCGGAGCTGTTGAAACGCTACATAGACCCCACCCAAGACCAATTTGATCAGAGGCACCGGGGGCTTAACCTTACTTCTCATCCCCAGAGGTTTTTGTCACACTTCTGTCACACTTCTGTCACACTTCCCGGAGGACAGAAGTCCTTAGTGAAGGTGAGGTTCTAGAGGAGAGTTTGCTTCTTCCAGCTTCTGGGGGCTCCAGGAATTCGGTGGTCTATGGATGCATGTCTCCAGCCCCTGCCTCCGACTTCAAGTGGCCTCCTCTCTGGGTCCTCTTTTCTGTCTTTTATAAGGACTCTTGTTTGGGGATTTAGGGCCCACCCTCTTCAGCTAGGATGATCTCAACCTCTAGATACTTAGTTTCATTACATCTGCTAAGACTTTTTTTTCCCAAATAAGATCTCATTCTTAGGTACCAGAGGTGAGGATTTGGACATATTTTCAGGGGGTCACCAATCACTGCAGAGAACCTTCACTGTGTTTTCTGACTGCACCGGGTTGGGATCCAGGAACAGTTTGGAGATGCATAATCCCTCAGCCACACTAAATCAAGTTTTACGTCTTGTTAAAATAAGCCAACCCCTGAAACCAAAGTGTGGGAAGGCCCAGGGGATTTGTAGCATCAGAGATGAAGGTGGAGGTTTATAAACTTTATTTTAAAATAAGGAAACCTGGAAATGAAAGTTTAAGATGTGAAACAGTCCAGTTCTCTTATAAAGAATAAGTGCTTCAACAGAGTTTGAATCAAAACCAAAACAGTGGAGTAGCTATAGAAACACAAACTAGAAATTTAAAGAATAAAAAAATATAAAAAGATGTAAGAAAGGTCGACTGATGTATGAATGGGGCAATTTAGGTATTTATGTTCACAAACTCAAGTGAGAACATGAGAGTGGCAGATAACAATTTCAAGAGGAGTGGGTGTTTGGGGGGAAGGCGGGGAGGAGGCGTAGAGGGGAGGGGGCAGACCATGAAAAGGGGGAACGTTTGCAGTGACCAGAATATTTCAGATAAGATCCAGTGGTCTGGTTTTTTACATTCTGCTTGTTTAATTATTTCGCTCCTCTTCATTTGAAGGCGTTCAGCTGAAATGTTCATTTCTGATCTTGAGTTTTGATTAAAGGAGTCCTCTGGGGAAAATCCTTCTCCCTTTCCTCCCTCCAGCTCTTTGAAAGTGAATCCCTAATTACAGGCCACGTATGAGATTTACTAGATGAAATCAGCAGCTGTGGATATGACACCAGACTTGCAAAAAAAATCAACACACACTGTTGCCATAAAAAGCCCAATTGTTAATTGCTTTTTGGGCATCTGGCTATAACAAAAACACCCTTTTGCTTTTTAATATTAAAAGTAAATGTAGTGGAAAGAACATTGGGTTAGAATTAGGGGAGGCTGGGATTCTTGTCCCAGCCCTGTTACCAAGAGCCCGTGGTTTGGGGACAAACTATTTCATTTCTCTCAGGCCTCAGTATCCTTACCCATAAAATCAAGGCTATGAAGTCAAATTATCACTTCCAGCTTAAAAACCCTATTCCATGCCTTGAAAATACAGAGCACTTCTCATTCCCATCTAGCCTCTTCCCTAAACATTACTTCACAATAGCCTAATAAAGTCTGACAATTGTGCGGTTCGATGGGGGACCACACATGGATGTAAGTACCTGCACAGTTTTCGCTGTGCAGGCAGTTCTTTCCCGGTCTTATTCAGAGCTGAAGTTTACTATGAGGCCCCACAATTCTTAACTGCTTTGGAAATAAAATCTGCCGGTGTTCCACGTTTAATGTGACAGTGTCATATTTCATTCTTCAGATGTCTGGAATCTACACGAAGATTCTAGAATAGGTATCATTTCAAGTTCAACAGTGGTCGGCTGAAGGAACAAGTTGAGGCTAATCCATAAATCAGGGACTTGGGGAGGGGGTGGGGCACAGCCAGCTGACCCCGGGCCTCCATCCTCAGGCCTCTGCCAGACCCACCGCACCTGTGGACCTGAGGGGAGTGAAGGCAGCTCAGGCCACGGGCACACCTGCTTTGTTCACTGGGTCCTCGGTCTCTTACGCGTCTGGGTTGCCAGGAGCTCTGGCCTCTTGCTTTCACCTGCCTGCTGGCTCTACAGCTGTCCTTTGCTTACAGCCTCCACTCAGGTCCACGAGGGTTGGCCTCTGTGTGTTCCGGTTGGCCACAGCGTGGAGCCCGTGTCTTTTGAGCCTCAAGATAATTGTCCACGGGCTGAGAATTATACTTATCACTTGCCTCTTGTGGGAAAGTCGAAGGGCAGATGGGGAAGGAAACTGGCTGCCCCTGTTTGACCCCAGCCCTTGTATCTTAAGTCACGGGAGCTGCGTGGCCGCTGTACACGTCCTTGTCTATGGCACCTGTGCGCGTAGCTTGTTGTATGAACTTTTGGTGCGTTCTGTGCAAGGACAAAGCAGCATGCCTTCTCCTCATCTTTGGAGATCCAGTCACTGCATCCATTTTGGAATCTACTTAATGCTTTGTTTTGTTGTTTCTTGCTAAGGAACAATTATCCCAGAATTTAGTAGCTTAAAACAAAAGTGCGTTATTTCTCAGAATTCTGCCATCTCAACTGGACTTAGCTGGGCAGGTCTTCTGTTCCTCTTGGTGCGTGCTTGGACTGAAATATCAAAGATGGCTTTTTCACTCACATGCCTGGCTTTTCAACTGGAATGAGTGAGCACCTCTTCACGTGGGCTTCCTCAGCATAGTGGTCTCAGGGTAATCAAACTGGACTTTTTACATTGTGGCAGGCTTCCAGTCTCCAGCTTCCCTTAAAAGACCTGAACTGACCCAGTGTCTCTTCTGCCACGTTCTAATGGTCGAAGCAAGTCACAGGTCAGTCTAGATTCATGGGGAAGGAAGTAGCCTCCACCTCTTGGTGAGACAAACAGCATGAAGGCACAGTGAGGGAAGGAACTGTTGGTGACCATCTTTGGAGATTATCTACCATAGTCTCCCTGATGCTATGTCTCTTGACTTAATTATATCTCTTTGTTCTTAATGGCATTTTATGGTATAGGAACACAGATCAGGGAGGAATTAGTCTCATGGCCTTAAAGATCAAATCTTTTACCAGCAATTCCGGGGTCCTTTGGAAAGGCATTGCTGTCTCTGCCCCAGACTGTAGGATTGAGCACGTTACTCAAAGGCTTCACTGACTGCCTTGGGAAATGCAAAAATGGCCAGCATCACTTGAGCGCTTGCCATGGGCCAAACTCTATGCTTATCCTTTTTTAATGTATCATGTTATTAAATTATTATACTCTTTCCAGGCCCATGCACATAATTTCAGTGGCCATTTCTGAGTTGATCCAGGTGATAAAAATATAGCATGGCCAATTTGGTACCAAAGATTCAAAAATGCTATCCATACTCAAGAACACCAGCCCCTCCACTCCACTTCAGTAAGTGCCTCCTGAATCCCCGGAAGACATTAGCTTCTATTTTCCAAAGAAGAATCTATGGCAGGAATATTGCTTACTAATGGATCTTAGATTCCTTTCACGAGCCCAAGTTCTACTTCTTTGATGTTAAGCACCGCAGAAGCACTTATTTTCTTGGGGTATTTAGTATGCATTCTCTTTTCCTCACACCCTTCCAGGATTCCTTTTGTCAGTTTTGCATCCTATTAATTATATATTTGCCTGACTCTGGTCCCTTTCTATCCCCAGGCCCATTAACTTCCTGCAGTTGCTACACATAAGGAGGGACCCTGGAGGAAAGTTAGGGAACAGAGACTATCCAAGTAGATTTGAGTCCATTCTGTCGAGTGGAGGGAAGTGCCCTGCGATCACACACAGACCACACCCTTCCGACCACACATACACCAGCTGCCCTCTGACAACCCTCAGCATGAAGAAATCAGGTCGAGAGAGGCCATAATGTAATGCCTGACTCTATGCCGTGCCTACAGTGTGCATTCAGTAAACACACTTAGGTTAATGATTACTATAATATTATTTTATGCAAGAATATCAGCAAACCCAGAGCCAATGCACACCCTGAAAAATTGTATGGAGGTAGTACACAGCGTTTTTTTATATTATTTTTATGTATTTTTCACAGCTTTATTAACATCTGATTTAAATGCCATAAAGTTCACCCATTTAAAGTCTACAACTCAATGGTTTTTAGCATGTTTACAGAGTTGTGAGCCATCACCTTAAATCTAATTTTAGAGCATTTTCATCATCCCAGAAAGAAACTTCGTTCGCATAGTAGTCAATCGCCATACCAGCATGCTCCTCCAGCCTTAGGGACACAAATCTACAGCCTCCATAGATTTGCCTATTCTGGGTGTTTCATATAAATGGAATTTTACACTGTGGCCATTGGTGACTGGTTTCTTTCACTTAGCTTCCCTTCTTCACTTATGTCATATAAATGATGGTTGAATTTCTAAGTTATCCTTTTCTCTCATATATATATATATTTTTTCCCCTAGGATCCTAAACACTTCAAATCTGAGAAGACAGGACGGGGACAGTTAAGGGAAGGCTGGAGAGACAGTCATCAGCCCATCATGTGTTCCTACAAGCTGGTGACAGTGAAATTTGAGGTCTGGGGGCTTCAGACCAGAGTGGAACAATTTGTACACAAGGTAAGTGAATGGACAGCAGTTCCTGGACTGTGGACAAAGTGACTCTATGATGTAAACTGGAGCGTCCGATGCCCAACAGGTGTACAAGTGCTGAGTCAACACGAGGTCCCTGCATCTAGAAAACCCTGTTTTCATGAAAATGCATTTTGCCTACAGTTTAATGTTCTTCCACTAATAGATACTTGACACTTCATCTCTCATTCTGTGACCTCCATGTCTATTGGGTGAGTATGTTCAGGAAGTTGGGCTTTCAAAATATACTCCCTCTCTGGCATCAGGCTAATCTAGTTCCAGGTAGAGGTACTTGGGGTCTGGGGTTCCAGGCAGAGGCACCCAAGGAGAGTTCTCACTTAACAGATCGTGCAGATATAGACAACTGAGGTAGAAGATGCCCCAAGAGACAGAACAAGAAATCCCAGGGGTGGGATTTTGGTGGTGCACCTCAGCCATTGTGCTCAGTTAATAATTCTGCTACCAAAGAATTATTAATAATCTCAAAACACAGATTTCAACTGTATATCTACTTTGAACATGTTAATTTTGTAGCAGGAACCCACTTGGTGATGATTTAAGTTTGTTAGGGGCCTTCTAACATGACTCTCATCCTTATGGAAATTAATGGGAAATGCAGTGTTAAACATCGTCCTTTGTAACTCCTATTTTCATTAAAAAAAAAAAATACTACCCAAGTTGTCTCTCCATTCCAGACAGGCTGAATATCTGCTTATTTTTCCACTTTAAAAAAAAAAGAAAGACTGATAAAGAGCAGCTTTCTGAAATTCCTTTCAGGGCACTGGAATTTAACTTTAATGCACTGAGCTTTTTGTTACTTGGATGAATTTGTCTACTGAGATTGGGGGGAGCCAATTGATAATAAAATCTGTAAATCTGGAATTTAGGTCCAAGGGATAGATCGAACTTGGGCTCCTGATAATAACAGACCCTGGAGCAAATCTGAGACAGAGGAGTGTCCTGATCTTCTGCTGAGCTCCAGAATCCATTCTGCCCAGCCCAAGGTGGAAGCCAGGTGGGACCCATGGAAATCAAGTTTTGGTACCTCCCGCTCTCCTGCTAGTCCCAGTTATCAAGCAGGAAGACAGTCGGGGCTCCCAGAGTAAATATTTTCCAGCCTCCCTTCTGTCTCTCTCAGGCTGTGTATTCTCATCCTCCTACAACATCCCACATGTTTTTTTTTAAACCCCAAATGATCTCCTCTTACTAGGGCACTACCACAGTAATGTTTTATTATTTCCTCTTCTCACAGAGCATACTGAGATGGCCACAGGGCTCATTGTCTTTTTTTTTTTCCTCTCACAGATGACTTTGGTTAGTTTTGAGGATCTATTTCTTCAAAACACTTGTAAGAATTACACTCTAGTAATAGGCATTCTCATTGCCCATTTCCAAATATAATGAAGTGCTATCAACACCCCAAAAACACACCTGCTCCGGCACATGAGCCGCTAATGAGTATATGAAGCTAGCATTTGCATCAGTTTTAAGTGCCAGGGATGCCTTTCCCCGAACACCTTTGTTTTTTAAGAATCTATTCACAGTTAAGGGGAAAGAATATTCAAAAGCCAGCCATTAGCACATTATTGAATTCTTGTTTCAAGCAGACAGCTGTGTTGTTCCTAATGCAATAGGATATATTTGTTGATGCCTCGACGCTGTTCTTTTGACTTCCCTGAATTTGACACACTCAGCACTCAAGTGCATACGGCTTCATGTTGTTTCTTATTTTCATTACATGTTTCCTGAATCATAAAAGCCTCACTAGATATCCAGAGGCCTAGAGTAATAAACACTTCATTATGAAAGCTTCCCTTGTCTCCACAAATTCACCGAATTAAAAATCCTTCATTTATTGAAACATGCTTGAAACCTTCCACAAGAGGTTTTTGACAATTGCTGGATTTGTTTGGCAGGAAGAATGGAATGTTGGAGGGAGAGTGTGAGTATCCAAGAAATGTAAAAAGGCATATTTATAGAAGAAAAAAAAAATACCACGAAATAAAAGCACATAAATAGTGTTACACACACTATTTGTTCTCCTTGGTCTTCTATTGCCATTATGTGTCACTAAGAAATAATTCCATTCCTTTTGTCTCCAGTCAGGCTTATCATTCCCATTATGTTCTGCTCTCCTTCTGGCCTCCTATTTCATCTCTTTCAATAATAGTAGACTAAACTGCTTTTTCCCCCTCACTTCTGTTACATGAAAGTCAAACCTAGACAAATTTACTACTTACTTATCTTGTATCCCACACCTTCAGTTATATATATTTTTAAAAAACCCAATATTTAGGATATTTCATTAGGGAAGAGTGTTAAGTGCTTTTGGCTTAGAAGTGATTTGCTACCCAGACAAGTGTTCTTGATTTCCACTGTTTATGACCTCCTGGCACCAGTGAGACTCACCCTTCTGCAAATGAAAAGTAGAACCTGTTTTAGGTAAAGATCAATGAAGAGAAGAATCTCAAGGTGATTAGCCCTAGAGATTCATTCCAGTCACTGCTGTGTGACTGCCAAGTCATTGTCATTAGTCTGAAAAACCTCCAGCCCAACTTTCAAATAAGGTGAAGAGATTAATTTACAGCAAGGATATGCCCACCGTGGAAAGAGCTGAGTAAGTATATCACCCTGTAGTTGTCATCACACATGGACAGAGGGATGGAGAAATTTGTAATTGTCAGAATTCCTAGTATTGGGAACCACCAATTTTCCAGATAGTTTTAATCAAACATAGTATTCTGTCAACCGCCTTCTTTTGCTTTTTTAGGTGGTCCGAGATATTCTTCTGATTGGACATAGACAGGCTTTTGCATGGGTTGATGAGTGGTATGGTAAGTCAACTTCCCCCAAATAACTTACAGAACAACTTCATAACATGTTGGCTTGGGCTTCCAGTCCATCTGGCTTCTACCGCTACCTAGAGAGACATCAACAAAGGCAGGGCTTTTGTTTCCTGTATTGGAAATAGCACTGTCCAAGGACATAATGAGGAAGGATGTGATGACAGACGCTTGCTCTAAAATAGCCACAACACTCAGTTATTGACTAAGTAGGACCTCCGTGTGTTTGATGCTTGCATACTTGATAACAAAGGGCTCATGATTGATTCTCTGTTGGATGGGTTTCAAACCCATCCCCATTTATCCCAGACTTCAAGATCAATGCTGTCTGAAGCATCTTATCAAGTGAAAGCAGCCCTTTAATGTAGCGAATACTTGAAACACTCCCTCTCCAAAAACGCAGAAGACTTCAAGGGCAGGGGCTTAGGTGTACCCTTAATCCTGAGACTATTGTTCTAGTTTTGTTTAAAATGATTTGGGAAGAATTAAACAAGTTCTGTGTACTTCCAGCAAATGGAAAGAAACAAGATTTGTTTCATACTGTGACGGACGGACCACCATTCCCAGATCCCCAACACGATCGTTTTGTCCACGTGAATCCTCCACATTCCCAGAATCAGTCATCAGAGGCTAGTGTCCTTGACTATAAATAGAAACAAACATGCCCAGTTGGTGACTTGGTGTAGATCTGATTGCCTAATGAAATGCCCTTCTCCTCGGCCTTTTCCTAAGTCCCACTGAATTTGTTCTCAGTGTTACCCTAGATTGCGTTTTGGTGCCTTTCTACCATTGTTCCACCAACCCCCTTCCTCCTCTTAGCAGAAGGTATCAAACTTAAATTGAAAAGTTACATTGGACTGAGTGGGCAAAGACAGTGATTGTTATTAATGTTTGCTGTTTCCAAACCACATTTTAAAAGACAGGGTTCTGTAGGCTATGGGCATGCTTTTTTTTTTTTTTTTTTTTTTTTTTGCACAATTTTCCCAGATCCACATCTTCTGGAAAGCAAATGTATCTTTGCATCTTCCTGGGTTTGCCCAAATGCAGACCTCTGAAAGAGATTCTTTTGAAAGAGCATCATTTGCTGTCTCTTATCACATCCCCCTCCCCAGGGTGCTGCTCACATGCAGCAAGGGCGCTGACTCCCCACACTGTCTTCCTAACACCTATCTGTGATTGTCCTTTGTGAGGGAAGTGGAGGGAAAGTTGCTTGTGATTACTTCCCCTGATCATTAAACAAATCTTTCTGGTTGTTTTTTTCTGGGGAGATTCTCTCAGATTCTTAGAGGGAGCACAAACACCCTAAAAGGTTAAGAACTGCTGGTCTCCCCCAACTTGCACAACTCCACGCTCTTGGCGTCCTTGCCACCCGACAGGATTTCAAAAGGATATTCAAAGAAAAATAGGCTCAAACCAGTGAGAAGTTTGGCAAGTGAACAGAAGCCTGAAGGGCCAAAACACTGCCACACTGAAGACTGAGAGACAGGGCTTGTTAATAGATGTCAATTGAGTGCCGGGTCACCATAGAGGACTTTTCAGAAAAGGCAGCATCAGAAAGGGTAGCCGCACCCCTATTAAGAGGACAAAACCCTGCAGGCCTGTGGATCAGAAAAGAGAGTTTAAGTAGAGGCAGGATATAGAAAAACAAAATATGGGCAGGCGTCTAGTAAGGGAACAGCTGGAGTGTAGAGGATGGGGGCCAGCTGAACCCTCAGCAAGGAAGAGACTTAAAGACTTACAGTTAAAAAAAAATTTCTCAGACTACTACAGGGGCCCAAAGCTAGAATAATGTATCAAAGAAAGACCTTTAAGAAGAAAATATCTACCTGTTTATTTAAGATGGGTGAGGTAGAGACAGAAATTAACTCAAGGAGTCTACAGACAAAAAGCCCTTTCTGTATCTGAATGCAGAAAAACAGAGTGTGGTTTAGTGGATGTAGATCGTCAGGGCGCCTCGTACTCCCCAGAGAAGGTCTCCACCCCCTGTGTACACAATCTTAGCCCCAACCAAAACAAGCAGCCTTTTCACTCAGTAAGGGGTCTGAGAACCACCCCATCAATTTCATGTAAATTACTGGCATTGCTGCCCCCAGCCTGAGCTGCTTGCCAGGAAAACGGTGGTTCCTTCATTACCCGGATGCAGACACTCAGTCAGTCAAATGAATGGAAATGGCCCTGCCCACAGCCTCTTGTTCAAGCAAATGCTGGGGACTGCGGACCTTTCGGGTAAGTGGGTGTGTCACTGTCCACCAGAACAGCCTTTCAGTTTGGGGTACCTGAATTTGCTTATTTTTCTTTGGTCAATACAGGCTCAGTGAGGCCCTTGTTAGTAAACAGAAAAGGTTCAAAGTAAAGAAACCCTTTCCTATAGCTTGTAGCGCTTCTTCTCAAAGTGAGGTCCCTGGGCCAGCAACATCAGCACCCCTGGGATGTTATTACAAATTCAGATTCTCAGGCCCCACCCCAAACCTACTGACTCAGCTACTCTGGGGGGATAGCCCAGCAGTCTGTGCTTTAACGAACCCCCCAGATGACTCTGGTGCTCACTAAAATTTAAGAATGACTTTAAATCAGATTAGATGAAAGGAAAGTTTAATTAATTCAGTCCAGATTTAATTAGGCTAGAGAATGGGAAATGTCTTCAGGGCCAACTGCTAAAAACTCTGATGGCTTCTTAGCATTAGAAAAAGGCACCCCTTCTGGGCAGATTCAGCTGCTGCTATCAGCTTAGGGCTGAATTTTAGCTCCATTGACCTGCTGGGTTGTGTCCAAACTGTACACCTGTATGCTTTGGCAGCCCTGGATGTCCTTCTCCCTAATTAGAGTCACCACCTCCAGTGCTTAATTAAGAGTTAAAAAAAAAAAAAAGGACATCATAGCTGACAGTGATCTTTTCTTGCCCAAAAATCAATTTTGTATCTTTTCTGAGTTTCAGCATTTGGCTGTCACATAACTGTTTCCCTAAATAGATTTTATTCTGCTCTTGTTCGTTGTAAAGCATAACCATTTCCCCGGTTGGTGGAGTTGAGTTTGTCTTTCAAAGCTTCGACTGGTCTTTATCCGTGAGCCTTGGCTATCCCCTGCATGACTGGAGCACTAATCAGAAGAAACAACAGCACATTTCAGAAGATGGGGTGGAAGGGGAGGTGGATAAAAATAGGCAGCCCAGCTTCCCCAAATCATGGTTTTGCTTCACAAATCTGACAGTATTTTGAGAGAAGAACACAGAGGGCTGCCCGAGGGAGGCTGTGATTGAGTGGAACCTCATGAATCCTGACCCTTCCAGAAAAGTATATGGGATAGTTCTGGCTAGTATAGCTGAAACTCCAGAATGAAAGTGACTGAGCGAGCATTCAGGATTCCTTAGAGCTTCCTAACAATGAGTGAAGCAAGCTCAAGGTGGAAAAGAAGACTGCTTAGGGACTAGCATTAGCTGGTTGAGTTCACCAAGCCAGCGTTTTCCAGCGGCCTCAGGCTTCCTGAAATACGATCTTGAGTGCCATGGCTCTTATGCAACCCTTTATATGTGCTTGCTTACATTCATTTTTATGGGAAGAGAACCCATAGCTTTCCATCAGATTTTCAAAGGGATCTGTGACCCCCTCCATCTCCCCAAATTAAGAACTATGGAAAAAAATCACAACTGTAGATTACAATTCTAGATCTTAGTGGTCTGAATCACATGGAAAGGGTATGCACCAAGCCTTGAGGATTGGCTTCTTTTACTACAAAAAAGTGGAGCCACCCCTAAGCTATTTATAACAAGCATCTATTGAATTTATAACCATTTTAAGGAGTTTAAAAAAAAAAAAAAAGCACTTCCCAAAGGATGGCCACCATTTTGCTAGAGTCAGAGATATCAAATCTAATGTTGAAGCTTTCTCCAACCCCTGACCCAACCACTTGTTTAAGACTTCCATCTTGATTTAAAGCCAAAAATAATTACTTCTGTTTAGGCTGACAAGCCTGGAAATGGAGAGACAAAGTTTGTAGGAGGAAATAAAATATAATGTGCCACTGGACAGGTCATTGAATTAAAGTATATGGCTCTTTATTAAAACTGCAGCTGCTGCGGCTGTGCAGTATAATGAAGGAAAATTCTTACTTGCTGGCGTTTTGTTCCATGGCATTTATAGTTCATATTCAACTGACTTCTATCCTAAAGGCCTTTCAGATATACAGTCTTGCCTCCACTTCCTGTGAAATCAACCTGCCTTCTTGAATAAAATGATTGAAAGAAAATTGCCACCATAAACAAAGTTGAAAGACTAAGAAAAGCTACTTGCAACATATGTAGCCAGCAGAGGACTAATATCTATAATATATAAAGAGGTCCTATAAATCAAAAATCCAACAATTCAACAGAAAAAAAGTAAAGGACATGAATAGGTAAACCGTGGAAGAAGAAATGCGAATAACCAACAACATTACTACTAATCACAAGAAATGTCAGGAAAACAACAAGAAGATATGACATTTGCCCATCTGATAGCAAAAATTTAAAAGAGTGATAATGATCCAATTTTGGATAGGTGGGAGAGCACACTAACAATTTCTATTTCTTAAAAATGACAGCGATAAGTACAAATAGCCTATGACCCACTGATAACACGTCTACAAATTTATCCTTAAGGAATACACAGTGTTCATGAGTATAAGTGCAAAGCTATTCAGTGTAGTGTTGTTTCTAAAAGCTTAAATCTAGTCTCCGTGTAAATGTCCGTTAGCAGAGATATGGTCAAGTGAATTATGAAACACTCACACTATGAATATTGTGTGCAATGATTAAAAAGAATGAGATAGTTCCATATGTACTGATACAGAAATATGTACATTTTCCATTAGTGGAAAAAGCCAGAACAATATGTATAGTATAGTGCATATAGTATGATTCCATAAAGGTAAAAATAAGTGAGACTGTAAGAGTGTGTGTGTGTGTGTGTGTGTGTGTGTGTGTGTGTGAGTGTAATAACAACATATATGTGAGTTCATAGGGAAAAATCTGGCCGTGGTTATCTCCAGAAGGCATAGGATTGATAAGGGAAGTTAAAAGGAACTAAACTCTTTTCTCTATATAAACCAGTACTGTTTGAATTATTTCTGTGGAGCATAATTCATGCAGTAGTTAAGTGATTCAATAAGTAAATAATAATTGAAACCCATACTTTGTAAAAAAAAAAAAAAAAAAGGCCAAAAATGGCTAAAGCAGACCAAGACTCAGATTGTTGAGGTACATTTTGCTGTTTAACAAAGAACCTTAGTTCATGGTTTAGGAAATGGAAGAAGCTTCCTCAATTAACAAACTCCCTGAGTCCACAGCATCTTTGACAAAGCTGGGCTGGTGGTAGAGAAGAGGGGCCCACCCAGGCCAATTCAGTGTGACCTCCACATGCTGGGATAGGAGACTGGGTCTGCTTACTCCCCTCACCTGAAGGCGGGCGAGAAAGAGGAGGAAGAAATGGTCTTGCAAGAGGGCAAAGATGGGAAGTCTTGCAATGAAAAGGGCATTTTTACCCCCAGATTATCAGGCACCCACTGATAACCAAGTGTCAAAGATACTAGGATATACATTCCTAATCAGAAGAAATTCGGATCTAGTTGGAATAATGTCTTAAGTCAGGCAGGCCAGTGTTACTTTGTTTAAGAAGCCTTCATTTAAGAAAGTTCGCTTAACAAGAGTAAAATATGACCTTTCAAATCTATAAATTTAGTGATTATCAGTTTATTTGCAAAATGATTGACATTGGATTCCTTTCATTAAGAGTTTCTCTGATCACATAAGCACTTACTTGTTTGCTGGGAGCAAAGAGGCCTGAACCTAAATTGTGAGAAGTCACTCTGATCATTGAAAATCAATCAGTAATGAAGATGAATCACCCCTGAACGTATAATCTGTCATTGGGCACGTGTAATTGAATTTACTAAAAAATTGATTCATATATAGATTTCGAGGTAATATACTTTGCAGAAGCAAGACGTAATGCATTTTACCAGATACCTGAACAGGAATATTTTCGCTTGATTAGGCTCTCCATAAATTACTGAGGAATACTGAAAATGTTGACATCATTTCCTTAAGCGTGTATGGTATGTGGGGATAGTTCAGGATTTGATCAGCATCAGCTGGGACCAAATTATCCTTTTTTTTAGAGGACTACTTTACTAGAACTGTTCATTCTTGTATAGTCTGAGAGATTTTTTTTCTCTAAGATGAAATTTTCTGCAACTTTCTTTTCTTTAAAAAAAAAAATAAGGGATCATGTTTCTAGAACAAGGAGAAATTCTAGAAAAGTGTCTCCTTACCAATTCACAAATTTGTGGTATCTATCTCCTGATGACCCCAAATAATAGATTTTTAAATAATGTTCTTTTTCTTTGTTACAAAAGTAATGCATATTTGATGTAGAAAATTAGGAAATAAAGATAAGCAAAAAGAAGAAAGTGCAAATTACCTATAATTCCAACTCCTCAAAACAATCCCTGTTAACATTTTGAAACATACCATTTCAGTTTTTTTAACGTACCTTTTGTGGTTTTTTTAAATGTATATTGTGCAAAAATGATTTCATACAACATGTACAATCTTTTTACTTCCAATTTTTTTAATTTAATAATATACCAAGAACATTTCTCTATAGTGTTAAATATTCTTCTACATCATTTTTAGTGACTGTATAATACTGTCAGGTCTCTGAGTTGTTTTCAGTTTTTCACTATG
The DNA here is from genome assembly GCF_036321535.1 of Camelus dromedarius. Lineage (NCBI taxonomy): Eukaryota > Metazoa > Chordata > Mammalia > Artiodactyla > Camelidae > Camelus > Camelus dromedarius. The sequence goes on from NC_087451.1 coordinate 39,047,692, forward strand.
ATGAACAAGATAATGACGGGTATCTTTATGATTAAATCTTTCTTCACATCCATAAAAATAGATATATCTTTGAAAGCACATAGTCACACAGTTTAAAGACCTTTCTTAACATTGAGCTAATAAAAGATAAAGAATGATTTCTGTTGAGATTCACAAGAACAAAGAAACTAAACAACCTTTGTTTTTGTTTTCGGAATTACTGTCAGGCCGGTGAGGGGGAGAAGTAAACTGTCTAATGAACATATGTATAGAGAAATTCTTTCAATTTTAAACTTTTAACTTAAAAATGACCTTAGTATTCATTCCAGGTGTATTTGTGTTTAAGAAATTTTGAAGGCTAGTCATTGAAATTAAAGTGATTGTATTGAAACGATGTGTTATTGTTAACTAAGATATATTTGTTCTAATCACAAAGCAGCATCTCTTTACTGCTTTCCAGTTACCTTGATTTTCTAAAAGAAAAGCATGCTCTTCGCTTGGCCAGACTGTTGCCTAGCCTTCTTGATACTTACGTTGCTCACAGACAGCATTTCTTATTAACCATTTTGGGGTGTGGGAAGATGACCAGCTAAATAAAATAGCCCAGGTCTGGATTTAGAGCTGCCCTCCGTCTTGGCCCCAGACCACACTGAATTCATTCATATGCTTCTGGCAGGTCTGCCCTTTGGAAGTGAAGAGACTCTCACATGACACACATGGACTGATATAAAAAGACACCGATCCACATGATGCAGAAAATACTTAAGGAGAAATTCCAGCTGTGAATACCCACTCTAAATCCCCACCAGGCTAACTGGTGATGAGGGCAGTCATTTGATTAACCAATTGTGGAGCATGTACAATTCATTGTAAAGAGGCATGAAGTTAAATTCTGCCAGGAGAGTAACAGAGGAATGCCCATCTGGGGAAATTGCTGGTAAAATGTAAAATAACCAGGGAGTGGAGTGGGGAGTAGAGGATAAAGCAACAGAAGTATTTAAAGTGAGATTAACGGTTATTTGTATGCATTCCACATTCTGGAGATGAATGCGTTCTTTAAGCTTTTTATCAGTCGGATTTAGACAGGGTTTCTCAGCCTCAGCACCACTGACATTTTGGACCAGACAATTCTTTGTTGGGGGGTGCAGGGGAGTACTGTGCATCATAGGATGTGCTGCAGCACCCCTGGCCCCTACCCACTACATGCCAGTAGCACCTGCACCCCAGCTGTGACAACCGAAAATGTCACAAAACTGGCGCCTGTTGAGAACCCCTGGATTAAGAAACCATTATTCTGAAATACCGAAAAATCGCAAGCTCAGACCAAAAATCATAATGTCACCTGCCATTTTATTTATAGACCAGTGGAGGTGGGAGTAGTGCCAGCCATCTTCCAGCTGTTAGGCTAGACTTGAAGTTCAGTGTAGACCTGCACTCTTGGACACCATGTATTCTGTGCAGAAGTACATCTCGGTGTGAGCATTGCACCAAACCTCAGTGGTGCCAGTGAATGTCATTTCTCTGCCTTCTATGTCCTGTCTCTTATAATAGCAATGAAAGTGTCCTTTCTGTTGTTGAATGCATTGGTTTAAAGAAGCGCCAAATCTATTTTGAAAGGTATATGAAAGGTAAGTATTTAACCACACAAACCTGACCCCGTCCGTCCCTCAAAGGGATCTTCTAACTATGCTCTTAGGAGATCTCGGGCTACGGCACCCTCCACGTGCTAAGACTTTCTCCCACCAAGCTCACTTTACAAGAATCATCCCTAAATAATCTCCACTCTTCTCCGTTCTGACTATTTTGACTTAACTTCCTTGTACTGACTCCCCCTTTGGCTGGTTTAGCTAACTTTATGATTGACTCTTCATAAAGTTAGTGAATCCCCTGCTTTTTACACCTCTCCTTGGCTTCTGCTCAGCTACCATCATTCCCTAAAGTCTTCCCCATTGAAAAGTTCACCTTTAATAATGGAAGTTGCCAACGTCTTGACCTTCTTTCAGATATGACAATGGATGATGTTCGGGAATACGAGAAAAACATGCATGAACAAACCAACATAAAAGTTTGCAATCAGCATTCCTCCACTGTGGATGACATAGAGAGCCAGGCCCAAACAAGTGTATGTAGAATTTTTAAAACATGTTGCCCACCCTTTACCAAACGTACACCTAAACTGATCTTTGAAATGACTTCACACACTCGATTCTCAAACTTGCACAAAAAAAAGCGTCATCGCCCAAAGGCTGTCTATGAAGAACAGGAGCTGAGTCTCAGTTGGACAGCATTGCCTCTTGCTTCCAGACATTTCCATTCTTTTAAGCCGCTTGAATTGGGGGGTTTTTTGGTCGTAAAACCAAGAACACAGAGAGTGGAAACAATTTGTGGCCTGCACCACAAGAGAACAGAGGGGTAAAAACAGATGTCGTACAAAAGCTAGACCATCAATGCCAGTAACTTTTAAAGACATAGTTAACAGTCAGTTATTCATCTAAGGGAGGTCTTCAGGCTCATCTGGTATTTTAGGTTTCTTTACATTTGCTTTGAAATGCTTTCTACAGCTCTTTAAGGCTGTTTTACCCAAACAGTTCCTTTCTACTTAGGTTCGTGTCAAGATGGGGCTGCCGTCTGTGCATACACACTGGCTAAGCAGGGAAGGAGTGATGACCGAGGACCATTCTAGATCTAGCCTGGGACTTAGATAAGCCCCAGAGAGCCTGAGGTTATTGAATGCATGTTGGTGATTGAGAGCTGACTATATGGTGTATGCCAGCATCTTAAATATAGTTCTATCTCAATCATTCATGCTGGTGAAAGGGAGTTACAGATAATAAAGAAAATGTGATCACTAAGTCTTTTACATGTATCTTTGGCCAGAGCTGTGATCTCTTTGGGTGCCAGCTTGCACATGCCTGTTAGCCTCAGAATAATACACGGTGAGGTATTTAAGAAATTGACAGTGTGGTTATAGAAAATTGAGAGATGGCTATTATTGTCAATACTTTGGATTTGTGAAGACCTTTGATTGCACTTTGGAAATTTCTAGTTAACTTTTAAGAGCATGTCTTTGGAATGTGCCCTGTGAAGGCTCATGCACTGCCACTGGATGCATGTGACTGTCCTTGAGGTTGAAATGGCTCTAACTCTTCCTCCCCAATCTGCATGCAGTGATTGGATTTGCAGAAAGCTGTTTGGACCAGACTTAACTGAGGTGTTCCTCTGTAGGCACAGACCATTTCAACAGGACTTCCCCTTTCCTCTCTCCCTTTTCTAAAGATAGAAATGCTCATTTAAGAAACTGTCCTTGAATTTCCATCACTTTCAGTTACCTTTTCTTTAGGAATGTCAGACACCAGTCCCCCCCCAGCCGCTCTCTGAAAGCCGCTCACTATAAGGATAAGCATGGCCAGACCGAGGAAGCTAGAGGAAAGGGGAAGACACCCAGAGGATATCCACAGTGCTTTCCTCATTCTGAGTTCTCCCGGCTTACAGCTGAAGACCGGTTTTCTTTCCGTTTTACTACGATTACCATTAGGAAGTCAGTTTACTATGTAGAAGGTGATGCCTGCAATGGTTCTCCCCATGGGAAAGCCCATGCATTCATTCTCTGCCTGCAGGCCAGTCCTTCCCATGACTTCTGTGTTAGAAGTTACACAAAGTGGTTATCTTTAAATATTTGCCACATTTCCCTTATTCTTTGGAATTCTGTCAAATTGGGGGTCGTTTATTTTTCCATTATTTTTCTTCTCTGTCATAATGAAAAAGTTGAAATCAAGAGGCTGCTGTCCATCACAGATAAAAACTGCATGGGTGCTCAATAAGTTTGAATCATCGGCCTGAGTAGAGACAAACTGGATTGAAATTAGGCAAAATCAACATCCATGACCATGGCAATAGGGAAATAATGGTCTCCTTTTCAATACTTTCAAGGAAGGGAACTTCTAAGAAGACTCTGAAGGGCAGTGTAAAATCAAAATTCTGTACTTCGGATGATTTCTGCCCCCTGCTGGATATGTGGTGTAGAGCACTATATTCAGCCACATACAGAAAACCTGATTTTTCAAAGATGATATCCATTTATGATAGAAATATACTGCTGAAATTCCTAGAGGTTTTTCTGAGTCTCAATTTTATCTTGAAATAACTTTAAAAAAATTTAATTGCATTTCTTAGGTGGTTTAATAGCCTTAGTATTTTGTTTAAATGGTTAGTCTCCAGGTAACAATTTTTCTTGCTGTATCCTGAATTTTATATTCTGTCAACACAGTCATAATTTTTTATTTCCTTGTAAAAACTTTTCTCTTTCAGAAAATTTTAACAGTTGACCCCAGGAAATCCTCTTAAGGATTTTGTTTGTTTGAACAACATTTCTGGTTGGTTCATATGTTACCATATGACTGTATGTGATTAATACCATGTTATGAATATTCACTCCATAGTTAATATTTCCAAAGCAGCTGTATTGTTTCGTGCTAGCTTATGCAGTATCATCTAGTGAAGGTTTCACCTACTAAGTTCACGGGAGAGGACGAGAATGAAAAATGGGTCTCTGGCAAGCTAAAACAGACGTAGAGATCCCTGGGCAGCGGATTTCACCTTTTTCTCAAGGACAAGCTTGTAGGCCTTCACTCAGTACTTTTTCTGATAAGCCCTATTACCCGTTTTCCCTGTTACCAGTAATACAATTGGCAAAGGATACCAGGGATATTCCAGCCTGAGAGGGATTAATAATAACCTTAATAGTAGTAGTAGTAATAATAATAATAGAGTTCCTGAGAATGAGAGAAGAGATATAAAACTATATAAAGCAAATTGGCCCTAAGAAAGAGGTTATCACTGTACTGTAACACAGTGATATACTTTCAGCCTATTATGTCTTAAAGATAATAAGTGTATATAGTACATTATTTAATGTATTTACATTAGGGAGAGATTCACATTTAATGAGTTTTGGTTTTTTTTTTTTTACTTTCTCACGTAATAAGAACATTTCAGGTATTTAGAAAATCTACATCATCTGACAATGCCTGTTAAATGAATTTATTTCTTAAATGCCAAATAATGCTCTTTTTTTCTTTTAAATAAAATTCTCACCCATTAAGCCATCCTCTCTTTTTGTTCTCTACTCTTTTTCTCTTTATGTTTATGTGAGAAATGGTTTTCTTGGTTTGAGGATAATTAGCAGAATTTGTTGTTGTCATATCTTACCTGTTTTTTAAGATGAAGTGCTTAAAACACAGCATCTAAAAATCTTGGGATGGATACACAGCCAGGAAACAAGTAACCCCTAGAACACAAAAAGTATGTTTATTGAATAAGAGCATAGTGTGTTGAGAAATTCTGATCTGCCTGTTTACCCTATAAAGATATGCTTGTATTTTCATGATCTAAAGTAGGTAATAATATGTATCATTTTTGAGCCATTGATTGCTTTAATTACCTTCCCTTTATAGAAAGGATGGCCAGGCCTAATAATAGCTCCACATCACCACACCTTACCTACAACACACAGGCACACATACACACACAGCTTTGCTGTGGCTCCCTACCCCCTCATAAGTTCTTATTCAGAATACTTAAAATACTCACTGAAGAGTGCTTTGGAAAATCTTGGATGGATATTCATAAAGGAGTATCTTTTCAGAGGTTTGCCTCAGTAAAAAGATAATTCAGGGTTTAGCATTTCAATGACAATTTGGGTTTATAATCTGGAGACGCCCTTTGATCATAGGGTTCTGATAGGTCCTTTAAAAACAGGCAGAGAGAGGTGAATCCCTTGGCTTCTCTTCTAAATACCCGCTCATTTTTCTTTCTATTTTTTTCCTTTAAGACATGACAATGGATGAAGTCCGAGAATTTGAACGAGCCACTCAGGAAGCCACCAACAAGAAAATTGGCGTTTTCCCACCTGCCATTTCTATCTCCACCACCCCCCTGCTGCCTTCTTCAGTCCGCAGTGCCCCTTCCAGTGCTCCATCCACACCTCTCTCCACAGATGCACCAGAATTCCTGTCAGTTCCCAAAGATCGGCCCCGGAAGAAGTCCGCCCCAGAAACTCTTACACTCCCAGACCCTGAGAAAAAAGCCACCCTGAATTTACCTGGCATACACTCTTCAGATAAGCCATGTCGGCCCAAATCAGAGTAACTTCATATGAATATTTTATGGGGTTTTATATTTTCAGTTTTGTTTTTTCTTTTTTTTTTTTTTTAAGACTCTTCTGATACAGAAAAAGACTGCTTTGTCACTCAGACGTGTTCCTTTGATCTCTTGAGTGTGCATGTGGTTAAGTAATTTCACATATAATATGAGTCCCTAAGTATGCCACACAGCATCATATTAGATGTAAAATGAAAAACTCGCAAAGGACAGAAGGAATCTTCTGTAGCCACAGCTGGATGCCAGGGAGGAAGCCTTGTTATTGGGCATTTGAGGAGGTTGGCATCGACGTCAAGGGTAAATAAATGAAAACTCTGCACCACTGTGTTACAAGGTGCAGTAAAATAGTGAAGTCAGATTCCTCCCATCAAGCCTGAAATTCTCAAAAATATTCTCAGGTGTAACATACCTACTTGTTAAATTTTGAACTGCTCATTACCAATACTTGAATACCAGTAGTTTCTGAGATTCCTATTTTGATTAGTTTGACTCAGGATTTGGGGCCTAATTAACTCTTTAAAATTGGGGGAAATTTTAATTATCAACCTGTAGAGGCTCCAAGTGCAATTAATGATAACTTATTTATACCTTTCACAGAATTTAATAAAGATTCCACTTGTTTCTGTCTTTTAATAACTTTCCCCTTTGTGCCCTTGTGGCCTCAGAAATCTTTAAGAATTATGTGGATGAATGTGACCATAACTGACTGATTTTTGAATGATTTGGCTTAGGAACCAAGAGGCCCAGGTGAGGCAAAACATCTTCTTTTTCCTACAGGTACCAACGAACCTTGACCTGTCAACTTCCACCATCCATTAAGATTCTCAGAATTTGTAGTTAATTGAGTAGAATTCACTGACTATTTGCCCATTCAAAGAAGTTCAAGGGTAGAGTACGCTAACTGGACTTTAACACTATCAGAATTGTCTCCCATCCCCCTCCTCATTTTACTCTTAATGACATCCAGGCTTCCCTGGAATGGATTGCCCATCTCCAGACCTTAGAAAAGAGTGGCATTCTCTTGCTCCTTACTTGGGAATGTCGCAGAAGTCGAGTAGATAGTCAAGTGGGAGGAGAGAACGCGCAGGATTGCTGACTCCTATGTGTAGAGTGAAAGGAAGGAGTGATAAAAGATGCCCCTCTGCCTAGCTTTCTTTTCTGCGAGTCGTGGTAACGCAAGATTAGAATCAAGGTTGATGGGAGACAAGATCATTCACCAAAGTGGCGGAAAGAGAACTCTCCTTTGACCTAAAGAGAAAAAACTCTGCCACCTTCGCACCTCACTGCCTTTAAACACAGAAGGAAGAGCAAATAGAATCTAGCATTTACTTCTGTCCTCTGAGAGAGGAAGAGAACAAGGTAATTGGGCAACTCCGAGGCCCCAGCTAGCCTTCCTGACCATAACCTCCAACCTCAGGTAAGGGACCTTCCCCAAACAGATTCCAAAGGACACAACACAGAGCAAGGAGCGTATCCTCCTCCTCTTACACAGCCTCTCAGCCAGTGGACCCTGCCTGCTTCTCTCTCTCAGTGCCCAGCACTCTGCATAGTGTCTTTCAAGTTGACAAACTCTCCCAAGGTGCAGGTGCTGGCCCCAGGAGCCCAGCACCAAGTGTTCTAAGTCATATGTCAGATTGTCAAGATCATTTCTTTATCTGTAGGTTAACATTTAGCTTAGTAAATAAGTAAACAAACCCAGAACTCAAAGGAAACCCATTGCAAATAGCTTAGATCAACAGTGCATCTCTTCCCTAAGAACGATAGCACCATAGTAAGACATTTTGCATGGTATGGTAGCATGATTTTTGCTTGTGGGAAAACTCAAATCTTTTATCCAGACCTCTTGGACTTCTCAATGGCTCCCTCTCGACCCAGTAGTACTTAACAAGAACGTTTGGCTTTAGAAAGCAAAATGCTACTTTTCAGAAGACACTGATGTAGTGTGTGTATTTGCTTACCATTTGCAAGCTGAAATCAGGTGGGGTGGGGTCATTATTTTCGCATGGAATGGATTTATTTTGTGCAGGCTGGTAACACATCTGGCACCTAGTTTTTCCACTGATGCCTTTGCTGTTTTCAGTTTTTGTAGAGTAGCTTCTGCCACCAAGGTCAACGATTCCTTATGCTTTAGAAAGCTAATTTCTCATTTCCTACTGTGAGTTTTCTTTCTCTTATAGCCAGCACAATACCACCGACATTATGCAAAGCTACCAATGATCGTGTGATTCTTAGCCAACAAATATGTGTGCTTTTAAAGTATGTTCAGTTTTTCTGTCTCCATGTGGTTTGTGTGCATTTTAAAAGGGGGGAGGGGTGCAGATATTCCTTTGGCTGCTTTGAATATTTAATCCAGTCATCACAGGGCATAAATGACTTCAATATTTTATCTGTCTTGATTTTCAAGTGTCATTTCACAGTCTCCGTATATGAATTTGTTTATTGTGGGGTACAAGCCTGCGATGAATGTGTATATAGAACATTAATAATTCCTATATGGATGGAAATTAAATGGCTGCATGATGGAAACAGAAGAAAAAAAAGCAGAAACTTGAATTCATTAAGCATGTTTGGGGAAACATAGAATCTTAACTCAGTGCCTCTGTCTGCAATGTGGAAACCTTCAACTTTGTTCACCAAAACTGTATTATATCTGTATATATATATCATATATATAAATATATATTTATATATATGATATATATATATATGGTATATATATATATCATATATATAAATGTAGTATAGTGAATCTGACACCACTAGTTTTAAGTCTCTGGTAGCCAAATTAAAATAAGTAATCCACAGAGTAACACAAATGTTCACCCCATCTTCATCTTTGACATTAAGTGGAGACCATCAAAATGATGATAAATGTCCTTACTTTGAATGGATTTTCAGTTACGAAATGCCTTCATGCTTTCCGCTGGCTGTAGCACAGCCTGTGGCCTTAGCTGTGCTTTCCCAGAAGAAGAAGGTCTCAGTGTTTTTACTGCATAAACTTTGTCAGAAGTCAGCTCTGAAGACCATTATATTTTCTTGCTTTTGGGCTGTAATAAGACAAAGCAAAGAAAAAGCATAACAACCAAGGAGTCCATGACATTTTTTGGTTACCACATTAAAAACAAAACACTGAGTTTGCTGGTGAACTAATTTATAAACACTTCCTGTTTTGGTTTTGCATCTGTGTGTGGGAAAAATGGTTTTAATTTATTTGGAGGTATTTATTAGCCAGGGTTTGGGTTGTGAAAATAAATCTCTATAAATAGCACAATTATGTGCATATAAGGCAGACACTTAAAAAACCCAGCAAGGCCCCCAAAAGTAATTATGTGGTTTTCTTCCAAGACACTGTAATGAACAGTGACTTAACAGAATAGATTCTGACACTTCTCAAGAAATCATTTTTCCAAGAAAATTTCAAGGCTAATGTATTTATGTATATTTTTAAATATTACTTTCCTTAGCATCTAAGCTATTCATGGTTCATAGAAAACATGGTCACTGGCTGGCATAGGTCAATAGGAATTTTACTTTTCAGAAGAGCCAGAGTATCATTTACTTTACATGTGATGTGTATTTAAATAATCACAAGAGAGAAGGATTGTTTAAATAGTTTTAGTCCCTTTCTGATCATCTGATTCAATAGGTTTGGTGACAATATGCCATCTGAGCCATAATTCTTGAAATTAAAAAAAAAAAAATCTGTCCAGTGACTGCAATTGATCAGAAATAGACTATTTAAAACTATTCTTTCCTGCTGAAACTGAAATGTTACACAACAGCACAACAATGGTATCCGGAGGCCAGACATATCAGATTCTTCTGTGTTCTACCTTCAAAACAATCTGTTTTATTTGAAATGTAAGTGTTTAAGCTTTTTAGGCATTAGTGCAATAAGAGAATGTGAATATGTTGAGACCTTTCCAGATGCTGTTAGTCCTTGTAATTTTGTTGTTACGTTACCAAATGGTTTTAGGGTAAGCCTCTCAGTGTTTTTGCTTAAAACCGAAAGCGTGTGTGTTGAATCGCAAGTCTCCCTTTAGTTTCTGTGTGTCACCAAGGAGAGGTTCTTTGAGTTGATGTTATACCTCTGCCACTTAGATGTAGCTTCAGGTGTCATTTTTAGTGTTTACATTTCGAGCTGGGATCTTGATTAGTTAAATGAGTCAGGACACCACTGCCACTGCTGAAGGACCAAGCGTTGAAATGCACAGTGTCACCGACGACACTCAGAGCAAACAAAAGTTGATCCTCACACGTGCCATCCTCCTGTGTCATTTTATGGCTGTTTTGTGTTTTTTTTTTCCAAGTTATTTATTATTGATAATGACTTACTTTTTCTTACATTCTGTTGTAAATAAAGTACAAAGCAATCTTCTTTCCAAGTGTAGCTTCCTCTCTTTCCTTCTCAGCTGTGCTCAAGGGAACGTGGACAATTAGGAACTTGTGGGCCGAAGGGAAAGAAGCTGTCAAGCCAATAGCTGGTACTTAGACCCAGTGCTATGGGACTTGTGTGCAAAGACGCCTGGCCTGCTAAAGAGCATATGGTGTCTTCAGGGCCGGGCCCCTGGTAGGAAATGCCTGGGTGCCAGCTCTAACTATCTAGCCAAAAAATACCCGAAGTGAATCTATAACTCAGTGGGATACACATCTAGATTCATCCATCCATCCAACAGGTGCTTGGTTCCCCCTCATCAAATGTGAGGCAACCATCTGAGTGGTTAACCAAGAAAAACCACCCCAAGGGACTCTGTAGGAACACCACACCAGATTCTTTCCACGGCAGGCAGGCCAGTCTCAGCTGAGCTGAAATCACTCTGATCTGATGATGGTGGTCTCTCTATCTCAAGTAGCTCCTGTCATTTACAAAAGGGAGTGGGTGGAGTGATCACAGAAATGCTTTACTGCCCCTTGTTCAAAAGTCTCCTCAGAGCTTAAGCAGTGATACACCTCCCCCTCTGCACTCTTCCAGTCGATCCTGTTGAGGTGGGAAGCCCCATGAAAAAGACCAGCAGGCCCCCTAGGGAGGACCATTACTCTCCTGCCAGCACCATCCAGTTCCCTAGCCCAGCAGCATTATCTCACTTTTTGCCTCTGAAATGGCTCACTTCTAAGAAAGTGGAAGTTACCCCTAAGATTCTATTGGTTCCCTGAGCTAACTCCTGATTGGTCCATTTGTAGCACTTCATCTGCATGGAGCTTACTCCTGATTGGGCCATTTCTACAAAGCTTGTTCCTAATTAGTCACCTTTGTTATACCTTATTTGCATATGATGTTGCAAAATGTTGCAAAGTCTGTCTAGACTGGTAGCCTATAAAACACTGTGTAAACCTACAGACGGGGTCCAGAGCTTGGAGTGTTAACTCCTCTGGGCCCACCAGCATAATAAACCTGAGTTCTCCGACTCTCCAAGTGCTGCCTGGTCTCTCGCCTGGATCCAGGTTGTTGTCACAACTGAGCTGTAACACTGAGCTGTAACACACTTTGCTGCAACGCTGTAACTAATGTCAAGATCCATGTTCTGTGCACTAATCTCCAATTGTATCAGGCCAGAGCTTCTGATAACAGTGCATCTAGCTAGGCTTTCTACACTGAAGATTTTCCCACAGATTAAGTAACACTAATTCAGTTCATGAAAGCGTGCTTGATTTTGGAGCTCCAACTTCACCATCATCACTCCTGCCCTGCATTTTAGCTCTCCCTTCAAAACACGCAAACCCCACACACAGTTGCTGGCTGAAAACAAACTTGGTAAAACCAGGCTGGCTGTTTATTTCTGGCGCTTAAACTATAGAGGTTATTAAATATTTGGATGCCTGATGTTAAATGTGTAAGTGTTTATCACACCCCCAGTTTCCCTGTACAGCTTTTAATCATGATGTTGTCTCATTTGAGTGTTACTCTTTTCGAAAATTTCCTGTTTCTTTCAGTACGTTCATGGGGTTTTTTGCCTCCAACTTCCAACTGCACCTGGGCCTCTCAAGCTTAAGATAAATCACATATCGTTTCTCCAAGGGCTGATCTGAAATATTCCTATATGAAAATGTTATTCTCAAACCTAAAGTTTGGATGGCTTTGGAAGAACAATCAACCTTGGTATACAGGTACATACATGTGTGTATGTGAGTGTGTGTATGAGCGTGAGCCTGTAACTTCGTGTGGCTGATCCAGGCAAGCCATGTTTTCAAGTTCATTATATTGACTTTCTCTACTTAATTATTAGCCCTCTAATATTCCATGCCCCCTTAAATTCTCCCTTTTCCACAGCATGCAACCTACTAAGATATGTCATTCAAGTACCATCATTTAACTACTTCTCCTGGGAAAACTGGAAACAACCTGGTCCATTGCCTTAATATTCTTGCCCTGATCCCAGCACTGAGGCCTTGAGCCAATAAGTAGCCAAAGGCACTGGACATGGCTTCAGGTCCTACTGACCCCAGCCATTCAGTACAGCAACATTAAACAGCTAAATTAAACACCTGGAATCAAGGGGGTAATTATGTTTAACTAGAAGTACCAACTGTCTGCCCTAAAAACAGACACAAAGGACTGGGACTCATCATTTCCCCACTTTTAACTTATAGAAAGGAGTTTTGGCCATCTGTCACTCAAGGTTTTGAAGGGCAGCCAAATCTGGACTTTTTGATTTTTTTAAAAAAATGTATTCCAAAATAACTTTCCTGCTCCCAAGGGCTTCTGCGTGCAAGACGCTGGCAGTTTACTGCTCTTTTTAGCGACACTTGGGAATCATTCTGTGATCTTTGGCACACACGTGATTATATTCAGAGCAGCCCAAAGATAGCTTCCTGCTCACTGGGTGCAGTCTGCTGCTGGGCCAGTCATCAATATTAATGTGTGTTGTACCTCTTCCCAGAACACAACGTGAAAATCTAGAAATATGTCAACAAGTTTGAATCTTCCCATTCATCTTAGAGTTATTCCATTTCTTTGCATTTTGTTAAAATCTACTATACAGACCCAGGGATGTGAGTTTTCTTTTCATCTTCATTAAGTACTTTAGAATTTGCTCTTTCTTCTGTGGAAGTTAACTCATAGACATGTATCTTCTACAAAATGCTTTGATGATTTTGAATTGTTTTATAAACACCTTTACATTTGGTACATGGCATGGCTATCACTTTTCATAGCTGTGTTATATTCCAATCAGTTGGCATTCTATAATCTACTTAAACATTCCTTTATTATTTGGCATATAGATTTTTTTCTGGATTTGGTTATTATAAAGAGTGTTGTCAGGAACATCTTTGTAACATAGTTTATGTCTTCTTTTTAATTACATGTTTTGGATAAATTCCCAGAAATTAAATTAGTGAATCAAAGGATATGAATATTTTTATGACTTTGAGTATTTACTGCCAACATCTCCTCCACAGAAAATTGTATCAAGTTGAAAGTCTACTGACAACAGACGAGTGAGAACATTTGTCTTTTTAAACAACTATTTGCAGTTTGAAAAAGTTCACTAATCTCAGCTTGTTAAGCAATGGCTAGCATCCAATTGCTATAAGAGACTGTTGTTGATTCAGTGTATTAATATCTCTTTTTGAGTGTTCATGTGATGAAGGTCAAGCCCAGACAAAGAAGTTCTCTGATTTATTTAGATGTTCAGTGCTTCCTCTAGTTCAGAAACGTTGACTGGCTACTACACAAAGAAAAGCATAAGGAATTGTATTTAATTGAATAAACAAACATCACTTTGCAGGGAAATGTATGCTCAGTGGATAGAGTACATGCTTAGCATGCACAAGGTCCTGGGTGCAATCCCCAGTACCTCCATTAAAATAACTAAATAAATAAACTTAATTACCTCCTCCGCTCCAAAAAGGAAAAAAAAAAAAAGGGCAACAACAACAAAAAAATCACTTTTAGCCATTTTGTTTTCAAGCTTTTAGTGATAAGACACATTGAATGCATCTTTACTTGAGGATTTCCTGAAAACCAGCACATGTGTGCCAACAAGGTTTTTTCTTTTGGTTTTGGTGTTTTTTTGTTTTTGGGTTTTTTGTTGTTGTTGTTGTTGTTGTTGCTTGTTTTTTAACCAAGAGAGAATCAAAGTGAAAACTTGAGCTCACCGTTATTTCAGAATCAGTGATTTCCTGATTCTGACTGAACCTTGGGAAGGACAGAGCAGAGTCTTTCCAAAGTCTTTCATCTAACTTCTTGGAAAGAATGTGATGATCGATTGCACATGTGCTCCAAAAAAGGAAGGTAACAGTCTGTGCGTCATCCTCTCTTGAGCCTCGTGAGAGCCATTCCTGAGGAATAGAGAATTCTCCTCAAGGAGAATGACTGACCATTTCTCACACATAATGACAAGATAAAAAACTGACCCTCAAGTGAGCTTGGAACCTGACTGCAGCCTTGATTTTTTTTTGTTGTTGTCGTTGGTGTGTGTTTACGTTAAACTTTCTATTTTGAAATAATTATGGATTCAACAGGAGTTACAAAGAAATGTACCTGGATGTCCTATACCCTCATCATCCAGCCTCCCCCAGTGACAGCAGCTTGTATAACTACATACAATATCGCAACCAGGAAACTGACATGGGTACAGTCCATAAAGCTTATCCCGATTTCACCAGTTTTACATGCACTCATTTGTGTGTGTGCAAGTGTGTGTGTGTAGTTCTGTGCAATTATATCACCTATGTAGCGGCATATAACTCCTGCCGCACGTGAGACCCAGAACTATTCCATCTCTATAGAACTCTCTCATGCTGCCCCTTTACAGCCAAGCCCCCTCACCCCACCCCCATCTCCCCACCCCACAAAACCTTAACTTTTTTTCTAACACCTTTATTGTGCTATGGTTCCCGCACAGTAAACTACACATATTTCAGATGTGCAATTTGATGAACTTTGATAAATGTATACACCCATGAAACCACCACAACAATCAAGATAGCTAACATTTCCATCACTCCCCAAGAGGTGCAAATTTCAAATTCTCAATTTATCCCTTCCCACCCCCTTTCCCTCCTGGTAACCATAAGTTTGTTCTCTATCTCTGAGTGTGTTTCTACACAAAACCTTTACTTTTAAGAACAAATTATATTCAACTACATTCAATTTCCTATAATAACATACAAGGGAAAAGAATCTGAAAAGAAAACAATATATATGTAGGTATATGAATCACTTTGCTGTACATCTGAAACTAACATTCAATCAACTACACTTCAATAAAAAATGTTAAAAAGCAAAACAAACAAACAAAAAAAAAGAAAATATTTCACTGAGGCAAACTTTTTTTTTTCTGCTATAACATATTCATCACAGCTCTGAAACTTTTTTTTTTTTGGCTTGTTTTAAATTGTAAAATGTACATAGCATAAAATTTACCACTTTAACTATTTTTAAGTGTATGATTCAGTGGTATTAAGTATATTCACAATGCCATGCACCATCACCACTATTCGCTTCCAGAACTTTTTCATCATCCCAAACAGACACTCTGTACCCAATAAACACTAACTCCCTATCCTTTCCTCCCTCCAGCCCCTGAGAGCTTCTGTTCTACTTTCTGGCTCTATGAATTTGCCTATTCTGGACATTTTATATAAATGGGACATGTAATATTTGTCTTTGTGTGTCTGGCTTATATCACTTCACATAATGTTTTCAAGTTTCATTCATGTTAGAGCACGTTTCAGGCCTTTTAAAGGCTTATTTTATGGGGGGAAAAAAACCTGATAAGTCAGTAAACATAGATATTCTCCTGTGTTTTCCAAGTGCAATGTTGGGCAAATACCTTCCTCTTTCTGAGCCTTCATTTCTTTACCTGTCACCACACCACCCATAATAACAAGAGGCATATTTTTATATTTCAATGGCAAGTATGTAAAAATAAGATTGCCATTTGGTACGAGAGAGAGGGTACAAGCAAATTCAAACAAAAGCGCCATAAGAAAGAGCAGGGAGCTCATGAGAAAAAGAGGATGGCCGCTCCACCATCACGGGAGGCTTCTTTTATTCTGAGTCTGTTTTGAGAGAATCTCTTCCTTTTAACCACAGGAGGTAACTGAAAGCAGTCAGGAAGTAGATTAAAATGTCCTTTCTAGAAACAAGTTTGCCAAAGGAAACAAATAGAAGAAATGCAACTTCCGGGTCCCTTTCTGAGATTTCAACATACATTAATAACATCCCAAGTGGAAAGAATGGTGTTTCAAGAATAAAGTGAAATACGTTTCTGCTTGAAAAGAACTGGACAAATGAGGTCAGACCTGCTTCATTTTCATGCATACACATTGTCAAATAATTATGTTTTACTCCAGTAAAGGGAATTAAGTGAGGGTGCTTGGATTTTTTTTTAAAACAACAACAACAAACTGGCTAATTCAGATTATCTGAAGGGTCAATAGTGTGTTAGAGTCAGATTCTTTTAAGCAACATGACTTGTTATTGTTAGAATATAAAGATGTTCAAAAGTTCCCTTTTTTTTTTTTTTTTTTTTTTTTTGACATGCTAGGTCTCATTAGGTCTAGATGGAAAAGCTTTTTAGCATAACAAGTTACCCTCCCCAGCCTGGTAAATAGCCTTTGAGACAAATCTGATTAATACACAGAGAAGTTTAACTAGCAAGGCCAAGATTTTGTTAACTGGATTTTGTTAATTTTGCTAAGCAATACTGCTGCCTCAGCTGAAACTCTTTAGTGATTCCTTTTTTTTTTTTTTTGAAATTTTAAAAAGCGATTACATGATTACATTCTTTACTTTTACCTATTGAAGAACACTAGAGGGATATGATTCATAACCTGGGGTAGCACCTTTTTAAAGCCCCTCCCTCCACTCTCCAATTTTCCTGTGCTCTGGGAACACTCCTCTGTTGATGCTCTGAAACTGTCCCTCCAGCTCTGCTTTAACATTGAACTTTTCCCCTTCTTTCCTATTCTTATTGTGGTAGATACCTTGGCTTCTCTTCCAGCAATCAAAAAGAAAAAAAAGTCTTTCTTAAGGGGAAGAGAGAAGGGGACAACTGGGTGCGCATTGTTTCCACTGGCTTAATGGGTTGATTCCTTTTAAATAAAATTAATCCAAATGTACCCAAAAAAAAGCATACATATCTTAAACATGAGCCTCTTCAAATCTGGATCCAAATATAAATCAATTACTTTAAATGTTTTTGGTGAGTTCCTTTCTTTCCCCTCCCCATGCTACCTTCCTTAATTCTTCAAATGAAAACCAAGGAAAGGTGGATTAAAAGTAAGTCTCCTGAGGGGACAGTCTTTATTCCGAGAGAGAATATTGGAACCTATAAAGGGGACCCCCTAAGATTTCACATGCTATTCTCTTCTCTCCTATTCTGAGGCATTTGCTATTCTATTTTCCTCTAAAAGCTGGTCTCCAGCTCAAACATCCGAGTTATTAATGACCTGTACACATAATGGCTCTTTAACCCTAGTCCCAGCAGCCACAACGGGACAGTGGAGTGGAAGGGGAAAATTCCCAGACAGCTGAACAGGGGCCTAACCCAGACCCACATGACCTTAGCAGTGATTCCACCAAAAAGCCCACCAGTACCCACGCCCAGACTGCCCCATTTGCCAGACCAAATAGATTTGAGGGGTAGAAAGCGTTTAATCAGCCTCAGCCTGGGACATATTGGGACAAAAATATTGCCACCCTCTTCCTAGACTGACCTGGGTGCTTTATCTTAAGCCTGCACCCCCTCCCTGCCCTTCCTGTGAACTGGGTCACAGGGTCAATCTCTGCTTAAGTCCTCATTCCTCATTCTGGTCCTGATACAATTTAGCCTATAATCTAGTACAGTCTTTTGTTCTTTTTCTCTTTCTTCTTTCCTTTTTTTCCTTTCATGGTGTCTGTTATGTAGCAGAGAATAAGAGAGCACAGGGGAGACAAAAGTAAGCAAAAGAAATCTGGTCTCTCACCTTATAGTTTAGTGGAGAAAATATATAATACTTAGACGTAATTGCACAATAAATGTGTAATTGCTACTTGATGCAGGGTCAGTGGCGGAAAGTGACGTTACGCTCGGAGAGCATATACCACAAGGGAAAGAGGGTTATTCAATGGAGACTGAGATGTGAAAGGTGTGTGGCAGTTAGTTGATTTAGGAGATGCTAAACTCATTCCCAGCAAAGGAAACAGCATGTACAAAGGCCCTGAGGTGGGAGAGGGCATAGCCTATTCCAAAACAAGATGAGGCCTGAGTCAGAGAACAAGGGGTATTTGATTGGAGACAAGGCAGAAAGAAGGGTAGGGGTCAGATTTTGCAAAGCCCTTATGAGTGGGATTGCCAGATTTAGCAAATAAAGATTCAGGATGCCAGGTTGAATTTAATTTCAGATAAGCAATGAATAGTTGTATGGAATATATTTATGCTAAAAAAAATTATGTGTTATCTGAAATTCAAATTTCACTGGGCATCCTGTGTTTTATTTGGCTGCCCTACTTGTGGGTCAGGGAAGGATTTGATCTTGTTCATCCTGAGAACAAGGTATTAAAGGATTTTAAGCAGGGAGTGGCACAATCTGATTAGGATTTTGAATAGATCATCCTGGCTACAGATTGGAAGGGGGCAAGTGGAGAAGCAGGGAGACAAAGGAAGCAATTACTGTGGTCCAAGTAAGAGGGACTTGGACTTGAGGGGTAGCAGTGGAGGAGAGAAGTGGACAATTTGACTTGTATTTAGAAAACAAAACCAACAGCACTTGGGACCTACTCAGGTCCCACTGCTTTAGAGAACTTTCTTGTGCCATTGATGCCTAAATCTTTGTCTCCAACCTGAGTCTTGAACAGAAACTCCAGGCTCATATGTGCTACCAACTTATTTGGCATCTCAAACTTAACGCAGTCAAAATAGAATGCTGGGTCTACCTTCCCAAAAATTAGTAGGTATAAAACAAGCTAAAAGGATATATTATACAACATGGGGGATATAGCAAATATTTTTAAATATAAATGGAGAATATAACCTTTAAAAAATTTTGAATCACTATAGTGTACGCCTATAATTTATATAATATTATACATCACCTATACTTCAATAAAAAATGGGAAAAGGCCACTAGCACATTAAAAGTGATATTTCACGTGGAAAAAAAGGCCATGTATACCTTAGATTATGACATTCTTCCTTCATCTCTGATTTTTGCTGTGGGAAATATCTTGAGAGGCGTCTGCCTGAATTCCAGTAATATCATCCAGTTCTTTGCTGTGGTCTCAACATTTACCTCAAAGGCATTTTGAGACTCTAAAACTGGAAAATCTATCTCAGAGAATCTTAGACCTTTATGTAAGAACCACTACAACTTCCATATAGTATGGAGATTTGGTGGAATTTATATATATATATATATAATCCATCCTGTTTTCAGAATAGTGCTTCTAGAAATGCTCCTTTGGCAAAGTACTTACTACATCCTGCTCACACATTGCACACGTCATCAATGGTCAACCTTCCGTGAAAAATCCATAATGGGTAACGTTCTCCCTTTCGAATATGGGAAGGCATCCCTACTATACAATTAGACTTATTTACTGCATATTTATCACCTGATTCTATTCTAGGAATTGAATGTGAGATGCAATATTTTTCCCCAGTCTTCACAGCTAGGCAGCCAAGCAGCAGAAACAAGAGAAACAATCCAGGCGGAACATCTACAGCTCAAATTAAAAAGTACAGGGTCACAGCTGCCTTTGAAGAGCAGCCCTCACATGTCTCTAACCAGTGATGGATAGCCAGGCCTTGTTCTTGCTCAGTGACCTTGACTGATTCATCTTGGAAGTGGCATACTTTGACCCATTCTTATCTTAGGCTAGGTTGCAGAAGACTCCTAATTCCCTCGTTACAGCTGGTGTCCTTCCAAAAGGGATTACAATCTCCTTTAATCGTTTACCAAACTTAGACTCAAATTTACAGACAAACATGCAAGTGAAGTTCCAGCTTTCTCAACTTGTTAAGTCTCAACTTTATCCTAATGGGTCAAGTTCACATCTATTACAACAGCTTGCCATATAAGTGTGATTTATTCAACAAGCATGTATCAAACTATGGCTGGTGCCATGAATACAAAGTGGTTCTTTCAATCAGACAGCACTTTTTAAGTGAGTGCCTATTAAGTGCTAGGAAATTAAAAGGAAACAGATTAACTCTTTATGTACTGACTGGAAATGATCGACAAGACATTGTTTACATGAAGAAAGCAAAGGGCAGAGCACCAGATAGGCTACACTGTCGTTTGTGTAAAAAGGAAAGAGAAAACAGACACACATCACAATCTAAACGTGTAGAAAATCTATCTGAAATGTCACCCAGGAATTGTTAACATTGATCATCGCTGGGAGAGAGAGCGGGGTGGCCAGAGACAGGGATGAGAGGGCGAGTTTTTACATTGTGTATCTTTCTTCTGCTTGGACTCTTGTGGGGGTCTTAGTTTGCTCGGGCTGCCATAACAAAGTACTGCAGACTGGGTGGCTTAAACAACAGAAAAGCATATTCTCACAATTCTGGCGGCTGGGAGTCTGTGTGTCAGCAGGTTTGGTTTTCTTCTGGCCTCTCTCTTTGGCTTATAGATGATAGCCTTCTCCCTGTGTCTTCATACAGCCACCTCTGTGTGTGTCTGTGTCCTCATCACCTCTTCTGATGTTGAAACCAGCCCTATTGGGTTAGGGCCCACCCTAATGACCTCATTTTTACCTTGATTATCTTTTTGAACACCCTCACTCCTAACACAGTCACACTCTATTGTGCTAAAGGTGAGACCTCAACATATGAGTTTGGGGGGGAGTTGGGTGGGAGGATGGACACAAGTCTGCCCACAACACCTATCCAAACAGAGAAAAAGAAGAAAAAGAAAATTTAAAAATCTATCTCCAGTCCCATAACCTTTTCTAGGGCTAAAAATAAGAGTCAGAAGTTGTTTCAATTCTCAGCATCTGCAAGAAGTTTGGTAGCATTCCTAGCCCAGCGGCTCTTTTCCTGGTCCTAAGGTCTCCTTGGGCATCAGGAGGGCAAGGCTTAGTTTTCACTTCTGAGCTGAAAGCCCTCCCATGTTTTCTTCCTACTTTGACTTCCTTAGAGTCTTGACACCTAATCCAGACTCCGGAACTCAGGGAAGTTTGCTCCATCTCTCTTTTCTGACACCAAGAACTTTGATCTCCCTCTTCCCAGGCAGGTAACCTTTAACCCTATACTTGCTCTCCACCTGCACTGTCTAGTACAGCAGTTCTCACACTCTTGGGGGTCTTGAGACCCTTTCAGAGAGTCCATGAAGACAAACTACTCAGATGTGATTTTCCTATTATGGTGCACGACGGAGCTCCGGTGTGGTATGACATGTGATACCACAATGGGTTGAATGCAGAAGCCGATGTGAGAATCGGTTGTCTTTTATTAAGTCGGACATTGAAGAGATTTGCAAAAATGTAAAATGATGCCACTCTTCTCACTAAATTGGTTTCCAAATTATTTTTCATAAAAATGTTATTTAAAATGTAATGGGTTCATTGTTTGAAAATAAATACATACTTCTCAATTCCTCACTTTTAATTTCTATAAAGCAAAAAAAAGCATTTTGCAGTCCTCAATAATTTTTAAGACTGTAAAGTAATCCTGAAATCACAAAGGTTGAGAATCCCTGTTTTAAAGTCTTCAAGCTGAAGAAGAGAGAAAGCACAAATTCAATATTATGAGTAAGCTTTCACTGTTTATTCATTAGCCTCATAAATATTTATGGAACGGGCACTATGCCAGGTACTAGTGATAAGTCCAGAGTCCCTTCAAAGAACCAAACATAATGGAGGAAATACATGAGTAACTAGGCCATCCCAGTACTGGATGTTCCAATAACACCAATGCCCTGAATCAGATATTTAATCCAGCCTCAGAGAGTCAGAGAAGCCTGCCTGGAGGAGGAGGTATCTAGGCTGACATCCCAAATATGGGTAATAAGTGCTAAATACTTATTCAGTTGAGAGGCTGATTGTGCTGGGAGGAAAAGAAATGCTTCACAGAGGCCATGATGTCTAGGCTGAATCTCACAGTATTTCTTTTCCAAATAACAAAGGGGTCACAAACTCAAATTCCTGAGTCACGTTGAAAATGAAAAGACCTGTTAGCCTTATTAAGAATTCACGGTAGGTATTTGATTCTTTCCGTAGTAGCTGCATAACCTCCTTTCTCCTGTGTTGTAATGCTGCGGCCGTGTGGATGCTTAATCTAAACCGATGTGGCGGCATTTTGCCGTGTGACATAGCACATGGTACATGTTTGTGACTAATGGCCTATTTAGATGGTTTCTCCCTAAGAACACGCACGATTTATCTTGACTGAATCAGTCACGTTTACCTTAAAAATCTCTCCTGGAAACGGTCTTGCCAAAAATTGCCCTGGGGGATTTTGGACTTCACCTTCTTCAACAAACAAGTCTGAATTTCCTGTAAGCTGCTGAAAGAGCTCCCCGCGGGTGCTCAGAAAACCAGGGAGACACAACTTGGGAGGTGCAAAAGGCCAGACACTAGGCCTCTGTGCCGGGTTCTGCTAAGTAGGGGGGCTAAAGCATTTCAGTTAGCTACAGCAAGTTATTAAGAATTTATCTTAAGAGATAAATATTTTTCCTTTGGGACATTGTTCTATGAGGTCGTGGTAGGAATACCTGTAGAGAGTTCGCTTCAAGTTAAAAAAAAAAAATCTGGCTCATTTAAATTCGGCCACTTGCCACGCCCATCCCTCAGCAGCTCAAGTCCGCAGGTGAACGAGACGCAGCACATTCAGCACCTAACAGGTATGACTTCCCCTGCGCGTTCATCCGGGACTCGGCGGCGCGGCCTGGGAGGCGGAGTCTAGACGCAAGCTTCAGGCCCCGCCCACCCGACGATATCCGCAGCTCCATCTCTACCCGCCAGGGGTCGTAGGCCCCGGGAGCAGGTATCTCACTTGGCGAGTGCCTGATAGTCGGTCTCCTAGTTCTCGCGAGAGAAAGCGCGAAGCCTGACGGGAAGTTTGCGCGGCCGTCGGGTAAGTTGGGCCAAAATGGCAGCTCTCGAGGAGGAATTCACGTTGACAGCGGTACCCTTGGGTTCTGGGCCTGACGGACCTCTAGGAGTGGAGCCGAGCGACAAAACAGACCAGTTTCTAGTGACGGACAGCGGCAGAACCGTCATCCTCTATAAGGTGAGAGTCACAGGCTCGGAGTGCCCCCACTGCCGTCTCCCCCCTTTCGGAGCGCGGGGCCAGAACCTCGGGTTTCTCACAGCTTCGGCTGGACATCATCCAGCGGGCTTAACGGAGAGCCGGCGTGGCCTCTTCCGGACGCTGAATGAGGTCTAGCGTCTGACTGGGTTGTTTTTCCGGAAAGAGAGGCATAGTTTCGAGTTGCAGGCGGCAGAGCGTTTAAGTGCACGTGGGCTAGACTCAGAAAGGAAAGGCAACCTGTTCTTTCGCTTTGTGTCTCCCGGAGATAGCCTCGCTAAGATCCCCTCCTGGGGTCTCTGTCACCCCAGCTGCCCCCAGAAACGGTGAACGGAGAGTGGTTGGGTGGGAGATGTCACTGATAGTGGGAATAGTGATTTAGCGTTGTGTCCATACACTTCATACCCACTCATTAGAGAAAAAAAGTTTTGTGGGTAAATTTTGTTTTGGTTTTTCGCTTTCTTGGCAGCTTGGTCGGAATTTTGATTCTGAGTGACCTGTCTGTTGCCAGCTGTAGTTACCCTGTGAATGGTAGAGTTGAGCCCCGTGAAATCTGCACGCCCCGCCCCCTTTTCAGC
This sequence comes from Camelus dromedarius, assembly GCF_036321535.1. Taxonomy (NCBI): domain Eukaryota; kingdom Metazoa; phylum Chordata; class Mammalia; order Artiodactyla; family Camelidae; genus Camelus; species Camelus dromedarius. The sequence continues at coordinate 39,071,585 of NC_087451.1, forward strand.
CTAACAACTTACTGGGCACACCTTCTAAACTCTGCTTTTAGTGATCGCATAGAAAGTGAATATTTTTATGTGAGCTGCTGAACATAGATTTCTGTGTCTTTGAGAAGCTTGCTATCTTAACATTTCTAATCACCAGGGAAATGCAAACCAAGACCACAATGAGATACCACCTCACACCTGTCAGAATGGCTATCAAAAAGAACACAAATTTTAACAATTGTTGAGAATATGGAGAAAAGGGAACCCTCGTACACTGTTGGTGGGAATGTAAATTGGTGCAGCCACTGTGGAAGACAGTATGGAGATTTCTTTAAAAACTGAAAATAAGACTACCCTATGATCCAGCAATTCCACTCCTGGGTATATATCCAAAAAAAACCCCAAAAACACTAATTCAGAAAGATACTTGCACCACAGTGTTCATAGCAGTATTATTAACAGTTTCCAAGATATGGAAACAACCTAAGTGTCCATCAACAGATGAATTGATAAAGAAGATGTGGTGCGTATGTAGAGTGGACTACTCAGCCGTAAAAAGAACAAAATTTTGTCATTTGCAGCAACACAGATGGACTTGGAGGGCATTATGCTAAGTGAAGTAAATCAGACAAAGATAAATACTGTATGATATCATTTGTATGTGGAAGCTAAAAACTAACAGCAACAACCTAGTGGATATAACAAAAAAGATGCAGATTCACAGCTCTAGAGACAGTGGTTACCATTGAGGAGAGAGAAGGGGGTAGGGGCAATATAGGGGTAGGGGAGTAAGAGGTGTAAACTAGTAGGTATAAAATAGGCTACAGGAATATATTGTGCAACACGGGGAATGTAGCCAATATTTTATAATAAAAATTGAGAATCATTATATTATACCTTGTAACTTACATAGTATATAGCAACTATACTTAAATAAAGAAAAAAGGAAGAAGAAAAAGCTAGCTATCTACTTTGAAGTTTGGGGAACAGGTTGCCAACAGTTCCCTGTACTGTTTGCTTGTTTTGATGTGTCGGATGACACCGTTGGTTTTTACCTGGCTGTCAAGTGGGCTTTTTACGTTTTCTGCATAGGAATCGAGTAGCTGATTAGAATTGGCATGATCCCAGCTATCCTTACCTAATTTCTCATGCCCCTGTTCAAGGGCACAATGGAATCAATTTTTTAAATGAACTAATATTGTTTATTATCAAAGTGTAGTTATTAATTTACTTTTTTTTCATTTTAGGAACTTATATTTTCATTTAATTTTTAAGTTTTTTTTTTAATTGTGGTAAAATATAACAAAATTTACTATCTTAACCATTTTAAGTATACAGTCAGGGTATTAAGTGTATACGTTTACATTATTGTACGGTCATCACCACCGTCTATATCCAGAACTCTTTGTCTGGCAACACTGAAACTGTATCCATTAAACAGTAACTCCCAATTCCCCCAGCCCCAGACAGCCACCATTCTACTTTCTGTCTTAAGCGGAATCACACAGTATTTGTATTTTTGTGACTAGGTTTTTTTTTAATTCAAAAAATTTGTTAAATGCTATCATTTTAATGACTGCTTTTGTCTCAAATGTAAATTTAATTGCTTTAATGTCTGAAACTAACATTTTGAATATTGTATGTTAATTTCATTAGGTTTCTGATCAGAAACCTTTGGGGAGCTGGTCAGTGAAACAAGGTCAAATTATAACATGTCCAGCTGTGTGCAACTTTCAAACTGGAGAGTTTATTGTTGTACATGATAATAAGGTGAGTTTTTTAACTTTTATATAATATATACAGAACAAATCAAATGTTGACTTATTAACTATCCATGTTGTATGGAAATTGGACTTTTTTTTAACTTGTATATTTTTGATTTAAGGTCTTGAGAATATGGAATAATGAAGACGTAAACCTGGATAAAGTATTTAAAGCCACGGTAAGTCTTGGATTTTCCGACATATTTATTTAGTTTATTGGTGAGATGGAATAATGTAATATAACAGTTATTTATCTTAAAGCATCTATGAACGTGATATAAAGGTTATAATCAATTTTTCATTCTAGTTATTGTACAGTGTATCTTGGTAAAATGTCTCAATTTATGAAGTAATACATTAGAAAATGTTAGGTAATGTTATATGAGGTTGAGGATTTAAATCACGAATGATAAATTTATAGCTATTTCCATGAGTTTAAATGTTTGTGGTGTGTCCCTTGTGAGAACAAATGAACTTCATTGTTCCCTTCCTTAAAATAGGTAGAGTAGACCCTGCAAGGTTTGTGCGTTATACATTTGAGTAGCACGTAATGCAGTAAAAAAGAACCGTGACTAACTGTGTTTTCTACTAATGACCTAAAGTATGTTAATTAACTTCCTCTTATCAAATGAGGATCTGAAAGATTAATCTCAAAGTTTCCTTCTGGTTCTAAATGTCTAACTCTAAACATAATTGGCGCATTTTCGAAGTGATTCACAATAAACTGATTCAAATATAATGGCAGCTGTCACCTGGACCCTTGAAATTTCTAACCAGCTGACTGTGCTGTCTCCTGACTTGTCTTTTTGTTTACCCTGCAGTGACACGGTCCTGAATTTACATAACAGGGTTTTTTTTAATCCCACATATGGTGTTAACTTCTTTTCTTGGGCTTGCAGGGTATGGTTTAGAAACACACACACACACTCTGTCTTTAACACCGGAACCGCTTATAACTCTGCATTTGTGACTTTGTTCCTTCCCCCCACCTCCAGTTTTGAGAGACCCAGGTTAGATAGCCTAACCTCCAGTATTTACAAGGGAAGAATAAATCAAAAAATGAATAAAAGTGATTACTTCTTGGGGATAGCAGGGGAGAAGATAGAATAGGAGCAAAAGTTAAACTCCTGAATGTATTTTATGTTGTAGATTTGACTTTGCAACCATACATAGTTACAAAGCAAAATTGAATCAAAATGAAAACAAATCAGTCCTTAAAGATAAGCCTTCTATCAATGTCCTTATTCTATTAGGTGGCAATTGCTTTAGAATAAAAATTAAAATATTTTTATGTTCTTCTAGTTGTCGGCTGAGGTGTATAGGATACATTCAATACAAGGGACAGAACCCTTGGTGCTATTCAAGGAAGGCGCCGTGCGTAGTTTAGAGGCCTTGCTTGAAGAGCCCCAGCAGAAAATTGAAACTGTTATCTCTGATGAAGAAGTGATTAAGTAAGTTCCAATACTTACAAGTGAGTTTTTACTAAAATGAAAATGCTCTCGATGTTTTTTTTTTTATAATCTTTACCTTGTTCAAAAATATTTTAATTATAAACGTAGTAAAAGTAACATAATTAAAGCCGTCTGTAAGACATAAGCCAAAATCACATCCCCCAAAAGCCTCTAGGGTGATAAGTGACTGAGAGAAATAGGGCCAGATGTCTCCTGTCCTAATGACAGAACTGGATAGTCAGTTATTTGAAGATGAAGTGAGTAATCCCACGAGATTGGCATCTTTGCTTCTGTCATATTACCCCGACTGCCAGGGTCAGAACCCTTTCCCCTGAAGAAATGTGCAGCTTGTTGTTAGCAGAATCAGGATAGTGCTTCGAGACCTGCTTTCCCAGATTCTGGCATAAAACTGGGAGAACAACTCATCCAGATGATAGAAGGAAATCTCATGGTTTCGCATCTCTCTAATCCCCATTCTTTCATCACATTTCCTATTTGGTTAACTGCTGCCTCTCCAGGCCCATCTGATGCAAACTAAATTTCTAAAAGTCCAAGCGAGACTTGTATGTAGTCAGTAAACAGTGTGGACGATAAGCAGTTGCATCTTAGACTTGATGAATGCCTCTGAAGTGTGAGCAGCTGTATTTGGAGGAAGTCTTTAGGAAAAAAGATACAGGTAGAGATCTGAGTTCTAATCCCCACTTTGCCAAAAAACGATTGTGCAGCCTTGGTTACAGACCATTTACCTTCCCTGTGCCTCAGTTTCCCCTCTCACTTGAAGAAGGCAGATGAGATGCTCATATTTTCCTAAAACACTGGTCCCAAAATGACTCTTGAAAAAAGGAGCGAGGGGTTTCAAGTAAGTTTGGGAAACACCGTGTCTTTCTCACACATCCTTGATACTTTTCAGTTCACATTATTGTTTTAAGCTCTGGGAAGCTCAGCAACTTGCATTTAATCCAGAGACTCATTTGACAGAGAAATGCCTACTAGTTCCCCACGGTATATATTTTGAAACACTGAATTAAGTGCTCTGTGATATCTCTCTGGCTCTAAAAAACATTTAATAAAAGATAATCTCTTAAATTTAGATTGATGGTATGTTTTTCTCTCAACTGGTAATTTGGCATTTTATCATTTTTCTTTTTCTTTTTTTAGGTGGACAAAGTTTTTCATGGTATTTAGGCATCCTGTGCTAATTTTTATTACTGAAAAAGTAAGTGAATCTTTAATTCCTGGCCCATTTTGTGACATTTCAAAGTCACCTATATTATTTTTAAAACTAAGCTTGGACTTCGGTACTTCTTTCAGAAGCCTTTTATTTTATATATTTTAAAAATACTAAAAAGCCTATTAGTTATAATTATTTCTATGCCTGAATTATAGAAGAAAATTTTAACACCTTTATTGTGGTGTGATTCCTATACAGTAAACTACACATATTTAAGATGTACAATTTGATGAATTTTGATAGATTTATACACCAGTGAAACCACCACCATCAAGATAGCTAACATTTCCATCACTCCCCAAGAAGTGCAAATTTTGAATTTCCAATTTATCCCTTCCCACCCTCTTTATCCCCTAGTAACTATAAGTTTGTTCTCTTTATGTGTGAATCTGTTTCTGTTTTGTAGATAAGTTCATTTGTGTCCTTTTTTTTTAGATTCCACATATAAGTGATATCATATGGTATTTTTCCTTTTCTTTCTGACTTACTTCACTTAGAATGACAATCTCCAGTTCCATCCACGTTGCAACAAATGGCATTATTTTTTATGGTTGAGTCGTATTCCATGTATATATATACACACACACACACACATATACATATATACACACACACACCACATTTTTTTTAAGTATTTTCTTTTTTAATTTTTTTTGGTGGGAGGAGGTAATTAGGTCTATTTGTTTTATTTATTTTTAGAGGAGGTACTGGGGATTGAACCCAGGACCTCATGCATGCTAAGCATGCACTCTACTGCTTCAGCTATACCCACCCCCCTTACCACATCTTCTTTATTCAGTCATCTATCAAGCATTTGGGTTGTTCCCATGTCTTGGCTATTGTAAATAGTGCTGCTGTGAACGTTGGGGTGTATAGAAATTCGTTACAACATTTTTAATTTAATTGGACTAGAGGTTTTTAAGTACTCTTTGAAGTGATTGCAATAGGGCAGCTGGTTTTGTTTTTTTGTTTTTGTTTTGTTTCATTTTGAGCCAAGGTAGATTTATTCAGAGATACACACTACGTAGAGTGCAGGCCATCTCAGAAGGCTGGGCAACTAGTTTTAACATTTAAATATAGTTGGTGGAAATGGGAATATTTTTTTTAAAACCTTCTTTTTTGCAGCATGGAAATTACTTTGCTTATGTACAAAAGTTTAACTCACGTATCCTAAGCAAATACACACTTGTACTTGGACAAGAAGAAAACTCTGTTATACAGAGTTTTAGTACCTCTGTGGATCGGAAATTTATCTCTTTGATGTCATTAAGTAAGTATTTTTCCTTAAACTTTCAGAGTGTATAAATAAAGAGGTGTTACAAGATAGTGTTTTCTTTAACTTAGTCTTCAATTTTTGCAGTTTTCTCTTGTAGTATTTCCCTTTCTGTGCTTTCTGACAAGTATTTATGCCTTTTTGCATCTTGCCTTGTCTAGTCATGTGTTAGGTCAGTAGTTCTCTGCAGTAACTTTTATGTCTTAAGATTTATCATAAGCAACAAGTAGTAGTATAATACCAATAAAAAGGGGAAAATCACCTTTATCTTTACCATGATAAGTCCAATTTTTTTTTGATATCATAATTAGTGACCCGCAAGATACCTAAGGTTGGTACTGAATGGCCCTCCGTTCGTCTCTTCCAGCCTTAGAATAGAGTGTGCCTTTCTTTGAACAGTGACGGAGACAGGTGGGTTGAAAGGGGACTAACAGCAGCCTGGGCTCAGGCTAGTTGGCATTTTACAGATTTTTTTCAAATGCCTTGGAATTTACCTCTACGTAATGCTCTAAAGCTTAAGCCAGTCATATGCATCTAGGGAGAAAATGCCTTTGTGGTGTTCCTTCTACCCTACCCTTTATGACTTCTTTTGAAGTTCTTTTGAGAAGGTTATGTGAGGAAGAAGCAAGAGCAATATTTAGGAAACATTTCCATGTTACCACAATTTAAAATCTTCTGAAATTTTTCAATGTGCAGATGTTTGCAGTGGCAGCTAAAAAGGCTCCTGTCATTTATGTTTAGAGGGTTATTGGAGTCTGCTTAATACCTTTGCTTAAGAGGGACTGGTTTTCTTAAAGTTTAAGCTCTAGGACTTATTAATTGTAAAACAGGCATTTATGAGTTATGTTTTAGCTTATTGAACATTGAAGTAAGGGAGTCTGAACCAAAGGGCCATAGAATCTTCATGTAACATAGCTAAAACTACATGAAATTGCCAAAAATTCAGTTGGCCTGCAAAACCCAGCAATTTTATAGGGTTTTCAGAGGGGAGTAACAAGAAGTGTAATGTTTAGACCAGAATGCTAATTAACTTCTAATGAGAGACAGAGCTAAATTTTAGTGACTAGATTGTATTCTTGGCAGTCCTCTCATATTTTAGTTGTTATAGGCATTTATAATTTTTATTTCATGACTGTTACAATATTTCTTACTGAGATTTTTATTACTATTTCTCCTCCCTCAACTTTAGGTTTGTAGTATATTCTTTATGGGAAAGCATAGAGTGATGTGATTGTTACATTTGTTTATTTTTCTGGTTGGATCATGTATCAAATTGGTAAAATCTTATAAACAGCTTAGGATGTTTTAACTGTAACAGATATAGAACTGCTCTTTATCCAATAATAAACAACAAATACTTGTTTGCAACAGGCTCTGATGGATGTGTATATGAAACCTTGATACCAATACATCCGAGTGACCCAGAAAAAAATCAGAGGGTAGTTCGATCATTGTTGCTCAAGTCGGCAGTGTCTGGTAATGCTCGAAGTGGTGTTGGACTCATGGTCCTGGATCAAGATCACTTAGCGGTCCTGGGACCACCACTCCCAACCTCTAAAGGTAACTGAAATCTAGTCAGTTAAGAAGTCCTTTGGATTTTTTTTCCTTCAGAGTGTACCTTTAGCCTTCTCTTGCTTTTTCGTTTGTCTATTACCACCCTAATCCATTCTTTTTTATCACTGTACTCAAATTTTTTTCTAGCTCCTAATTCTTGAATAGGTCTTTGACTTCATCTTGCCTTGATCAGTTTCCTGAAACATCTCCTGTATCACTCACTGCTTTGCTTATCACCAATATCTTAAAGAAATAAAAACTACAAATATCTGTGCCAGCCCTCAGGCACTGGAAACATTGGTAAGCCTTGCAATAGAGGGTTGAATTCATAGCTTGATAACATTTCAGCAGAATATAAATCCATTAGACTTGGACGGGTTGAAATTCTAGGACTGTTAGTATTCCTTTCATCACTGTGACTTCAGAGCAGGATTCTTATCATCCTCACCCTCAGATACCCCTCCAAACACACAGAATTGTAGTCTTTCATGAAGGACACAGTTGCTCCTGGCCAGTGCAAGGTTGGTGTCTCCCCGCCTACACTATGAAACTCCAAATCTCTGGTTTAGCATTCAGGTCTCTCCACAGTCTAGACCCTGTCCACCTTTTCTAATCTCTTCTCCCGATTTTGAAGCAAGAACTCTCTGCTTTGTTCAGGCCGGGCTGGATATGGCCATCCTTACCTGTGTTCTTTGTTCTTAGGTTTCTCCTACTCTTTAAGCTAGGAGCTACCACTAATAGCATAACTACCCTGTGCCAGGGATTTTACTTATATTGTCTCATTATTTGTATCATTTAATCCTCTAACAACCCTATGAGAGAAAGTTCAGATATTATGACCCCTATTTTATGCATCAGAATCTGAGCTTAGGTAACTAAGTAGTGGAGTTGGATCAAACGAAGCAGGTGGAGTCTTAGGCCACGTGAACTACCATTCTCAAGTCCTAGCTTTTAACCACTTTACCAGCTGTGTTTCTCCTCTCTCAATCCCCAATCTTCCCTCTTTCTGGTTCCTGCTCTCTATCCCCCAAAAAACCTACTACCCACCATAGAGTTTCTCATGTATCTTTTCAGAGTTTTTTTAATATGCGCACAAGCAAATACTTCTATTTATTTTTTTCTCCTCTTTTTACACAAATGGTACCATATCATACACACTCTTGCGCACCTTATTTATCCACCTACCTGAGATACAGAGATCTTTCCACATCAGCATCTTTATTAAAACTTTATTTTTTAAAAGGAAAACATGGACACACTCTGACATAAATCGCAGCAATATTTTTTTGGATTCATCTCCTAACGCAAAGGAAATAAAAGTAAAAATAAACTAATGGTACCTAATTAAATTTAAAAGTGTTTGCACGGCAAAGGAAACCATCAACAAAATGAAACGACAACCTACTGAATGGGAGGAAATACTTGCAAAAGATACTACCGATAAAGAATTAATAGCCAACATACATAAACAGCTTGTACAGTTCAACATCCAAAAAAAAGAAAAACCCAATTTAAAAATGGGTGGAAGAACTGAATAGATATTTTTCCAAAGGGGAAATGCAGACAGCCAACAGGAACATGGAAAGATGCTCAGCATCACTACTTATCAGGAAAATGTAAATCTCAACCACAATGAGATACCACCTCACATCTGTAAGAATGACTATCATCAAAAAGGACACAAATAACAAATGCTGGTGAGGATGTGGAGAAAAGGAACCCTATTGGTGGGAATGTAAGTTGATGCAGCCACTGTGGAAAACAGTATGGAGGTTTCTCAAAAAGCTAAAAATAGAACTACTCAATGACCCAGCAGTTCTGGGTATATATCAGAAAAAAAGAAAGAAAAAACACACAAAAAAGCACTGATTCAAAAAGATACATGTACCCCAATGTTTATAGCAGCATTATTTATAATTGCCAGGATATGGAAGCAACCTAAGTTTCCAGCAGATGAATGGATAAAGATGTGGTGTGTATGTGTATATATATAGTGTGTGCGTGCACACACACAGTGGAATACTACTCAGCCATTAAAAGGAACAGAATTTTTGCATTTGCAGCAACATGGATGATCTTGGAGAGCATTATGTTAAGTGAAATAAGTCAGAGAAAGAAAAATACTGTATGATATCACTTATGTGTGAAATCTAAAAACTACAACAAACCTAGTGAACATAAAAAAAGCAGACCTACAGATCTACAAAACAAACTAGTGGTTACCAGTGTGGAGGGGAAAGGGAGGAGGGGCAATATAGGGGTGAAGGAGTAACGTATAAATTATTAGGTATAAAATAAGTTACAAGTTACAACTTGGGGAATATAGCCAATATTTTATAATAACTGTAAATGGAATATAACCTTTAAAAATTGTGAATCACTATATTGTACACCTGTAACTAATATTGTACAGCAATTATGCTTCAATAAAAAATAGTTAATTTTTTTAAAAGACTTTTTTTTTAGAGCAATTTAAGATTCACAGCAAAACTGAGGGGAAGATACACTGATTCCAGCAGGCTGCCTGCCCTCACACTTCTATTTCTTGTCATGAAATCTTGTATCTTTGAATTACTGTCTTCATTATTCATTTTTATACTTAATAAAGAAAGACATATATTTAACCATGACTTTCCTCTCTCCCTCCCGCCAACCCCAAGCATCATATATTTAAACTTGGATGACTTCTGAATTTGTATGTCGTATTTTACAGAATGCCTCTCCATATGGAATATAAAATTTCAGACGCTACAGACTTCAAAAGAATTACCACAAGGGACCAGCGGTCAAGTAAGTTTTTGCACTTGGATGTTTTTTTCTTTCAATGTAACAGTTTTGCACTAATATACTGTATAGAAAGAGACTTCTTTGTATCTAAATCTTTTGGCAGTTTTGGATTAAATTAAATTAAGAAATACTTTATTTTCTACCTGCAAAATTTAATTTGGTCATTATTTTAATAGTTTCCTTGTATTTGTCACTTTCAAAAGACTAAATTATAAGCTAATTTTAGATCAAAGGAGAACAATTAACTAGTTAACAAAAACTTTTGTTTTTCGCCTCTCTTTGGTTTGATCTTTTTACTTTTGTATTTTCAGCTATACCCTAGGGCTATTACTTTTCCTAATAAATTAGTCTTTTAGGTTATATGTTAAACCTTATCACGGAATTACATAAATAAACAATTAAGATTTAAGCTGACAGACTATAAATGTTCTGAGGCAAGGGTCCTGGCCTTTTTGTTTTCCATGTATCTTCAGTACCTACCAGAGGTACTGAGTAAATACTAGTTGTTTAGTGACTAAATGTTCATATAAAAATAAAATGTAAATCAAGATATAGGATGTTATTGATCATTATAATTAGAGGATGAGACTAGATTTATCGGCATGGAATTCTAACTTACATTTAAATAATTTTAACAAAATTAATGTTTCACAATTTCACTACTCTGATAGAGTTTACTTTTCATTTCCATATTCCTTTGAGTTTTTGTTCATATATCTTATTTTTACAATTTTATAATTAGAATCATGAGATAGATTCTATCATGTTAAATTCTGCTTTTTTTCATTTAGTACATCATAACACTTTGCCTAAATTACAGCAGCCTTTGTGATTATCATGTTAATAGATGTGTAATAGTGGCATTATTTATTTTAAGCAATTTGTTTTCTTTCATTATTGTTTTTAATGGAAGTACTGGGGGCTGACCCCAGGACCTCATGTAGTACATGCTAAGCATGCATTCTACCACTGAGCTATTCCCACCCCCCTCATTTATTTTAAATATATGTATTGATCAAACTTTTATGAGTTAGGGGGAAGGTGTAGCTCAAGCAGTGGAGTGCATGCATAGCATGCCTGAGGTCCTGGGTTCAATCCCCAGTACCTCCTCTAAAAATAAATAAATAAGCCTAATTACCCCACACAAAGCAAAAAGAAATTAAGAAATTTTTATGAGTCAAAAGAAAGTATTCTTTAAATTATGCTTCATTCAGACATGGGCAAAAATAAAAGCAGTGTAAACCTACCCCAATAAATAAATTGAACATATGGTATTATTCTGGGACGTTGCTTAACTTTGCCTTATCCTTTTCTGTTACACTAAGATTGCTCACACCACAGGCTATTGTTATAAATTACATGGCTTTGTTGAATCAGATCTTGGAAGAAAAAAAGGATTGCTTACATTTTTGATAACTTTTTTTGTAGCTCTGGTATTATGGGGAAAATCTGTTTATGCTACATGGAAAATTTCTAACTGTAATTCCATACAAGTGTGAAGTGTCATCATTAGCAGGTGCTCTTGGAAAACTCAAACATAGTCAAGATCCAGGTAGGAACTTAAATGTTTGTTTTATTACTAAAAACCATTTTATAAACTTCTAGTTTGATATGTAGATTTTCACAGCTATCAGTTTGCATAGCCTTTTTTTTTAACACTTTTATTGTGGTATGATTCCTGTACAGTAAACTACACATATTTTAGATGTATAATTTGAATGAATTTTGATATATACACCTATGAAGCCACCACCACTATCAAGATACCTTAACATTTCCATCACTCCCCAAGAGGTGCAGATTTTAAATTTGCACCCTTCCCACCCCCTTTGCCCACAGTAACCATAAGTTTGTTCTCTTTGTGAAACTTTCTGTTTTGTAGGTAAATTCATTTGTGTCCTTTTTTTTTTAGATTTCACGTATAAGCAATATCATATATTTTTCTTTCTCTTTCTGGCTTACTTCACTTAGAATGACAATCTCCAGGTCCATCCGTGTTTCTGCAAGTGGCATTTTTTTTCTTTTTATGGCTGAGTAGTATTCCATTGTACATATATACCACATCTTTATCCAGTCAGCTGTCAGTGGATATTTGGGTTATTTCCATGTCTTGTCTATTGTAAATAGTGCTGCTGTGAATATTGGGGTGCATGTGTCTTTTTGAATTACATTTTCCTCTGGATATGTGACCAGGAGTAGGATTGCTGGGTCATATGGTAAATTTATTTTTGGTTTTTTAAGGAACCTCCATAATATAGCCTGTTCTTAATGTTGAAAGTTGGCATTGTTCATTCAGATTTTATTGATCCAGGAAGCTACCCCGGGAACAGTCCACATTGCAGTTACTGCTGCAGGCTAATGCGTTACACTGATTTGAACACCAGTGTTCTTCTGACTTTAGGGGCAATGGGAAGGTCCTCCAGACAAAATCAGTAATGCTTTTTCCCTCCCTAGTTTAACCAGTGGCCTCATCTGTTAGCTTACTGTTGCTGGGCACGTAGCCTTTTAAGTTACTGTGCTTTACTGATCTAAGGTTATTGGTAGAATGAAGTGGACTTTAAAGCCTCTCTTGAACTGTGCACAGATGGTTGTTTTTTATAGTTCTTTGGTTGGTTGGATCAATACCAGTAGGTCAAAAAATTCCAGAAATTGTGTGTTTTGTGTTTTCTTAGGCACTCATGCCATACCTCATTTTGTAAACTGGGAAGCATCGCAGGAATCTGGTCTAGGATCCCAGAACTCAGAGCAATCAAAGAGAATTGTAAGTTTCGTAGTCGAAATACAAGTGTTAGTGCAAATGTCAAAAAACATGAAAAGCTGAATTACTTTAATTATTCATATCTGTACAACTCCTACAACTTGCTCTTAATGATGGGGCAGTTTGAAGCTTGAACTCAGTAACCCAACAGCCCTTGTCTGAAAATGACACATGTCATCTAGTAGTTAATTTTTATGGTTGTGTGTGTAAGACCCAGGTGTAAAAATGGACCAGTTTGCTGTTAGTAATAATACTTTCTTGTATAGAGATTTTATTTTGTTTATTCAAAAATGAAAACCTTAAAAATCTTGAAGATATTTACATTAAAAGTTAAAATAAACTCACTTTTCACTGTAAGAAAATTAAACCCTAAAAAAGTTTGTGATTAGAGCAAAAGTGTGCCAGTATCTTTGGGACATTTCATATTCTTCAAACTGTATATTGGATCTTTTATATTATTTTGAGATCCTAATCAATTTACTTAATTCCAGTTAAGAAGAAGAAAAATTGAAGTGAGTGTACAGCCAAAGGTTCCAACATCCGAACAACTTTTAGCAACCATAAAGGTAAATTTAAAAATATTAGAAGGAGGAGGGTATAGCTCAGTGGTAGAGTGCATGCTTAGCATTCACAAGGTCATGGGTTGAATCCCCAGTCCCGCCACTGAAGGAATAAATGAATCTAATCCCCCCATCTCACACACACACACACACACACACACACACACACACAAATACATGTGTATATATATTAGGAATATCAAAACTCAACTCAACTCGTTGAAGGAAATCCCATGTACTTTTCATTCGATCTTACTTTTAGGATCATTTTTATAGCTATAACTTACATTTGTATAGTATGCTGAGGTTGTCAGAGTGACCAATACTTTAGCTTATTTGACTCTCACTAAGCATTTTGTGAGATCAATGTGATGGTAGTGGCCTTATACCTCGTTCAGCTTTGCATTGAATATGTTTGTAATTTAGCTTCACAGAAATTTTGATTTCTAAATCCTTGAGGTTTGTTTGTTTGTTTGTTCGTTTTCTTACAGTTTGTCTTTGTGCAGTAAATTGTAGTATCAACTCCAGTTTCACAGAAGTGCATGAATACTGTTAGTGATTTAAGATGTTGCGCTAGGAACTTTTAAGTTCAGAATGACATTTATCAATGTACCAGACTGAACTCTTTACTTCTGCCCTTTCAGAAAGAATCAGAAAAACACATTGAAGTAGAACTACGTAAATTTTTGGCTATTAAGCGGACACCTGACTTTCATACAATTATTGGGGACACAGTGATAGGACTTCTGGAAAGATGTAAAACAGAACCATCATTTTATCCCCGGAACTCTCTGATGCAGCTTATCCAAACGCATGTGCTTTCTTACAGGTAAAAGTTTCTGTACACCAGGCTTCACATACATAACTCTTTTGACCTTGTTTTGTAGTTTACGGTTCTGATTTTCATACTGTGAAAAAGCCTTATGAATTATTTGCAGTTGAGAGTTTCCTTAATATATAAAAGTAATTCATGCTTTTGGCCTTAGCTTGTGCCCTGGCTTAATGGAGATTGCCTTAGAAAAGACAGATGTGCAGATGTTACAGCTCTGTCTACAGCAGTTCCCTGACATTCCTGAATCAGTCACCTGCGCTTGCTTAAAAATTTTCTTGGGGTAAGTTAGAAGCCAATGGTCCTTTTCCTTCACTACATTTTTAATCTATTATATTATTTGATGTCTGAAACTTTGAAGGCTTAGAAAATGAAATTTTTCCAGTAAGTTCAAGTAGTGATAAGAATTAATTCCTTGTTTTCAATTATCATGATAGCATTGGTGATGACAGTCTTCAAGAAACAGATATCAATATGGAGTCAGTTTCTGACTATGCCAATACTGTACAAGGTGAGAAGATGGAAGAGCAGGCTGAAATTCTTCAAAATGGCTTCAATCTGGAGGAAGATAACTGTGAGAACTGTGCTCAGCAGTTAAGTGCAAAGCCTCAGGCGGCAGTGGAGGAGGCTGCTTTGTGCCCTGTTATACCAAAGAGAGCAGCCCTACTGTATCCTTTCAAACAGTTCCCCTTATATTATCTCTCCCCCAGGGATAGAGTCAAATGCCAAGCAATAACTAAGGAGTAATTAGATAATTTAAGGTGTTTTTTACCTTTTTTCAATTTTTTTCAGTTTCTGCTTGAAAATGGGTTACATTCAATGCTATATTCCAACAACTTATTTAAACCTTATTTCTTATTTAAGAAGCTGTACTAAGGTAGAAGCTCAGTCAGTTCTAAAAGTTAGTATACTGAATAAATACCAATCATTTGTTATTCACTATTGTGAAGTTTTCCAGATGATCCCTAGTGACCAGGAGAATGTTCACTGATAGAGCTCTTCTAGAAAAGTGAAACTTTTGTATAAATTTAGAAAAATCGTTAGGGAAGAGAATTACTCGTAATTTTGTTAGAAAAGCCTTTATTTGTTGAAATAAGATTTTCCTTTATTCCTGAGTAGAAATGCAATTCTTCACTCAGCATATAGTGAAACGTTTCTTCTGCCTCATTTGAAAGGCATCCCAGCACAGCATATCACTGTAAGTTCTTACAAATCCTAGAGAACTTTATTTCTAGTTTAAATATTGCTGCTTAACTCTAACCAGCCTTTAGGGCATTCAAAAGGTTATAAAGTACTTTCATCTGAATAAGAGGTTTCCCAGCCATGATGGTGAACAGTGGTGCCTAGGAAACTAGAGTGATTTGGGGAGGCAGAGCTTGACATGTTCCTGGTGCTAAGCCTGAGGGCCGCCATGTTAATCTGTCTAAATTATAAATGAGAAGAAGAAACTAAAAACAATTCCCCAGAGAAGGATTCTCTCTTCTCTACTTACTGTTGATAAACAAAACCCTCCCAAACCAAGTGAACTCCTCTGTCACAGCAGGGAATGCATTTGATTCATTTTTGTGTCTCCAGATGTCCAGCATATTTATTTGATAGTGAAATTCAATAGCTTCTTAAAATTCTTTCCAGTCTCATTGTTAGCTTTGTATGAAGAAAATTTTTCTATCAAATTGATAAATTGTCCTTTTTTCTCCCACTCAGCTATTTCTGCAGTATTTGTATTTCCTTTATCTGAAATGTAGTGAAAATGTTACTATGACTCTTCCTGGAATACACCCTCCAACCCTGAACCAGGTGAGATAGTCTTTTTCCTTTGATCTGATGCTGGGAAAAATCTGTTTAAAAAAAGGTTATATACATAGTATCAGAATCTGGAATTCAGTAACCTGTTTCTCCTTGTCTCCTAGTCCCTATGACCCTCCTTCTTCACCGTATACCCAAACCACTGGAGTGGATCTGTCAATTTGGTAGATAGATTTTTCGAGCCATAATTCTATACTAAAGAACTTAAATTCATCTTAAATTCCTGGTTCTTTATTGTGACCCTTTTCAAGAATTTCCTTAGCTTTGTGGGGAGAGGGGATAGTAAGTATCCTCTTAATGATCTCCTAATAACCTAATAATCCCCAGTCCCTCTCAGAGGTGATCAGTATTAAGAGTTTCTTTCATGTCCCGAAATTTTCTTTCTATACACTTAATTGTTCTCTTGTCTTTCTAATGCAAATTAGATAATAATGTACATGTTATTCTGGAGTTTTGTTTTTTTCACTCAATACTATGTTTTACAAATTTTCTAGGTTAGTATATATCTGCTTCATTCTGTTTAACCACTGCATACTATTGATTTTATAGACGCTGTTAGTCTGCTAGTCCCCTTTTGATTCACATTTTAATTGTTTATAGTTTTTTGCTATTGCAAACAGACTTTCAGTGACCATCTTTATACAGATATTCTTGTATATTATGAGAGAACACCTGCTGGGTAAATTCCCATTAGTGAAATTATTGGATAAAGGGTGCATGCATTTTTAGTTTTGAAAATGCCAGACACCTTTCCAAAAGGTTGTGACAAGAGGTACTGCTGCCAGCAAGGTCTGAGATCTTACTCTTTGCCAGATAGGTAACAAATAGGTGTTTTATTTTAATTTGCATTTCTTTGATGAGAGAGGTCGGCCATCTCTTCTTGCCTGTTTTATGTTCCTTTTTTTTTTTTTTGTCCATTTTTCCATTGCATTTCCTGTTTTTTTTCTTTTTGGCTTACTAATTATTCTTTGTATATTAAGGAAATAAGTTTATTTCTGTCAAATGTATTACAAATACTTTTTTCTGATCATTCTCTTTAGTGTAATTTTTGCCATAAATGAGTTTTATTGTCAAAACTGTTGAGCTTTTCCTTTATGGCTTCCTTATGGCTATATCATGCTTAAGGCCCTTCCCACTCTAAGGCTGTAAAAATAGCCACCCTGTTTTTCCGTGATACATTAATGGTTTCCTTTTTCTGATTTTAACTCTTTGGTGCATATAAAATTTATTTTGGTGTGAGGAGTTACATAGGGATCTGCTGTCCCCCCTCTCCCCAAATGGATAATCGATTTCCTTAATGCTTTTTAGTGACAGTGATATTTGCATGTTAACAACATTTGCTACCATGTGAAAATTTAGAACTACATACTTTAATAAATGTATAGTAATAATTTTATTTTGGCTCTTGGTAGCTCATGTATATTACACCATATTCTGTTCTTGGGGCATCATGTATATTTCAGAGTAAGAGATGAGTATGTTCTTTTTTTGTAACTGCCAGTAATTGTCAAAAAAATTTTTTTCTCAAATAAGTACTAACTCTCCCTTGGATTAAATATCACTGTGGCTTTCTTTTTACTGGTTAATCCTATAAAAAATATCTAATTATGTTTGTAAAATGACAAGTATAAAAAAAAAGCAGAAAAGAACCTTTTTAGATTGTTGAGAGACTCCTTTATCTCTAAACTAAAACATTCAGGCTTTTGTTAAGATTTTCTTCTCTTATAACTGGTAGAATTATGGACTTTGTAAAATGAATTAACCTAAAATTAAATTAAAATCTTAACTTTCCTTTTCCTGTTTATCTTCAGATTATGGATTGGATATGTCTACTGCTCGATGCTAACTTTACTGTTGTGGTAATGATACCAGAAGCAAAAAGGCTATTGTTAAGTCTTTACAAGTTTGTGAAATCCCAGGTATGTAACTATTTGATATATACTCAATTCTGTTTGTACCCAAGAAGCATCAAAATTACAATTTATTAAATTTTTCTTGGAATAGTTATAAGTCATTGCAGAGGATTTCATCATATATACAAGTTATGGTAAAAATTATTTTGGAACTTTTTTCTTTAGATAAGCATTTGTTCGGAGCTCAACAAGATTGAAGTAGGTTTTCGTGAACTACAGAAATTAAATCAAGAAAAGAATAATAGAGAATTATATTCAATTGAAGTGCTGGAACTCTTCTGATATTACCAGTTCTCCTTCATAGATGTTTTATGAAGCTCTTTTACGTGAATTCTTCCTATTCATCCAGGCAAGAGATGTGTTTTGTTTATGACTGTTTCTCAGCGACAAGAGAAATGTGTTGGCAAGTACCTGGACCATCACTTATTGGTGCTCCCAGGTCAGATTGGAGGGGTTACATGAACCTATTCTAGTTTATGAACATTGGTGGTGAGAGGTTCTGGAACTTTTTAAAAATGTTAACTGAGCTGCTTTTAAGTAAACTTATTTGTGTATTGATAAAAGTTTAATTTCTTACGATGTGTTTGAATAGTTCTTCTTTTAATAAATCACCACTGAAACAGTGATTCTAGGAAGAACGTAGTTTTTATCAGAGCTCATCTGTGTTCATGGGTGACAGAAGAGGTCAGGTCCACAAGCAGGGCGGGAGGGGTCCTTGTCCAGCATGTGCTTGTCTTCTGCCGTTTTCTCCTGCTTTACCTACTCCCACTCACCTTCTTACATACCCAGGGTTGAACAGTACCTCTTTATATACTTTATCCCTTAGATTACGCTATGATTAGATGTCTCTAAGTAGTAAAAAAAAAAAAAAAAAATTCTCTTCTGAAAATAGGTTTATAGGTTGATTAACCATACAGTTTCCTATTTTAACTCTAAATTTTAGGGTTTCGAACAAATGAAAGGTTTTATGTAGAAGAAATGGGTAATTTGGTTTCTTAAAAAAAAAAAACTCAAATTTATTTTTGTCAAAAGTGAAATAACTTTTACAAGTGATGAGTTAAAATTTCCCAAAAGTAACTTGAAAGCTCTGTTGAGTAAATCCTTTAGAAACTTATTTTAACCTGAAGGGTTACAATATATTTAAAAAAAAAAAAAAAAACCCTGAAATTCTAGTGCATAAACGTAAGTTCAGGTGTGGTTCTAGAGCCTACATTTATAGAATCCTGATGGCTTAGCTTAATTTGCATTAGAGAAAGGCTTCATTTTAGGCTAGGCACTCTATGTAACCCTTCGTTACAACTATGGCAGTTAATAAACAGGTTCTCCTCAGTCATTCTCCATCTCTCTTTAATCCTGAGAGAAAAGAAATATCAAAGATAACAGCATGTGTTAACTGTCATGCTCATTTTATATAATGGGACCTTTTGCTCAGGCAATTTAAAATAATACAGTACTTCTCAGCAGAAATGAAAAATGCAGGTCTCCTTGGTGTTTGTCCTTTTATCTTTTTTGTGAACCACTTAAGAAGTACTAGCAGACACCCAGACTTAAAATGGTGGGTCCCTAAGGTTTTCTTAAAACTTTGAGCTTTGCAGTAGAAAACCCATTATGATTTAGAGATCCTTTTATAAGGATCCTTTTATAAGATTATTCAGAGTGAGAGGGTATAGCTCAGGTGGTAGAGTGCATGCTTAGCACGCGTGAGGTCTTGGGTTCAATCCCCAGTACTTCCGTTAAAAGTAAATAAACCTAATTACCTCCCCTCCCCACCAAAATTAAATAATACAATAATAAATTAAATTTTAAAAAAAGATTATTCAGGATTTTCACACTTTTTAGACTCTGGGTTATTTATGATTTAATTTATAAGAACCCATAATTAAGAGATAAATCTGATTGATTTGTGAATTCTTTCAGCCAAAGTAAACAAGCAAATGAAACTCAGTAATGATCAGTTCATAGATTGACATTTTGCTCTTCGTGACTCCTGATTTAATCGCACTTGAAGGGGGCTTCTGCAGTGATAACTTGCCTGGTCAGGGCTCAAACAAATAAAGGCCTTTGAGCAGGGAGAGGCCAGAAGAAGAAGGCCTACGCCCTCAGTTTTTTGTCTATTTGGACAGAGCTTCTATGTAGGATCCTTACGAAGTCTGTTTTGTAAAGTTTAATAATTTGGTTGTAATTATGGAAGCAAATTACTGATTCTGAAGTAGAAAAATTTAATTGCTTTCAAATATTAGTTACAAATTGTCTCTAGGTTGCCTGCAGTCTAAGTTAAACTAAATTTAGAAATTAAATAAGGATTTTATAAGGATACATAGAGGATTTTTTTTTTTTTTTTGAGGTATAATTGACAAGACTCTTATAGGCTGAGTTCTTCAAGGCAAGGGCTGTGTCTCGCGCTTTCTCCGCACTAAGCACAGGACTGCTGGCACATAGTCAGCGTTCAGTAAATGGTTACTGAATAAAATGACTGAATAGTAGAATTTATCTGTCCAACTGTAGAGTAATAATTCTGAGGGTTTGCAATAGTTACTTTTTCTGAAAAGTGAATCATTTGTGTTAACCCCATATAGGCAGTCTCTCTTCTGCCTCTAGACTTTTATTTTTTATAACTAAATTATAATTCACATTTGTTCCTGATTAGATATGCTCCATCTATATAATAATAAAAGAGCTGTTCTTTAAACTAGGTTTTCCGTCTAGGAAATGGTTTCCTGCTGTAAGCTTAATGTTTTTTGAGGGAAATGCAGGCTAACAGGTTACCATTACTACTTAAAATTACACATTTGCTTGCTTTTTGCCTCTTTAGCCTTCTTTATAAATAGTTGGTAGCTATAACTACAGTGGAGTCCATTCTGGATCATAGAGAATTTTAAAATAAAGATGGCTTTTTTTGCCCCAGCTCTTTTTTAAAAAATTTTAATCATAAAAAACTTGCAAGAAAAAACAATGAACACTTCCATATCCTTGATAAATTTACCTATTGGTAACATTTTACCATGCTAGTTTTACATTCTCTCTATATTTTTTCTTTTTTTCCTGAATTATTTGAGAGTTATTTGCAAACATTGAGATTAATCCCATAATTCAGTTTAATCCAATAAATACTTAAATTTAATCCTGTAAAACAAGGGCATTAATTTACATGACCACATGCAATTATCAAATTCAGGAAATGAATGTTAATACAGTACTGTTTAGAATAATTACAGTCCTTATTCAGATTTCCACAATTGTCCCAGTAATGTCTTTTATAATTGGACTTTCTCCTTCCTAAAATCCATTCAAGGGTCATGGCATTGCATTTAGTTTTCATGTTCCTTTAATCTAGAACAGTTCCCTAGATAATTGCATTTCTGAAGAATCTAGGCCAGTTATTTTGCAGAATGTCCCTCAGTTTGGATTTGTCTCGTTTCCACATGACTAGATTCAGATTAAACATTTCTGGCAAGAAAGCTGCAGAGAAGGCACAGCATCAGGAGGCATTGATGTGAGTTGTCCCATCATTGGTGACATTAAATTGGATCACTTAATTAAGGTAGGGCTTATCAGACGGCCTCTCTCCAAAGGTACCTTTTCCCTTTGTATTTCATAAGTAACCTATGTATTTATCTTTGATGCTGTGAATATCCCATTCTGGAGTATTGTGCTTCCCAACAGTGGTTTTAAATCCATTGGTAATTTTTGCCTGAATTAGTTACTACTTTGGTGGTGATTATGGTTGCAAATGTAAAAATTGGGCATAAATTTCGATGTAAAATGGAATGCTGTGTGCCATATAGCCGCCATTCTCATCTCCTCAGTCTGCTTCCCAGTCTATAGGTAGATGAGCAGATAAATGGATGGAGATATTTCACAGATTTGAATAGTTATAATCACACTGAGCATATAATGTGTGGTCTACTTTTTTCACTTACTATTTTCATAAAAACATGTTTTTACATAGTTAAAATATTTGATTCTTAAAACAAAAGTTTCTGACCCAGAAAACTAGAGCTGAGATGCCTTACCAGTAATTTATTCATAAATGTTAAGTGTCTTACCCAGTTCCCACAATTTTATTCTAGCAAAGCTGAAATATGATATTAGATCATACTCTTCCACTTCCTTTAATCATCATCATTATAATTTTGGGACACTTTGGAAAGCATACTCACATGAATGGGACTTTTGCAATGCTTACATTTGCTACTGACAAATTTCTTAAGGAAAAAACTACTCAAAATTCTGAACAACTTTTTTGAAGAGACAGCATCATTTAAAAGTACTTCCCCAGAGTGTTTTCATCTCTAAGAAAGCAGTGTACTATTATTAAAGGGGTTTTAAATAAATGTCTCTTACTATTACCTTATTAGTTTCAGATCACATCCTAAGACTTTTTTTTACCTAGCTTAACACAGAAAATAATTACATAGAATTGTACTTTTAGTGTATTAGATTTTTGATTTGTGATACATTTCAGATCCTAGTTGCTATGATATTCTCTGCTCATTTTTAGACTTAGAATATAAAATGGTTTTGTTTTTTAAAGATGCGTTTTAACAAGTAAAACATTACATTTGTGTACTTACCATTTAAACATGTAATATATTTATAATATGTAATATATAAGCTACTATCTGTTACATTATATAGCAGTTACTATGTGCCTGCCATTGTTTTAAATGCTTTATAAATATTAATTGACTTAATTTCTTGAGCCTGCTTATCAATTCCATGAAGTGGACTTTACTGTTGTGGAAATTGAAGCACAGACCAGTAGGGTAACCTTCCAAGTTCACATAGTTAGTAACTATCAGGATTTGAACCCAGCCAGCTCCAGCATTAGTACTCCTAACCCTGTACTCTGTCCTGTGCTGCCTCTTAATCACTGCTACACTTATGCTACATAGCTGTCAGATCTATAATTTGGAGTTCAATCTTAGGAATATAACTCCTAATTGTCATTTAATTTTATGTAGGAAATATCTACCTCATGGTAGTCCTCCTTGGGATAAAATTTACAGGAACACCTTGTGACAGTAAACCGATGCCATTCGTATAATGCGTAGAAGATTATCTAATAGATTCTAAATATCTATAACATGAGTATACAGATTAGTAGAAAGCATTATTACTCCAAAACCTAGCAAATTTTCTCATCAAACATGGAATACCTTGAACTGTGTTCATATTAGGCATAGAATCAAAACTGAGTAAGTCTGGAATAAACAAAAGTGAATTTGTCTAAAGATGAAAGAATGATTTGAATCAGAGAGGAAAAAATGTAGGAAACCAAAAAATAATACTGCCCTGGAAGGGAGAGCGGAGTCTACAAGAGGGACACGTTGTTGCCAAAAAGAAAACTTTTAATTATTTTTCTACTTTTTAGTTCTGTACTCAGCAAGCAATTGACACTGATTTGCTTTCCCAGAAACACAAATTCCTTGGTATAGGAAGTGATGAGGTAATTATAGTTTCCTATAATCCTTATACATTAACAAATTGAAATTCTTCTCTAAAAATGTAATTTCATATGAATCTGATTATCCTTGGCTATTTTTTATTTGTGGGTAAATTTTTTGATATGGGTCATCAGTGCCAAATTTGTTATGCATTGTTGTGATATATTCAGACCTCAGGACTTGCAACATTTATTTCTTCTGGTTTATCTGGATATTTTGTTTTTTTACTGTTAAGTGTCTCATATTTTACATTGTACATCAGGTAAGGTATAGTTAGACTTTTTGTTTCACTTTAAAATGAGCTTGGATACCAAGTGCTTCAAATATATGCTAGAAGAAAGAAAGGCTCTTGGATTTGCACAGACCACGTACACCATCCCTGTTTCATTACTAGGTTGGGCAGTAGCATGTAATATGCAGCAGTATAAGCACCATAAGATGAAATTTGCAACATTTTTAACAGTTTGATTGCTGCATGATTCCCGTAAGAAAATCAGGAGGCTTAAGGCTTCTGTAACCTTTGATGTAAAGCTTTTAATTTATTTATACACTGCCTCTCAAACAAAGAGAAGTGTACTATGAAACAGTATAACAGAAATAGAAAATTAGGCCCAGGAAAGGTGGATACAAATATGGTAACTGCAGAAGTCAAGAAAATGCAAATTTAACCTCACAAAGACTTTACCTATTTATATCTTTAAACTTTTAACTTTAAAGGTTCCTCCTCTTTTTTTTCTTTTTTCTTCACATTGTGGAGAATTTCAAACATACAAAAGTAGACAGGCATGTATAATGAATCCCATGTATATATCACCCATCTCCAACATTTATCAGTGTTTTCCCAGTCCTGTTTCATCTACACCTCCACCTGCTTCCCCTGCCCATATTATCCCAGACATTAGATAATTTCATCTCTGTATATTTCAGTTACTCATTTACTTTTACAAGTTGCTTGAATCAGGACAAGTGGAATTTATACATTATGGTGATTGATAAGTCTCATGACTTTCAGTCTACAGGTTTTGTTACCATCTCTTATTTATTTTTTTCTTTCTTGTGAAATTAGGTCATTTGTCCTGTAGAATTTCCAGTCTGGGTTTTGCTGATTATTTCCCCATAGTATCATTTTTTACATTCTTCTGAATTTGTATTCCCTCTAAATTGGTATTTGGACCTAGAGACTTTATGAGACTCTGGTTCCTTTGGATTGCAGTGTACAGTTTTAAATGAATTATTGAACCCTTTCAGGATACCATAAATATAAATTAATAAAAGTTTACTTAATGATGAGTGTGTGTTTAAGTTGATTATGTTTCAAAAAACTATGTTTATTCCCTAGGATTTCAAAGGAAGTTTTGCCTGTATCTACACTTTAAATAGTACTGTTTTCTGTTGTGTTTTTTTTTTCTTTTTTCCTTTTTTAATTCATTTATATATTTATTTTACAATATATTTTTTAAATTGAAGTATAGTCGATGTACAATATTATGTGTTACAGGTATACAGTATAGTGATTCCCAATTTTTAAAGGTTATACTTCATTTATAGTTACGATAAAATATTGGCTATATTCCCATGTTGTACAATACATTCTTGTAGCTTATTTTATACCTGGTAGTTTGTACATCTTAATCCTCCACCTCCATCTTGCCCCTCCCCCTTCCCTCTCCCCGCTGGTGACCGCTAGTTCCTTCTCTATGTCAGTTTGAGTCTGCTTCTTTTCTGTTATATTCACTAGTTTGTTGTATTTTTTTAGATTCCTCATGTAAGCGATATCTTACAGTATCTGTCTTTCTCTGTCTGACTTATTTCACTTAGCACAGTGCCCTCCCAGTCCATCCATGCTGTACGCCAGAAACTATTACAACATTTTAAATCATTCTGTTGTGTTCTTGATGCTTTATATTTTTCTGAAATAATTCTATTGGCAATGCCTGATTGCATTTGCTATAGGGTGGAATGTCTGGAAATGTTTGAAGGGTCAGTTTTCTTACCTGGCCTTTATTGTAGATTTTGTAGTCACTTTTGCTTCGCGTCTCTGGTTTGTTTTCATTTTCGTCTTCTTCTAATGTGGTAGTTTTCCTTTATATAGTATGACAGAGAGGGCCACAGGGAACTTTTAGATCATTAGTGCTTTGTCTCTTTTTGATCAAAGAGATATTTTAATGGGAGAGATTATACAACTATAAGGGCAGTCTCTCTCATTTTAGCAAGACTAAAAATGTTTACATACCATTGATTTGCATGTGATGCTGGAAGTGCCTTAACTATTACGAGTTCAGCCCTCACCTACAGATAGAGAAGCTGAAGAGGTTTGCTCGAGATTGCTATGTTTGGGCTCAAACTCAAGGTCTTTTTAGAAATAAGTATTGATATTTTAACTTTTGTGCAAATATACTGAGACCCTGAGGAAAACACCGATTAGGACCTTAGGTGTTTGGCTAAAGGGCTTAGTTAGGCCTTTCTTGCTGAGCCCCTGTGCCAGGGCAAATTGGATTATGGTTCAGAAGAGGCAAAGGATCAACCTCTGTTAGGAGCTGTTGGCAGATGAAATAGGAAGATGACACAGAGGACAGGCTCATTAAATAATTACTGAATGACTGGGGAAGACAGCTTGGGAGGGGAATGACTACAAGGAGGAAAAGTGCCCACAACGAGAAGCTACCTAAGGACCCAAGGGCTTGGGTAGACACAGGAGCATAAAGTCAGGAGAGGGAAAGAGAAGAAACTTTACCTAAAGGAGGAGATTCCTACCTGCCCCTCCCTGTCTGGGAAAGTGAACTTCCATGCAAAGAAGGTACTTGGCCCACCTCCCTCCCCACAGGCATCATCAGCGAGTGGGCTGGATTGTAAACCCACAACTCATAAGACTGTTTTAGGGAATTATTAAACATAAGAAGCAGAAGTTTGTTGTTATGTGTTTAGGGTTTTTTTTTCAGTCAGAAAATTGGGGAGAGGTGTTGCCTTTATTCTCTCCACAAGTATTTACTGACCACCTGCTAAGGGGGCTACAAAAAGTGGGGAGAAACTCCTGCCTTGTATGTACTTGCTGTCTGGAAGAGGAGACCACAGAGCAGAAGCAAATAGCAACACATGTTCCCCTTGGGCCGCCCCGTGGGGATTACTGACCATCAGCGCTCCCGGAGTTCCGTTCCATACGAGAGGCCTGCAGCAGAGCTTCCCAATCTTTGGGCGTCATGAATCAGTAAAATTTCCAAAAGATTTTGGGATCTGACATAAGACTGCCAAGTGTTTTTCCACTAGTTAACCTTTAAGAAGTACTCTTTATGTTGCCCTAATTTTTCTCAGACCTCGCTAACAGTCACAGGGCATCAACCAGTGGGCTTGTGTTTGGAGCCACAGGCCTAGGGTATTGTCAGAGAAAGAAGGATTAGACCCAGGCTTTGAATGGGTAAGATTTGTACGAGCAGAGGTAAGTACTAAAAATATTCAAAACTGCAGTTAGTAAAGTTTAAATTAGTGTCATGAATTTGTTGTAATGAATTATACTTTTCTGAGATTAATTTGCTGCTTACATGACGAATATAGTACTGACTGCTATAGCCAGGTTTCCTTTGAATTTGGTGGAATCTGTACTACTGAAAATCCCCCCTCCCATGACTCAAGTCTCCTATGGGTTTTTCTCTTTGAACTATTGTGGACTTTTCATTTGCACAGGAGGCCATGACAACATTCTCCCTTTGCTTTGCACAAATGCTTTTCATTAGCATATAAAAGTTATTAAAATGGTTACCTACCATCCGGAAGTTGGCAAACTATGACCTGTGGGTCACATCAAGTCGGCTGCAGTTTTTATATAGCTTGCAAGCTAAGAATGGTCTTCATATTGTTTTAATGGTTAGGAGAAGAATCAGAAGAGGAATAATATTTCATGACACATGAAAATTACATGAGATTCAAATTTCAGAGTCCATGACCTGGCAGCTGGGATGTGCGTGCACCAAGTTGCAGGGCCAGGTGCCATACGGGGGCCCAGGGGCCCACAGCGTTACATAGGAAGTAAAGGCACCAGGCCGAGTCGAGAGGGACACTGCAGAAGAAAGGAGAAGTTTGATATGCTCACCTTTAATAGGCCTTTTCTCCTGCTTTTTGAACAAGGAGAAAGCCCCCACATTTTCATTTTGCACTGGGCTTCACAAATTATGTAACTGGCCCTGCCTGTACTTTCTTTGTTCAAAGCTACCATGATGATATCTCCGTTCTGAGATTGCTTTGAACGTTCAGTAAAGTAAGGAAGGTGGAAGAATTGTACAATGCCTGGACCTGGATTTGTACAGCACTCCAGAGTTTACACGTAGTTTCAAATACTGCAACTGTGTTGCTGTACACGATAGGATGAGATAGTTGAGGTAAGTTTTATTCCAGATTTATGGCTGAGTAGAGCAAGGCCCAGGAAGGTTTCCGAGACTCAAGCCCAGGGCAGGTAGCATCAGGATTCTGTTCAGAGGTTTAAATTTGGCCAGCAGAATCAACAGCTTGATGAGGCGTTGTGACAACCGGTACAGGTGTTTTTCTGTCAGGGTCAACATGAAACAGGACATACTTCATCATTTATGCCAGGATATTCACGAGCCTTGGACTCAAGTAATCCATGTGTGGTGGATCCAAGAATGAAAATGAACAAAACTTCTAGCATCTCTGGTCCTATATGGAAGCCAAGACCCATACACTGTAAGCAAATGGATGAAAGCATTAAGTGCCCTAAGTGCTGTAGGAGTTGTGAGAAGGACAGAGCTTCCTCTTAGCCAGGGGATCATGGAAGGCTCCCTGGAGGAGGTGGCATTTGAGATTTCCTTTATAAAATGTGTTAGACTTGAACTATGGAGGTGAGAGGGAAAGACACTTTTGTAGAAAGGGAACAGCATGAGCAAAGTCAAAGCCAAGGTCGGGCAGCAAGTGGTGCCCCAGGGCAGCAAATGGTGATTGAGCATGATAGGGCCCAGGCATGAACTACCAGTAAATCCCTGCCTACATTTTTGGGACTCTGAAGTGTGGATTATACAAAAGGAAGGGCACGTAGGGCACTGCCCCTCAAATGATCAAGATGAAATCAAATTTTAGTTAGAGCTCTTATCACCTGGCACGGGGCATCCTTAGTCACTCAGCTGAGGGGGTCTGCAGAGTTTGCAGCAAGGTTCCAAGTGATTGAGTGCCTTGAGGGTTGTGACACTTTAATTAGGTTTGCACAGCGAGTGGTCTGTAAGATGGCTGGATAATCCAGTTCATGTCGTGGGAGTTCCTGCTGTGAAGGGAGATTCTTCATGGAGGATCCTCATCATCAGATCACTGCCCCCCTTACGGAAGGGCTGAAGAGGTGACTGGGGGCCTCCTAGGATGGAATGCTTCTCATAAGTCATGAGCTTAGAGGATAAAAATCACAAGTTATTCTCTGGATATTGAAATGAAGAAGTCCATCAGGCCTCAAGCAAGAGGGCTCAACAGCCAACCATAATTGGGATGCAGAGAAGAGGGACAGTAGACTGGATGAAGTTGGCTGATGAAGTGTCTGTGCTGATTTGGGCTTTTTATGAACAAATGTGGCAAAGGGGTGGGCAGTCAGGCATGCCTTACATTTTGGCTGTAAATGTAAAGTGGTGCAGTCTGCTCAGAAGGCAATTTGGCAACACCTACTGAAACTTGAAGTTCAGATACTTGTTGGTTCATCTGTTACTGGAATTTATCCTACAGGTACTGGCGTGTGTCCCCACAGAAGTATATATAAGGATATTCATTTCTACCCTGTTTGCAGTAGGAAACATTTGGAAATAATTTAAATGTCCAAAAGAATACTGGTTAAATAACTAACCATGGTACGTGCGTTCCATGGTTTAGTATAGTGGAGTTTAAAAAAAGTAGCAGCTCCTCACGTACTGATACAGAACAGTCTCCAGAATATAATAGATGAAAACAAAAAGCAAGGTGCAAACTGTGGGTTTGCTCTGATTAGTATAAATGACAGGGATGTGTTTACCCTTAGAACATTCCTGGGAGAACATACGAGAAATTAGAAACATTGCTTCTGGGGAAGAGGCCTGAGTTGAAAGGGCTACTTACCTTTTCTAGTATATACACTTCTGTGTCTTTGGAATGTTTTACTGCCCAACTCCACTTGAAATTTTTTTTTTTTTTTTTAAGTCTGTGGTTTCTGAAATACTCTATCTTGTTTTTTTTATTTCTTTCTTTGTTTTTACGATTGAGTGTAGTTTTTTTTTATTTTTTTTTTAATTGAAGTATAGTCAGTTTGCAATGTTGTGTCAATTTCTGGTGCACAGCACAGTGCTTCAGTCATACATGAATATACATATATTGGTTTTCATATTCTTTTTCACTGTAAGCTACTACAAGATATCGAATATAGTTCCCTGTGCTATAACACAGTATATACAGTATAAACTTGTTTATCTATTTTGTATATACCAGTCAGTATCTGCAAATCTCGAACTCCCAATTTATCCGTTCCCACCCCTTCCCCACTGGTAACCATAAGTTTGTTTTTTATGTCTGTGAGTCTATTTCTATTTTGTAAATAAGTTCATTTGTCTTTTTTTTTTTTTTTTTTTAGATTCCACATATGAGTAATATCATATGGTATTTTTCTTTCTCTTTCTGGCTTACTTCACTTAGAATGACATGTTGCTGCAAATGGCATTATTTTATTTTTTTTATGGCTGAGTAATATTCAGTTATATAAATATACCATGACTTCTGTGTCCAGTCATCTGTTGATGGACATTTAGGTTGTTTCCACGTCTTGGCTATTGTAAATAGTGCTGCTATGAACATTGGGGTGCATGTATCTTTTCAAATTAGAGTTTTCTCTGGATATATGCCTAGGAGTGGGTTTGCTGGATCATATGGTAAGTCCATTTTTAGTTCTTTCAAGGAATCTCCATACTGTTCTCCATAGTGGCTGTACCAATTTACATTCCCACCAACAGTGTAGGAAGGCTCATTTTTCTCCCCACCGTCTCTAGTATTTATTATTTGTAGACTTTTTAACAATGGCCATTCTGACCTGTGTGAGGTTGTTGTGACTAGCTTGTTTCCCTTGGCATAATGTCCTCATGGTTCATTTATGTTGTAGCATGTGTCAGAATTTCCTTATTTTTAAGGCTGAATAATATTTCATTGGGTGTGTATATCACATTTTATTTATCCATTCATCCATTGATGTCACACTTGGTTGCTTCCACATTTTGGCTATTGTAAATAATGCTGCTGTTACAGGGGAGGAAAAACTTAACTTTTTCCCTCTACCCCCCAAAGTTCTCTGGATAGAGCCCTGCAAATTGGACTAACAAAAGATAGATTAACAAGAGAAAAACAGAGTCTATTAACAAGTGTTTACACACAGGAGAACTCCGTGATGAGTGACTCAAAGGAGTGGTGAGAACTTGGTCTTATATAGAATGCTAACAGAAGGACAATAAAATTGTAGGAAATGATAAGACAAAGGAAGAGGACCTTGATCTTTCAGGGGCAGCAAACTGTGGGAAGGTAAATATGTGGGGGAAACGGATGGAAGATAAGGGCCACTTAGTCAGGTTTGCTATGCTGCGTCCTCTGGTGCCGTCTCTGGGCCAAGTCCAGTGTTGTCTCTGATGAGTAAAAGTTGTCCTTCCCTTCCTTCTTGTGTGCGAGTGTGGGGGGAGGGCAGAGAGTTTTTCCTGTGCCTGATTTATTTTCATTGACCTCGGCTCAAAATAATTCTTGTGCCAGAGTGGCATATTTCAGGATGGCACATTCTGAGCCCCCTCACCATGAAATGGGTGCACAAATACGTCTTTGAGACCCCGCTTTCAATTTTTCTGATATCTACCCTGAAGTGGAATAGCTGGAGCACGTGGTAGTTCTATTTTTAGTATCTGGAGTAACTGCCACACTGTTTCCCATGGCAGCTGCACCATTTTACATTCCCACCAGCAGGACACAAGGGTGCCAATTTCTCCACATCCTCGCCAACACTTGCATTTTCTGTTTTTTGGAGATAGCAGCCATCCGAATAGGTGTGAGGTGGTTTCTCACTGTAGTTTTGATTTGAAAGACGTTGCTTCTTCAGCTCTAACTCCCAGCGGCAGCTCCATCACTTCCCCTCTAACCTAAGCAATAATTCTCTCCCAGTTGGATTTCTACTCAATGCTCTCCCAGCGTCCAGCCTTGCCCCCTACAGTCCATTCTCAACATAGCAGCTGGGGTGATCCTGTTAAAAAATACGACAAAGCGCGTCTGTCTCCTCTTTCAAACCTGAAGGTCCTAGGTCCTCCTTACTCCTCTCCCTCCCTGACCTCACCTGCTCAGGCTTGCTGCCTGCTCTTTCTTCCTGGATGTCTTCTTCCCTTAACTGACTGGGCTTTGTGCTCATTGTCACCTCAGCGAAGCCTTCCCTGACTTCCTTATTGGAAATGACAACCCCTCTTCAATGCCCAGGATGACACTTCCTAACGTCTTCCCCCACAAAGATACTGTTCACTATTCTGCATACCCTGTATTTTACTTATTAACCTGTTTTCTGTCTGTCCATTTAAGCACCATGGGGGCAGAATTCCTGTCTTGTTCTCTGCTGAACCCCAAGCACAGGTCAGGGCCTGGCGCACGGCGGGCACTCATTAGTTGAATGAGTGAGGAGATCAGCCAGGGCCACGAGAGGAAGAAACGAAGCCCTCCGCCGCCCTGACATTGCTGACAGCGAGCCACCAGGCAGCTCTAGGGCCGGTGATCTAGTTTATTAGCAGCCTTGCCAGTGGGCGCCCCTTACTGGCTAGAGGATCATCTCAGCGAAGGGAGAAGGGTTCTTAATGTGAGGGTTCAAGTACACTTCCTCCTAAGCTGGTCCCCCTCGTCTTACTTGTCTGAGTTCCTGCACCTCTGCTTTACAGTCACTGATATAAACAGGTGTGGGCAACAAAGGAAGGACAGGTGTTGGCGATGTCCATCTTCCCTCCCTCCCCGCGGCTGCCCACCCAAAGGCGGCGGGGGAGGGTGGGGGGCAGTCACTGCTACTTGAGCAAAAGTGGTTGGGTCTTAGTTTGGTTACAGGACTCCTCCCAGAGAGTTTTGTTAGCAGTTAGAACTAACCACATAGAAGTAGAGATCATCCTGGGAGAGTGAAATCACTTGAAAGCATAATGGTGCAGAAACACGTTATGAATATATGTTTCCCTTCAATTAAGACAAAAGTTTAAGAAAAATAAGTTTGATTCCTTCAATGTAAGTGACCTCAATAATCAAAGCATTTATTTTTAACCTGAGCCAAGACCCTGATCCCACGTGGTTGTTTTTCTTATTTCTTTTCTCCTTTCACTTAACACCATTAATGAGAGTTACCGGTGATTGGGGCTGACCAGGGCTGACCGAGTGGAGAGGCAATAGAAATGCAAACAGATCTGTTCAGTGAGGTTTGTGATTCTGAATGCAGACTACAGGATGCTGGCTTCTGCCTTTGTAAATGCTGAGTACTCATTCAAATGCAGAATATTCCACTTTTAGCTAGGAGCTGAGGAGTACCAGATTTATAGACCTCTTATTCTTGGTCACCCTTGGGGGGTGGAAATTGCTTTATTATAAAACACATAATTTAACATATATCCCCCTGGATTTTGCCTCAGTCTTCTGGCTGAAGACCCTCAAATTTTTATCTCCAGCTCTGATTTTTCCACTAATTCCCAGATTCACATTTCCATCGCCTAATTAACATCTCCGATTAGGTAACTAAAGCTTGAAACACCCAAAATGGAACTTTTGATTTCCCCCCCACACCTGTCCCCCATAAAATATTTCAAAGACGCCCTCCCCCTTCATTTCCACTGCAGTCGTCTTTCCACATCTCCATCATCTCTCACCCTCCCCCCTTGCAACTGTCCCTGACTCCTCTGCCCACTTCCCCTCCAGCGTCTCTCCACATCCGAGAAAGGGATCCTAAAACGGAAATCAGACTGGCTCACGCCCACCCTTAAAGCTGATCCTGACGTGCTGATACGTGCTGCGATGTGGATGAGCCTCGAAAACATTAGGTAAAGCAGAAGAAGCCAATCACAAAAGGCCATATAGTGTGAGGTTCCATTTATACGAGATGTCCAGAACAGGCAAATCCATGGGGACAGAAAGCAGGTTAGTGGTTGCCAGAGGCTGGAGGTGGGGTGGGTGGAGGGAGGAATAGGAATTCTTATTACAGTGGGGAATTCTATGATATATGAATTTTACCACAGTTAAAAAAAAAAAAAAAAGGGAGCTTCAGTGGCTTCTTATTGCAGTCCTTAAAATCTGACTCCTTACCCTGGTCCTCAAAGCCCAGCATGGGGGCCCCGGCTCCCTGTCCTTACACTGTGAGCCTCGCCCGCAGCCCTGCTCCAGGCATCCTTGCCACGCCTGCCTCCTGCCCTTTGTTCAGGCTGTTCCCTCCCGCCTCCTGCTGTCTCCAGCCCCACCACAGGGCTGCCTCCTTCCTAGCCTCTGGGTCTGCACCCTCGAGAGGCTTCTTTCCTAACCGTTCTCTCTCTGCGTCCGCTCTTTGCTTCCTTCCTAGCACTGATCTCGTTACTGACTCGTCTGCTTGGACCTTCGGCTGTGCCCGTTAAACTACATGAGTTCTGTGAGGGCAGGACCAGGTCTGCCCTGTATTTCCAGAATCTAGTCAGCACTTGGTAACTGCCGACAGCCTCAAAATTTACAGAATGAATGTGGAAAAAAAAAAAAAAAACCCTACTTTTTGAGTGTAGAATAAATGAATGAATGAATCTTTGAATGTTAAGAATACAGGCCCTTTCTTTGCACTTTGTCATGGGCAAAAACACACATACTACCTATGTGAGATTGTACAGGCAGGAACTGGACAAAGTGTGTGTATCATGCAGGTGTCTGCTGAGACTAACTTGTACTCAGGACTTGGCTAAAAGCTGCTGGTGACAGGATGTAGACAGTGGCCTGCCCCTGAGGAATACACTACTTCTTAAGCAGCGAGCAGCAAATACAAGTGTTTACAGGCCTCATTTGTTTTTCCTCAGTTAAGATGACATGAGCTCTACTGAGTGCTATAGAAAGAGACCAGATATTCTTACAATGAGATAACTTTGTTTATTGACTAGAAGGATTTCATCGAAGAAATTGTGCCTCGTTACAGGAAAGCAGCTGGGTCTGTGCTGAGCAAGCAACTTTCTAACCTTCTTACCTTATTTTTTGGATTGTGCTTTAGTTCATCACATGGCCTTCCATGCATTAACTTACTTATTCTTTTAATTAACTTCTCTAGGTATTCTATTATTTCCACTTTGCAGATGAGGAAACTGAGGCTCTGAGAGGCCAAATGACTTGGCCTAGAAACAACAGAGCCAAATGTCTTCATTCACTGTTTAACTTTTAGCTGGTTACTTGGCCTCACTAAGCTCCCTTTCCTTGCTTCCCTCCAATCCTACCCCATCTACCTGGGGGATT
Source organism: Camelus dromedarius (assembly GCF_036321535.1). Taxonomy (NCBI): domain Eukaryota; kingdom Metazoa; phylum Chordata; class Mammalia; order Artiodactyla; family Camelidae; genus Camelus; species Camelus dromedarius. Next base: position 39,106,384 of record NC_087451.1, read on the forward strand.
GCAGTGCAAATTAAATGAAATAATGCATAGAAAATGCCTGGCTCTGGTCATTAGCCTCTAATCAAGATTTGCTATTACTGTGATTTTTTTTTTTCCATTTAATGTCAGGCTGACACTGCCCTTCCCAGGTGGCCTGGGGACTCAGGCCCCTGCTCTCCATCCAGGTTTCCTGAAAGGCCAGAGACCAGACCACTGGAGCTGAGGGCTGGGATCACAGGGTCAAGAAAGCCGCAAACATGGTCCTTCCAGCCTCTCCCTACACGTTCTTCATACCACACAGATGCTCAGTGCAATGGAATTTCCAGCTTGGACAGGGGAAAGGAATGTATATTGAGGCCCACAATAGCCAGAAAAATAATCCAGCCTGGCCCCATTCCCAGGGCCTGGCGTTCCTGATGTCGTCCAGACCAGAGTCCACACCCAGTCACCTCTGACCAGCCGCCCAGCCGCCCCGGACTTCTCCCGAAACCACCCTCTCTCGGGGCAGAGTGTGTGCTGGCAAGACTCAAAGGGCAGGGATGAAAGGGCCCAGACAAGAGAGGAGGAAAGAAGGCCCTCTCCCTTCCAGTCTCCTCCCCACCCTTCGGCAGCCAGTGCTCTGGGACCACAGCACTTCAGCCAAGGCTATTTGGGGGCAGAAGCTCTGCTCACCCCATCCCTGCAGTAGATACTGGGAAACTAAAGCAATTCTGGAGATAAAAGCGTTTCCTCAAACCCTTCTTTCCACTGTAGGTAAATGAGGATTGTCTCTGTTCTCTACTTTGTGCAGCCATAGCAACCAGGTATCTTTAAACTTTCATGTTTCTTGAAGCCCTGAGCCCCTTAATAAAGAGCAGCTGATCTCTATGCACTTTCATGCTCTTATCCATGCAGAACAGTCTCTGCCCTGAGCCCTGGGTGTCGCCCTTTGTGGTAATTGTATACCCTGTTCTTTCACGTAAAATGAGCTCAGTGACTTTATTTTTCCCTTTAGAAACCACCAATGAAAGGAGTAACTCTGTGAAGTTTAGATTGCTTAAAAACTGGTTTATAAAATTAAAAAGCTATCTTAAGCTGGTACTCCTGTGCACCTTAGTATTACAATGTAATGCTATCTTTCTGATTACTTTTGTAAATGAATCCGTGTTTGACTACAAAAGAGGGCTGGAAAGCCGAGATGATTGCCCTCGCCTAATTGAAAGTGTTATGCTTTAGACTAACATATGATCTCAAGATAATTTCAATTTAGAGGCTTTAAAATATAATTTAGGTTTTCTACTACAAAATACATTGCAAGGGAGTAATGGGGGAAGGGTAAACTATAAACTTAAAGAGACTTAAAAGATATATCAATCAATTGCAATATGGGAACCTTATTTAGATCTCAGTTTAAACAAACACACCTAGAAAATGCATGACGTGTATAAAACAGAAGGTTGACTTCTGATAAGATACTTGATGATAAAAAGAATTTTTCCTGATTTTGTTTTAGGTGCTTTATGTTTTCAAAAGGGAAATCTCTGTCTTTTGGAGATATATACTAAAATATTTATGTAAGAAATTATACGATTTCTATAAATTTGTTTCAAAATAATATGGGAAGGGGAAAAGTGGGGGTTCCGATGAATCATACATGTCGATGAATTTGATGACTGTTGACTCTACAGGTGGGTTCGTGGGGATTCATTATGCTAGTCTCTCTACATTTGTATACATTTGAAGTTAATTTCCCATAATGATTTAAACAAGAAATTAAATACACACTTTCAATCAATACAAGATACTTTCTAGAGATAGGGTTTTTCTGGCTTATTCTAGTCTATTTGTAAAAATGTATTGAAGTGGCCAATTAGCCTTGCCCACAGCAGAGAGAGTTGGAGCCAAATTCCTATTAGAGTTCAAGTCTTGGGAACTATTTATTTTGTATTTTTAAGTAAATGAGTCACGCCTGAATACCTCATTTTTTATCAGTATATAAAACTTCACTATAAATAGTGCTTTATATTCACCGTGACCCATAGGGGAATGTGGCCACAAAAAACTCAAGGAGGAAGCAAGCAGGATGAGCTGAGTGACTTGTTCAGGGTAACTACCCACTTCCAGGAGTGCATTGGGCCTGGCTGCCTCTGTGGGGCCCCCATGGCGAGAGGTTTACTCTGAGGAAATCTTTGCTGGAGTTGCTGTCTTCATAGGAATATGTTTCTCTCTCACTGCTGTCTCACTTTCACTGAGCTAGGAAAAGCTGGAGGATGGGCCAGAACCTCGTGTTCCTGATGCAAGTAAGGACTTACGGCAGGTCCAAGGTAGGTGCTCGGAGGATAACCAGTGTGAGGGTGCTGAGTGGGGCCAAGGGCTGGGACAGGAATGAGGTCAAGACCACTGCAACCCTGCAAAGAAGGCACAATTTTGTGTTCACGGAGCTTGTGACTGAAAGCAGGGAATCGGCCTAGATGTGTAGGGGTCAGGACCAAAGTGGAGTCAGAGGCAAGGAACCTGGGAAAGTAAGCTACATCAAAGGCATGGATGGATCCAGGATTTCCCCACATCTTTACCTGGTGATAGTCTCCCTGGGGCCTCGCCTGTCTTCTGTTCCGATGGATAAGCCATTCAAGTGTCTGTTGATTGTAATCCTCTGGTATTAAGAGACCACTCCTCATTTAATCTATTTGTTTGATTTGTAAGTCCTCTAAATCCTTACTGTTCAAAACATGGTCAGCAGATCAGCAGCAGCAGCGCCCCCTAGGGTTGGAAGTGGAGAACTGCTGTCTTCACTCCCGACCTACAGACTCAGAATCTGCATTTTTTAACAAGACTCTCAGAATGTAACAGGCGGATTTCTTCAGGGGGACCCTGCATGGTTCAGTGTTCGCACTTTCACTTGCTGTGGTTGCTTAGTCTTTCTGGGGAACAGTTACCAATATGCACCTTAAAATGGGTGTATCCTTTAATCCAACAATTGCATTTCTAGGAATTTATCAGAGATGTGTACAAAGACAGACATGAAAAGGATATTCATCATAGTGTTACTTATAGTAGCAAAAAGCAAAAACAAGCTAAGTAGCCAACTATAGAGGAGTAATAATTTATAGAAAGAAATTCTATGCAACCATTAAAAATCACATTGTGTAAGAATATTTATTTGCATAGGAAAATATACACGACGTATTGAGTAGAAATAAACAGGTTTCAAAATAGTTTATGGAGGGGAGAGGGTATAGCTCAGTGGTAGAGGGTATGGAGGTCCCAGGTTCAATCCCCAGAACCTCCTCTATTAAATAATAAAACCTCCATTAAATAAATAAATAAATAAATAAATAAATAAATAAATAAACAAACAAACAAACAAACAAATAAATAAACAAACCTAATTATCTCCACCCCTCAAAATAAATAAAAAACAAATAAGCAAATAAATTTTAAAAAAACAGTTTATGGAGTATGATACTGTTTATCCAAAGAAAAACTATATAGGAATGGGAATATAAATAATGATTATGTTTGATGAGTAGAATTATGGGTGATTTTCTTCGTGGTTTTCTAAGTGTTCTGCAATGAACAGTTATTTCCTATTGTAATTAAGAAAACAATTATTCTCTTTAAAAAAAAAAGTGAAGGGAAGGCATGCAATTTACAAGGGAAACTATTCCATTAATGTGGGAAACAAAAGAAAATGAGAAAATGTTCCCTTTTAATAATCGTCACCTTCCTGGCATTATTTACACATTATTGTCATTGTTGTGGGTTGACTTATGTCCCCAGAAAGATTTGTTAAAGCCTTAGCCTCCAGTATCTATGAATGTGACCTTTTTTGGAACAAAGGTCTTTGCAGATATATGAGGTTAAGATGAGGTCATACTGGATGAGAGTGAGCCCTAAATCCAGTGACGGCTGTCCTTATAAGAGATACAGTGGGGAGGATATAGCTCAAGTGGTAGAGCACATGCCTAGCATGCACAGGGTCCTGGTTCAATCCCCAGTACCTCCTCTAGAAAGAAAGAAATAAACCTAATTACCTCCCCCCCCCTTGAAAAAACAAACAAAGAAACAAAAACACAAACAAAAAAAAAAAAGAAGAGGAGGAGACACAGGCACAGATACATGTGGAGAAGACCATGTGAGGATGGAGGCAGATTTGGAGTGATGGGTCTACAAGCCAAGGAATGCCTAGAATTACCAGCAACCACTAGATGCTGGAAGGGGCAAGGAAGCATCCTCCCCTGAAGCTTTCAGAGAGAGCACAGCCCTGCCAACACCTTGACTTTGAACTTCTGGCCTCCAGAGCCATGAGGGAATAAGTTTCTTTTAAAACTCAAACCTGGCTATGCCGGCCTCTCTTGTCCACCAGTCATTGGATAAATGTTTGCTGCTGATGGTGACCCTCACAGGGCTCCAAGCCTTTTTTCCAGTGCCAGACCCATGCCCACTGGCTTCCTGTAATCTTGGGTTGCCTTTAGGAGCTGCCATGGGTTTGGGAAGCTGAACTGTCAGTATGGCCCTTCCTCCAGTTTTGGTTGAACACTGTCTACATATGTGGAGGCAGGAGCTCCTCAGCAAGCTGTCTCGGGGAGGAAGGGTGACATTTCCAAAGCTTGGGTTTCTGTCGGCTTCACTGGATGTCTATTTGTCCCTCTAGAACCCAGAGTTTATTAAGCCCAGTAGCCCACCTGGACCCTGGGCCTGGTCTCCCAGCCAGTCTTTGTGAAGACCAGGTCCAAACTCTCACTGCCTTGTCAGTAACATGAAGATTGCAGATACAGGAGGTTTTCTAGTCCACAGGACAAGTGATTCCCAGATATACATATTACTGGGAAAACTGGATAATGGAAGAGGACTTTATTCTTTCTTGAGTTGATGGTTGTATTAGTTTCCTAGAGCTGCTATAACAAAGTACTACAAACTAGGAGACTTAAAACATGGCTCGGGTCTGGCACTGGAGAAAAGACTTGGAGCCCTGTGAGGGTCATCAGCAGCAGCAAACATTTATCCAATGAGTGGTGGACAGAAGAGGCAGGCAGAGCCGGGTTTGAGTTTCATCTCTGCCACGTGGCTAGCTGCATGATTTGGAGAAACTGTACCCCTTTGCTAGCTCCCCACATCCAATTCACCAGCAGAGCCTGGTGGCTCTCCTCCACAACTGATCTACTCAGAACTATCTCAGAACCGTCTACTCTTCTCCATCTCTATCATCACCACCTTAGTCCAAGCCACTGTGATCTCTCTCCTGGACC